>NC_090270.1:220738074-221338074 GCF_040414725.1 Anabrus simplex | reverse complement strand
AATACTACCGGACTGAGCCAGGATCGAACCTGCCAAGTTGGGGTCAGAAGGCCAGCGCCTTAACCGTCTGAGCCACTCAGCCCGACGAATTAACATTTAATAGCTGGACAATTTTTCTCCTAACATGAAGCCTACTAACAGAAAAAGAATCTATAAAATCCCGGCTTTAATCTGAGAAGAGGGATAAAGAAAGAAAAGTATGAAAATGTTGTCGATAGTGATGCTTTAAGGAATATTTACGTACAGTTTGAGCAAAAATGTAATATACACTTGGCTGTATTGTCGAGGATTTCTAAAGTCGCTGGCCTGGAAATGATCTGAACAGATCTTATAATTCTTATATAAGCGTAACGTCCCTTTTTTCTTGTACACCTTATCCAAATCGCTTCTGTGACATTTCAAAACCCACAGATCACACCTACAACAACACATCGGTATTGAAGGTTAACTGCTGCACTATAGAATAAAATATGCGTATTACATTTTATGCCAGTTAAAATATGGGTCGAGCAGGTCAGAAGATTATGAAGTACTATAAAAATCTCTGTCACTGGATGGATATATATGCAAACACAATATTACTTACATGTTCTTGTCACGAGGGAATCTGAAGAACGACCGCGCATTTTTCTCTACTTCGTAATTACTGCAGCCAAACAAAGCACATACCTTTCCCCTCGTGTTGAGAGGAGATATCAAGGAATGACACACACTACTATTTATTTATGTCAACTCACTGAAAACGCATAAATAACACCAAAAACTTCACACAAAAATACACTTGCTCTTATGAGAGAATCAGTACTATCCAGGTCTATCCGCTAGAGTGAACTCCAGTAGCTGTCCCTCGATATCTCGCTCAGTGTCGCGTATTATCTCTACTGTATTTGGTGAAGACGACACATACACCCAGCCCCCGTGCCAGCGGAATTTACCAGTTATGGTTAAAATTCCCGACCCTGCCTGGAATCGAACCCGAGACCCCTGTGACCAAAGGCCAGCACGCTAATCATTTAGCCATGGAGTAGAAATCGGGTATTAGATGGTGATGCTGTTAGCAAGCCAAAAATCGTCATTTTTATGTACAAAATACGTGTTGGATCAAATGTACTTATTGTTTGACGAAAGAGATTTATCGCTCTGCATGGAATTATAGGCAACATGTTTCAGCGCTTGCAAAGGTGTATGGCAGGTGGAGATTTCAGTCCGTCGGATAGAAGAGGGAAATATAGCATAGAGATCATCAATGTGTACCTGATGAAGGTGTTGCAAAGATTGAAGGACACATCCGGTCCTGCCCAAATAGAGTTTGTCGTACGATCGTTCTATGTGTTTGGAATACCTAAAAAGGAAAGAATCAGAGAACTATATGGAAATTTCCAGACAAGAAGATGTCAAATTTACCGTTAAATATGTAATTTTCCTTCAATATTATAATAGAAACTTTAACTCTGTATTTGATAAACTTAGAATCGATGTCTATTCTACTTGTGAGAATCTAGGTGCGAAGATTAGTGCAGAAAAAAGTGAACTCATTCGCAAACAACTTTTTCTCCAACTAGAACTCCATCAAAAGAAAGCGAAAGATTGTTATCGTCATATGAAGACTTCCACCGATAGAGACAGAAATTGAAATGATTTGGAAACAATAACCATATGCAGAATGTACCGTTTCCACAAATCCCAATAACAGAGATGTCTAATGCTCGACAGTTGTGCTTGTATCCGTGTGGAATATATCATCATCATCATCATCATCAGTCGGTTTACTCATTGCTGAGCGTCGTGACCTCATTTCTTCACTTCATTAGTAACCATATCCTTAACGAGATTTTTCCATCCTGAGCGGTCTTCAGCTCTTCTTAAGATATTGTGAAGAGGTAGACCGGTGATCTTCTTTGCTTGGTCTAACCATCTACTTGTATTAGCAACCGTCCTCGCCCGGGTTCGATTCCTGGTGCTGCCAGAAATTTAAGAATGGCAGAAGGGCTCGTGTGTGCTTAAAATGGTACATGCAGCTCACCTCCATTAGGAGGGGGTGGGGTGCCTGAAAAGAACTGCACCACCTCGGGACGAGGATAGGAGTTTACTTACTATTCCGACCTCATTCGGTTCATACACATAGAAAGATGAAATGTATTTAATTATACATACACTAGATTTATTACACTATATACACATCGTGATACAATTGTTTAACCTGTCGCTCACGCAATGGTTTAGATATTTACAGAACTTGTCCACATAGCACATTTCACCACAGTCCGGTAGCCATGCTGCTTTCTCTGTCTCCCACTCGCTCACCCGATTGCACGCGAAGGTGTCCGACCACTCCCGATATAAACAACCCCAGGAAGTGGCGCAGCGCCAATGAAGTGGCGCTCTGATCAATCACAAACATACCGCCACACCTAAATGTATCACATTTAACAATTACAAGAAATGTTGAATTGTTAATTTTCCTACCACCGATTGAAATTCCACTATCCCAGCCATCCTGTGCTCTTCTCATTACGTACTCTGCGTATATGTTGTAGAGTTGGGGTGACAAAATGCAACCTTGCCTGACTCCATTTGTTCTTTCACCATCAATACATATGCCGATTACGTGACACGCACAACTTCAACCATTACAACTGAGCAAAAATGTACACAGATGTTAAAATAATCAAACCTAAATGAACAAATTCAAATCCTACAATAAAAAGTACAGCACTAAACACAAACAATAAAGGACACTGATCATAATTAAAATCTTAAAATACAAGAGCAAAGAATTTAACACCAACACGAAATGAGACACTGAATGTATTTGCAAGTATCAGTCTTGGGCTGGCAATGGACATAACTTACACTGACTGACAGAGCAAATGCAACACCAAGAAGGAGTGGTCAGAACTTTATGCCAATTGCAGGGTAGACTGACGTCACTTAGGTATGCTCATGATGTGAAATGCGCCGCTGTGCTGCGCACGTAGCGAACGATAAATGGGACACGGCGTTGGCGAATGGCCCACTTCGTACCGTGATTTCTCAGCCGACAGTCATTGTAGAACGTGTTGTTGTGTGCTACAGGACACGTGTATAGCTAAGAATGCCAGGCCGCCGTCAACGGAGGCATTTCCAGCAGACAGACGACTTTACGAGGGGTATGGTGATCGGGCTGAGAAGAACAGGTTGGTCGCTTCGTCAAATCGCAGCCGATACCCATAGGGATGTGTCCACGGTGCAGCGCCTGTGGCGAAGATGGTTGGCGCAGGGACATGTGGCACGTGCGAGGGGTCCAGGCGCAGCCCGAGTGACGTCAGCACGCGAGGCGAGGATCGGCGCATCCGCCGCCAAGCGGTGGCAGCCCCGCACGCCACGTCAACCGCCATTCTTCAGCATGTGCAAGACACCCTGGCTGTTCCAATATCGACCAGAACAATTTCCCGTCGATTGGTTGAAGGAGGCCTGCACTCCCGGCGTCCGCTCAGAAGACTACCATTGACTCCACAGCATAGACGTGCACGCCTGGCATGGTGCCGGGCTAGAGCGACTTGGATGAGGGAATGGCGGAACGTCGTGTTCTCCGATGAGTCACGCTTCTGTTCTGTCAGTGATAGTCACCGCAGACGAGTGTGGCGTCGGCGTGGAGAAAGGTCAAATCCGGCAGTAACTGTGGAGCGCCCTACCGCTAGACAACGTGGCATCATGGTTTGGGGCGCTATTGCGTATGATTCCACGTCACCTCTAGTGCGTATTCAAGGCACGTTAAATACCCACCGCTACGTGCAGCATGTACTGCGGCCGGTGGCACTCCCGTACCTTCAGGGGCTGCCCAATGCTCTGTTTCAGCAGGATAATGCCCGCCCACACACTGCTCGCATCTCCCAACAGGCTCTACGAGGTGTACAGATGCTTCCGTGGCCAGCGTACTCTCCGGATCTCTCACCAATTGAACACGTGTGGGATCTCATTGGACGCCGTTTGCAAACTCTGCCCCAGCCTCGTACGGACGACCAACTGTGGCAAATGGTTGACAGAGAATGGAGAACCATCCCTCAGGACACCATCTTATTGACTCTGTACCTCGACGTGTTTCTGCGTGCATCGCCGCTCGCGGTGGTCCTACATCCTACTGAGTCGATGCCGTGCGCATTGTGTAACCTGCATATCGGTTTGAAATAAACATCAATTATTCGTCCGTGCCGTCTCTGTTTTTTCCCCAACTTTCATCCCTTTCGAACCACTCCTTCTTGGTGTTGCATTTGCTCTGTCAGTCAGTGTATGTACAGAACGACTCAAAATTCCATTGCTGGTACGAATTGTAACCGTACGCACTCGTCCGTCCTTCCCAGGATGAGTTTCCTCGACCGTTGCAAGTCGCCAAGAGAGAGGAGGAATGTTGTCATCCTTAACTAAGACGATAGTTCCAGGCTGAAGGTTAGGCTGACTCGTCAACCATTTCTGCCGCTGTTGTAAGCTAATAAGATAGTCATTAGACCACTGTCTCCAAAAGTTCTGCTGCAGCGCCTGAATGTAGCGCCATCTGGAAGTATAACAGTGCACACCATCACTAAGGTCAGGTTCATGGAAGGATAGCAGGGGGGCTCCGATCAGAAAGTGGCCAGGAGTTAGGTATGAGGGTTCATCAGGGTCGTCTGAGAGTCTAACGAGCGGTCGTGAGTTTAGGCATGCCTCTATTTGGCAAAGTAGGGTATACATCTCGTCATATGTCAAGCAGGCAATACCAGCAGTTCTTCGCAAATTATGTTTCATGGATTTCACTCCAGCTTCCCGGGGTCCCCCGAAGTGAGGCGGATCAGAAGGAATCAAATGCCAAGTGAATCCCCCTTGCGCTGCGTTGTTCGGCATTTCTGTCTTCCACTGCTCCGACTGGCGCACCTTCAACAATTCATTTCTAGCTCCTACAAAGTTAGTAGCATTGTCACTGTATAGGTTTGTAAACCTCCCCCTCCTGGCCGCGAATCTCCGTAAGGCGGCAGTTTCCTGTGTGGTCAAGTCCCGAACTAATTCCAAATGTATCGCCTTGGTGCAAAGGCAAACGAACAATTCTATGTAGCATTTTACCTTGACCTTGCTCCTGGTTGCACCCTGTTTAATGTACAACGGGCCAGCGTAATCAACTCCCGTATTCAAGAATGGCCGCGATGGAGTCACTCGAGGAGAAGGTAGCTGCCCCATGAGCTGCGTTGCTGTTGAGACTCGTAGTCTGAAATACTTCACACATTTGTGAATGACAGTCCGTACGACTTTCTTTATTTTCACTACCCAGTATCTGGACCTAAGATAAGCTGCTACATGATTTGCACCAGCATGTAGCAGCTGAATATGCTCGTCAGCCACAATCAACTGGGTTACATTATGACGCTGATGTAATATGCTTTGATGCCCTTCTGCAAATGGTTTCAAAGAGTTTTGTAAGCGTCCTTCCACTCGTAATACCTCGTTTCCATCTAGGAATGGGTTCATATTTCTTATTGAACTTTGCGGTGAAACTGATGAGTTCGGCTTCAACTCGCCTATTTCTCTTGCGAATGTCACACGTTGAGCAAGTTTGATACATATCTGAAGTCCCATCGCTAGCTCTTCTGCAGATAATGATCCCGTTTTTCTTACGTTGTGTCTTCCGGAATTGAAAACAAATCTGTAGCAATAAGAAATCACCCTCTGTAGACGACGGAGAGATGAGAACCTTGTCGTGACTTCGTCAGATGGAGTGGCACTAACTAAACATTGTACCGTATCCCTTCTTTCTGGAAGCTCGTCTGCAGAATCGTTTGAATCCCTAGTGGGCCAAGTACTTGCGCCTTGCACTAACCATGCCAGTCCATGCCACCTTTGTTCATTATGTTATAGGCTGAGTGCTCCTTCTCCCCTTGAAAGAACATCGGACGGGTTGTCTTCTAACATAACATGACCCTACTCGGCTCTTCCAGTCAACTGCTATATCTCAGAGACACGATTTGCGACGGACGTTTTCCATCTCGTCGGTTCAGCTGCAAGCCACGAGAGTACTATTGCCGAGTCACTCCACAAGAAAGTGTTGTCAATTTTCAGATTCAAGGTGTTGGTAGTCTTATCCACCAGACGTGCCAACAAAAGAGCCCCACACAGTTCTAATCTAGGTAGAGACTGTTGTTTCAGAGGATAAACTCTGGATTCCGAATATACCAAATGTACCGAAACTTCGCTCTGTTGATTGGTACTGCGGATATACACACACGCTGCTTAGGCCCGTTCAGAAGCGTCTGAGAAGCTATGAACTTGTATTTGGAAGACTCTTCCCGTGTAAAGAATCAACTTGTTGAGATGAATGTTGTTCAGTGCTGGAAAATCAGTAAAGATTTTAAACCAGCCCTCGTGTAAAAGAGATGGTAGTGGTTCATCACATCCTAGTTTTTCTTGCCACAACTGCTGCATGAAAATTTTACACATTACGATTACTGGTCCTATCAGCACTAGTGGATCAAATATAGAGGCTATTCTTTCTGTAATGTGTTTCTTGGTTTAACACCCTCAGGCACTTTTTGATTTTTGAAAAATGTACACACCGAATGAGCTTAAGTGAAACTCTGCATTGACTCACATTAGCGCTCGTAGTGGTAGAAAAAGGCAAACTGCTAATCTAATCGACCGGATAACGATGATTAAGAAAAGGATTGTAATTTTTAGAATAATTAAAGGATATATTCTCATACTTTATTATATTTTAACACAAAGAAATAAATGAACTGGATTAAACACACTATATATATATATTTATCTATATAAATAAAATTGTAGGGAGTCCGCTGTCTGTAATTTCTTTTGTTTTGCCAATTTTTCAGATATTTATCCGTTTTAGGTCAACTCAAGACCGAATCGGTGGTTTTTACGTTTCGTGTCTGTTTGTCTGTCTGTTTGTCTGTTCCACCATCACGTCGAAACGGCTGGATAGATCTCAACCAAACTTCATATTTAGAGTATACTCATCCCGGGAAAGGTTTCGATATGCATATCGTTTTAAAATCTTTGAATACACGGGGGTTTTATAGGAAAACCAGAATGTTTTTTTCCACCATCACGCCGAAAAGGCTGGATAGATCTCAACCAAACTTCATATTTAGAGTATACTCATCCCGGGGAAGGTTTCGATATGCATATCGTTTTAAAATCTTTGAATACACGGGGGTTTTATAGGAAAACTAGAATGTTTTTTCCACCATCACGTCGAAAAGGCTGGATAGATCTCAACCAAACTTCATATTTAGAGTATACTCATTCCGGGGAAGGTTTCGATATATATATCATTTTAAAATCTTTGAATACATGGGGGTTTATAGGAAAACCAGAATGGTTTTTCCACCATCACATCGAAACGGCTGGATAGATCACAACCAAACTTCATATTTAGAGTACACTCATCCCGGGGAAGGTTTCGATATGCATATCATTTTAAAATCTTTGAATAGACGGGGGATTTATAGGAAAACCTGAATGGTTTTTCCACCATCACTTCGAAACGGCTGGATAGATCTCAACCAAACTTCACATTTAGAGTATACTCATCCCGAGGAAGGTTTAGATATGCATATCATTTTACAATCTTTGAATAGACGGGGGTTTATAGGAAAACCAGAATGGTTTTCCTCCATTTTCTCTTATACTATTGATTTTCTGTAAACTTAGTTTACCGTACGTGAAACGTCTCTTCATTATAAACAACTTTCGTTACGTTCATAATTTACCTTACTCTTCACATGACGGAGAAATTTACAATTTTCCGCTGGTATCATGCTCTGCATTGAGTGACCGACAGACCGACAACGAACCTACAGGTTACCATGGCAACGTCTCTGACTGCATGCCAGCAGGGAAGTAACGTATTGCCATTTTCCTCATCATGCTTTTAAATATGTGGTTGTTCCTTGGGTAGAAGGCAAGAGAGGCGTCAATCGGCCTATCTGCGGGATATTGGCGGAATATCGTTGGATGTTATAACCGCCCTCGAATAGATCAAGTAATAACACCATTAGTCATCTTCTTATTATTTGTTTACCTAAGAATCACTGGACCTAAATTTCTCCTCTGTTACCGCTTTATTATATCCATAACTCACACTAGCATAATTTATTGAGGGGCAGTTGATTTTCCAATACATTCACTTGGCATTTACATATTTGTCGTTATCCGGCTGTCCTCAGTTATAATCCATTTTCTATTACTTTCAACTTTCTTAACTGTATTATTTTCTTCCTTAATTACGCCGTATGTACGCGAGTGCTACAAACTACTGGATGTATTTCCACCAAGACTCATATTTAGTATACACCTGTCCTTGATAGGTTTTAGGGCAAATATTGTTTCTAAACCCCTGAACTGACTGGGGGTTTATACGAAACCGAAACAGTGATTTTGCACTTCCACAAAATATACACAACCAAACTTGGTAGAAATTAATTTCTAAACCTTTTTTCTCATGTGCATCATTTCGATACGAGGATTAATAAGGAAGATATCATTAACGGACCGTTTTTCTGTACAAGTCCCATCGGACTTAACTCTCGAGCGGGTGCGTGTAAAGCGTATTCCTTACAACTTGAAAACTACTGAAGACATTCGAACCAAAATTTATATTTAGCATCCACCTGTCCAAAGGTAGGTTTTAAACGTAAATAACATTTCATGTTCCGGAATGGACTGGCGGTTTATAGGGAACCGAAATGGTGACTTTACTCTTCCACAATATATACAAAACAAGACCAACCTGACTGGAAATCGACCAAACGTAATGGAATTCCACCTCTAAACCTTTTTTTCATGTGCATTTTTTCGTCAGGGGGATTAATAAGGGAGATATCATGAATGGTCACTTCTGCAGGTTAAGTCCAGCGGACATAGCCCAAAAGGTGTTTTACATGGAGCAGATTCCTTATCTATATAAATCAAATCGTAACGACTGTGTGCCTCTACATTGACTATTTTGGCGAAATTTTCGTACAGCTTTCCGTTTAAGGGGTAATAATGACCATCTCCATAATTTTTTATTTAGTTTTCTGAAAGTCCTCATTTTTACCCGCCTCGCCCAAAATCCAGATTGCGGCATAATCTGCCAGAAGAAAAAGAAGATCATTGAATTTTGACAAAATTATACGTTTTAGCCTGTAACGAACGGAAAACATCCTTGATCATTAAATTTTTCACTTTTTATCCCCGAAGAATATCGAAATATGCAGGCAATTTTAATGATGGTGCAGACATTCGGAAATTCCTATCACATAACGGATTGCACAATCTCCGTTCAATTTGGAATTATCTACAACCTTGGTCTTATTGCTTCTTGCCGTATCTGTATCCCTTTTACGTTTGATTTTTCTCTATTCATCGATGTTAAGTCAATTTGGAATTTTCACATGCATAATTCATACTTTCAATTACTTATATAAAATACAGAATCATCATAGTCTTCACGAAAATTGGCCCACCCAGTAGGCATATGTGAGCCAAATGCTATGTATGTAGCTGTCACATAATTATCCGAAAAGTAATGTAATGTGAGATAATCTTACAAAACCTTTACCCTGTTCCACGTTTCTAACTGAATCTGACCCAAGAATAGATGACATACCATAGGACCAGCCATTTAGGCCACTAAATCCGGCGTGTCCTATGGTATAATCCTTTGTCGATATGTCGTACGTTTAGTAGCAGTTAATCTGTAAATGAAGGTCTTCAATATTGTAAACACGCATATACTTTCGTATGTCTATCTATATATATTCACTGATGTCGATTTTTAGCGATCGAGAAATGGTGGGTCTGCTATTGTAATCAGTACTCCCCACACCGACTTTGACTGGCAGTAGGAAAGGGTTCCTTCTCCAACTCCTGTGTAACTGTCATTAGTAAGGAAGGCCTACAATTGTAATGAATAGTTCCCTTCTCGATTTGACTTGCAGAAGGCAAGTGAGCATGCAGTTTTCTTTAAAACTCCCCTACCCGATTGTGTTTGGCAGTAGGCAAGGGTGCCCGCCCATATAAAGAAATGTCTTAATCTAAAATGTGACTGGCATTAGGCATAGTGGCCTGCTATTTTGATGGAAACTCACCAACTTGGTGTGACTGGCAGTAAGCTCGCTGGCAGTAGGAAAATGGGCCTGGCATTATAATGATAACTGCACAACTCAATTTCGATTGATGGTAGGATAATTGCCTACCATTATAATAGAAACTCCTCAACTGTAATCTGTCTGGAAGTAGGAAAGGGGGGCTGCCATTTTAACGGAAACTCCCCAAATCGATTCTGTCCGCGTAGTAGGCAATGGGGCCTGCAATTATAATGTAAACTTCCCAACTCGACTGTGAATGCCAGTAGGCAAGTGAGCCTGCCGTTATATCACAAATCCGCAACAAACACTTTACATTGGAAACAACGTACGGGGACCTCCCCATGCTCTTTCTGGGATAACGCTAAGACACATGCAATTTTAAAACAATCTTATTTACTGCATGTACACTATTTACTTCGATATTCGAATACAATGTAGAATACCGTAGCGAAGCACGGGTACATTCGCTAGTTAATAATAAAGCCAAGCTTTCTGCCAAATTACTGTCGGAGGCAAAATTTCACATGCCCTGATGAAGGCCAATGTAATTTGGCAGAAAGCTTGGCTTTATTATTAATAAATATATATATATAGTAGCTTTAATCCAGTTCATTTATTTCTTTGTGTTAATACAATGAGCCACGAAAACTTACGTTCATTAATTTATTAGGCTATATTTTATTTACGTGAAATTCGTAACTGATATCCTTAGTGTAATTTCAACACTGAGTTGCTTGCCTGAAGAGCTACAACTGTTGATTTTTCTTGAAGTCATTGCCTCTAAAGTCTCCGTGGCTCAGGTAGCAGCACGTTGGCCTCTCCCCACTGGGTTTCGTGGTTCAAATCCCGGTCACTGCATGTGAGATGTGTGCGGGACAAAGCGGAGGCTAGTCAGGTTTTTCTCCGGGTTCTTCGGTTTTCCCTGTCATCTTTCATTTCATCAGCACTCTCCAATGTCATTTCATTTCATCTGTCAGGGATTAATCATCGCCCCAGAGGAGTGCGACAGGCTTCGGCAGCCGGCGCACAATCCCTGTCCTCGCCGCTAGACGGGGCATCATTCATTCCATTCCTGACCCGGTCGAGTGACTGGAAACACGCTGTGGATTTTCATTTTCACCTTGCTTCTGCTCACGATCTAGGCGCGTAACTACTACAAGTATCATCATTCATTGACGTGCTGATACTGATCGCTATTGTAGTTTTATCTTTGTACGTGTTCATGCATTACCCGATTATCTCTTGAGCACTTGTCTATCAGAGTGCCGATCTCAGTGGTGAAGTTGGTTAGTCGTTGTTCTTCTGGTGGCTGTTATTGCTTTTAGGCCCGATTGTATAAAACAGTTGATCCTAGATCAAGGCGTAAAACTGATTCTAGATCACGTTGATCCTCAAATTTGTGTTGTATAAACGTTGATCCGAGATCATTTTTCCTTAATCACGAATCAAAATTGATCCAACGATTTCCTTGGATCAAGCCTTGTGATCCGGATCAAGTAGTGTTCTTGTACCGGTATTGCAGGCCGCATTTATCAACGTGAAAAGAAGAGGGCTTTTGTAGTGCAAAATAGTGCCGTAACAATAATCACGGTAAGAAAAAGAAAAGATGTTCTGCATTTTTACCGGTATTTAATCTGATGAAGGGATTTTTATCGCGATTCTGTCTTTGAATTACAGATGTCTGACTTCTCCGATTTTTCTTCAGATGACGATAATGAAGAATTTCGGCGGTCTCTCCGAGTATTCCAAGAAAGAGGAAACCCATTATTAGAACTTAGCGACAAAGCTTTTAAGATGAGATTCCGTCTAACCAAACACACTGTTGAGGTTATGGAAGGTAGACTTCGAGACTCTCTAATGAGACGAACGAATAGAAACCAGCCACTTACTCCAATGTTCCAGATTCTATTGACTCTGCGATTTTACGCGACAGGGAGTTTTCAAATCGTAGTTAGTGATTTATTCAAAATTCATAAAGCTACGGTTTGTCGAGTCATCCATAAAGTAACGCGAGAAATTGCTGCGTTGAGACCTCAATTTATCAATATGCCGACTGACCAGAAAGAAGCAAGGAGAATCATGCGTAATTTCTATGACATAGCTCATTTTCCAGGAATTCTTGGTGCTATAGACTGTACGCATGTGCCTATCATATCGCCAGGGGGTAACAACGCCGAAGTGTTCAGGAACAGGCACGGATGGTTCTCCTTGAATGTACAGGTTATATGTGATGCTAATCTGCGTTGTCTAGACATAGTAGCAAGGTGGCCTGGATCTGCACATGACAGTAATATATTCGATAACTCTAGAATTCATGCTCGGTTTGAGGCGGGGGAAATGCCCAAAGGATTTCTTCTCGGAGACAGTGCGTACCGTTGCTGCGAGTACCTTCTCACTCCAGTATTACACGAAGCGACACCTGCAGAGATGGCATATAACAGAGCTCATAAGAGATCGCGATCCACAATTGAAAGAACTTTCGGGCTAGTTAAAAGACGATTTCCCTGCTTGAAGATGGGTCTTCGAGTGAAATTGCTTCGGGTTCCTCCTATTATAGTGGCAACGTTTGTCCTACATAACATGGCCTTAGATTCCATAGATAGTGAACCTGAAGTAGAAGGAGATATTTTTGCAGGAAGAAGGGTTTTCGAGGAACTTCCTGTCTTCGAGGAAGCTGGGATGAATGGAGGAAATACTGCTGTTAGGAATGAAATAATTAACAACGTGTTCAGGTATGTTTTTAATATTTCTAAGTACTAACAAGACTGTACATTTGCTTTGGCTTTAGCCGTCGCTAGTTCATATTTTTTAATTTCCTGGTCTAGTTTGAGATTTTCCATTTTAATGGCGTGTTCTGCCTCTAGACATTCCAGTCTTCTCTTGTAGAAGTTGTCCCTTAAACTTCCCTCAGCTTCAGCTCTTCTCTTTTTAGGAGGTGAAGTTCGGCTGCTGGGGCCAGGACTGACATCTGTATCTGGTACTTGTTCCTAAAATTGTGACTTCCCCTTTCGGAGAACAATCATTGAACGAGAAATGCAACCATGCAAGCTAAGGGCGCCAATCTTTAAGTTGATGACTTAAAGATAAAAATTTATAATCAAGCTTGGACGGACTCTTATCACAGGGGTGGGGTGATAGTGCACTAATCATTAAGCAGGAGAATTAGAAATCAAAAGGCTAATTAAGGCAGATTGATTAAAGTGAACTAGAAAAATACTATTTATTATATTGAATATAAATGACGACGGTTTAACGAGAACTGAATTTAAAATAGGAAATGAATTTAACAAAAAGTTGAATGACTCTACTTCGCGAAAACTTGCAATATTTTTAACTCGCTTGCTCACCATGTAGTCTTGTTCTGCTGGTCCTTGGAAAGCTTCCATCCTTGTAGCTGGAACATCACCGGTCGTCTTTGAGATATCTTCATCTGCAGCTAAGTACCATTCCTGCCTTGCTAAGTGCACCGACCACTAATTGGAAGATGGCTTCGACACTAACACTCCCTATTATGCTCTATCCCATATATTGGAGATGAGCCCTAAGTCATAGTTAGAAAAACCTCCTTGGGTTATGTGGAGAGGATACTCAATTAATAATCCTTCCAACTTTACTGAAAATGTGCCCTGAAGTTTCATTTCTATCTAGTTTAATACTACCTATTGTCTTAGACTGGTACAAACCGGTCTAGTAGCCGAGCTGTACGTACTTCCTGATGAGAGTGGCTATACACCCCTCATTCAGAAATTCCTAAGTACCACGTCGTGGTAACGAAGTAATTAATGTAGAAGTGATAAACTATCACACTAGTCCACTATGGTACAACAACCATAAGACAAGTTCTCAGACCTACAGCGAAATACAAGATCGAAGAATCAAGAAGATTAATAATAACGAATGCAGAATGATGCCAAGAGCTCCAACACGCCCTTTTATAACCTTCTCTGGCTCTAATTACAGGTCGCTACACGTGGTCCAATCAGTTGACACGTCTCTCCCCACTCCAGATATTAGAGTAGATGGGTCCCAACCAAGACATCAACTGTTCTTCTATTAGCCCTTTCACTCAGTATCCATGGCAACATGACGCTCCTTTGAAAATATAGGCGGTGATCAGTTTGAATTATTCTGGTCGAAATACGGTAGCTGTCGTTACAACGCTTGAACACGTGCTCGCTTTTCCCAGAATTTGATGTCTAAATTTGTCCTTCCTTCTTCCTCGGTGATGTGGCAAGATAGAGGAAATCTACTGCAAGTTAAATTTAAACGAATGTCGCAAGAATCTAAGTGAATATTAGGATATTCAGCCCTCGTTTACAAGTCGTAGTTACAAAGTAATGAAATGATAGTGAGCAAATGATTAAACATGAATTATAATACAATTACATACCAAGATAAATATCATGACGTTAAATTCCTGAATTAATTACACATAATAAAATTAACATAATTACACTGTGACGTCTGGAACGTTACAAAATCAGTCAGTCAGAATTGAAATACGAGAATGTGATGATAAAGAGGAAGAGGAAGAAGAAGAAGAAGAAGAAGAAGAAGAAGAAGAACGGTCGTGCTGTAAAAGCTAGTCGAATAGTAATAAGGAACAGTTAAGCGTGTGAAAAGTATATTTGATTTATGACCGGTTTCTGGAATGACAGTTATCTATAGATGAGTAGTTATCAGTGACCGAACATGGTGATACATTTAAAATGAGTTTCCGAAACAACAGTTATCGGCTTATTCACAGTTATCTGCGCAAAGACTGGTAACTGCAGCTAGTGCTGTAGGTACCTCTATGCTAGAATTGATCCCAGCAAATTAGTTTTGTAAACATTAGTGATAATGAACTGACTATACTATATTTACAGTCATTCATTCTAGTTTTAACGTGCTTGGGTGTGCTAGAGTTTACAATATTTCGGTCCGTAGGTTTACTTCCACGTTATCACTGGCTTAGTAACTGATTCCACCTGTATGGTGTCATCTGTCCCAGCTGTTTCGATTACAATCACCTCGGAGCATGACGCTCCTACTGTAGATAAATATTCTAACACGGGAAATGAATCGTCAAATAAAATGGAACTCAAATCAAACGGATTTTTACCAGGCTCAAATTGATCTTTCAGTGCAACTATAATGTTAAAAATTTCTTTCATCAGGCTTTGAACCACGAGTCTCACCAACAGTTCGTGAACACCCAATCTGAAATTAGGGAGTATTTACCATTAGCATTTACATTTGTACTACATGATCTCTTAGGTACCGGTATGCACTTACTATAAGCCTGCTGAATAATAAATAGTCTACCGATTTTTGTTGCTTTTTTAATGTTACCGTATTATATCTTTTAACCGGTGACGTGAGGTCTGATAGACTCCCAATAAACATAAAACATCTGGACTTCTTTAATTAAAAATCTCGCAGGGAGCTGTAGTTTATGTTAGCTTCTTATCTGTGGACTTAACGTCAGCAGTTGCGAGAGTATTTTTGTCAAGGCATGTTGCCTGGTCAGTGTAAGTAAAACTTCTCAAGTGACTAGTCCGTTGCAGTTATAAGAAATACAAATCCTCAGTTCGAAGAGTACATTACGGAAATACTAATGAAAAATGTAGTGGTACCGGTATCTATTTTATTTTGGCTATTGAAGATTGCAGTTTGTAACGCTTTCGTATTGTTCAAGTTGTGCCGTGAAAGCCCAGAAGAAATGGAATTCTTGAAGAGTTTGGCATCTGATCAGGTGAAATTACATGCACTTTTTTTCATTTATATTATTATTGTTTACGCTTGTGTTCTGGATCAGAAAAAAAGTGATCTGTTTGGTAATCGCGGTGTATTTCTATAATTTTAGTGACGAACGCATCTAGGTGAAATTTAAGACTATATATGCGTGCTGTGAATAAGAAAGAAGGGGAAATATAACTAGTTTTTGCGTTATTAGATCAGATATATTCTTATTATGAGAGATTATTACACGCTGAATCAGATTGATTGAAATGACTGTGTACATATTTGCCAACCAGTTCTCATTGTAGGAAACTTCTGCTAGTAAAAGTAACTAGATATTACCAAAATTACCGTACCCTAAAAACATTTGCGTAGATACATCTATTGGAGGACGAGAAATACTAAACATGACGATATCTGTACTGTTCATTACCAGGGCTTATTAATATGGATTTAACTTTCCAGTTAACAGCGCAGTTAGTTACAAGCACATTTAGGTAACTCATAGGGAAATGTAGTGTACCAGCAACCGGCCATTATATGTAATATCTATCTGAATTAACACCCTTAAGTTTTTGCAACATACAGTAGTCACGTAACTTGATACATTACCATGTTGTAAGAAACCCCACTGACAGCTATTTCCTCCACGAAAGCAACGGATTGAGTTTGTGATTCGTTCACTGCAGTTTCCATTGCAAGTGCAGGATCCTCCACATCACATTCACGTACATCTAAATAATAAAATTAGACATTATGTACTTCCATAGTAAATGTGCACTGTATTTAGTTAACCTGTCATTCGTCAACAAGGGGTAGTTTGTAATTTTTTATTGGAGTTACCGATGACCGATTAATTAAGGTAAAGGGCTTATCGCAATATTTACTAGAACGAAAAACAAACTAACATCAGACATAGTCCTGTGTATCGGTAATTAATTTACAATGCCTTATGCTTGTGAAAAGCGTAGCTCTTTATGAGTCTACACTTCGAACATCCTGTACCAGTATTCTTAATTATTTATACCAGGATTTCAAGGTTAACTTACCAAAAATAACTTCTTGGTGGAAGTTCGCATCGCAATCGGACTCGCAGGCTAGTGGAAGGAATTGGGGTTTTAATGCTGCTACGAGTTTCCGTCCAGCTTCAACCACCGTAGGTTGTACGAATGGACCTCCGCCTGTTTTATGAATGCTGACCTAGTAAGAATGTACAGTTGGTTAAGCACGATTGGTTAAGCACGATACTCCGAAGTCTCAACTAGTAATTGATACGCAAATATGTATTTCTTTACTTACTTTATCGTCTGCAACCGACTTCTTCGTTCGTCGTTTTACATTCTTGTAACATAACTGCAATGTTTTCCAATCCCGTCGCGCCACATTTGCGTGGGAATTGAAGTCTGAAGCTAGTGCTTTCCAGGCGTTTTCCTTCTCTTTCGTACTTACAGCATCAGTCTTTTTATTTTCAATCGTATTCTTATATTTAGTAACGACTAAATCAATCAACAACTCCTTTTCGTACGCTGTAAAATTCGGCGCTCGATTTCTTCGCTCATTGACATCCAAGTTCATGTCCATTTTTCAATCGGTGTTTGAGATCTGATTGACACCAAGATTGACACTACGTCACAGAGATTAAAACATGAAATAACGTGACTTTACTAACAACATACTCCTGATTAGTACGAATTTTCCACGCTGTTTACGACGTTGCCAAGCGAAATTCTACGATGACGGATCAAAGTTGATCCGGATCATGAGATCCGAGATCAATGATATACAACAAAACGAGCAGCTTGGAAAGGATCATTTTCTGATCTCGAATCAAAATTGATCTCGGATCAGCTATGTTTATACAGCCGGCCCTTAGACGAATACAATAAGGTAATCATCCTCTTGTAACACAAATCAGAATAAAAAATGCCGGGACGTCCCTTTGAAGATTAAGACCTAGGATCTAGGAGAGGTTTCCATTCCCCTTCCCGGGGGAGGGGAGGGTCAACTAGAAGGTGACGCTTTTCTCTAGCCAGGAGATTCGGCGGGTTTGGGGATTTAATGGGGTAGGGAGATGGGTTGGTGTGGTTTGATTCGGTGAAAGAGGAGAGGGGTGTTTCTACCTCTTGACTAAGTGCTTTATTGATCTTAATATTTTACAGTTGCTTACAATGGTGGTTAATTTACAGATATTTTACAGTGTTATTTAAAGAGTTTTGAATTGCTATTCACACTGATAGGGTTATTTACAGTGCTATTTCCATTGATATAGGTTTTCTCTTGCAGTGTACAATGCTTACAGGTTATTGATAATACAATAATATATACTTTTCTTTTTTTTCATTGATCTCACATTCTCTCCCATTGCTGCAATGTCAGGTATATACATTGGGTGGTTTACAATTTCTTGATACATTTTTATTGTATTACATTAAGCTCTAGTGATATTTACAATATGCTTGTATTGATATGAGTGAGAAAATCATTTACATTCGTACAATGACGGAGTTGAGGTGAAATATTCTTGACAATGATGGCGTTGAGATAATATATAGGCCTACAGTGTTGTTATAGTGACAATATTAAAATATTATTTACACTGATAGAGCTGAGATATGCAAGTACATCACTGGACTGAAAGCTTCGACGAAGTGGGTAGAAGAGGTAAAACGAGACGCAATAGAAAGTGGACTTACAATGGATATGATTCACAACAGAAAATAATTTAGAAGCCGAGTGGACAGCATCGAAACATTCCAGGAGAAACCACCAAAATGTAGACCCAAACTGGTCATATCTGAGAAAGAAAGGAAGATCAGAAGTGAAAGGGTGAAGAGGTCCTGGAAGAAGAAGAAGAAGAAGAAGAGAAAGCCTTAAGTTCAATGCGGTCCATAGGCGGCCAAATTCGGAAAGAAGATATAGCTGAGAAACAATACTCTCTACAATGATGTTGAGTTTTTTATACAGTGGTGCATATTGGGATAATTTACATAGTTGCTTCCAAGTTGGTATGTTTTATGTACAGTAGCTATCTACAGTTGTTGAGATTGTTTTTATTACAGTAACCATTTTATGACATAATAATGACTGTGATGCCCTATTGGGCTGGAATGGAGAGGAAGTCGCCGAGGGTTCGCGTGACTGGCATGTTATTCAACTGCTTTTTGTATGAGGGGTGTGTGGGGGGGGCGTGGAGGGCATTCTAGGGGATGCTGGGGGCTGGAGTTTTGGGGGATGCCATCATCGGTCTCTTGGGGGCACCACCCTAGGGTGGGGGTGAGGGACCGGAATAGGTGGTAGGGACTTTGGATGAAGTGGGAGGAGGGGGAGGGGTTCCGCGGAAGATTTGGATGAGTGAGGGATGCTCGCGCTCGAGGATTCGACGGTAGGCAGGTAGGAATTGTGATAGGAAGTAGGAGTCTAGTGTGGGGAGCAGGAAAATGTCAAGAAAGTCGGCGGTGGGATAGCGGAACGGGCGGTTCAATCAATTTCAATCAATACTGATCTGCATTTAGGGCAGTCGCCCAGGTGGCAGATTCCCTATCTGTTGCTTTCCTAGCCTTTTCCGAAATGATTTCAAAGAAATTGGAAATTTATTGAACATCTCCCTTGGTAAGTTATTCCAATCCCTAACTCCCCTTCCTATAAATGAATATTTGCCCCAGTTTGTCCTCTTGAATTCCAACTTTATCTTCATATTGTGATCCTTCCTACTTTTATAGACGCCATTCAAACCTATTCGTCTACTAATGTCATTCCACGCCATCTCTCCGCTGACAGCTCGGAACATACCACTTAGTCGAGCAGCTCGTCTTCTTTCTCTCAATTCTTCCCAACCCAAACATTGCAACATTTTTGTAACGCTACTCTTTTGTCGGAAATCACCCAGAACAAATCGAGCTGCTTTTCTTTGGATTTTTTCCAGTTCTTGAATCAGGTAATCCTGGTGAGGGTCCCATACACTGGAACCATACTCTAGTTGCTATGGTGAGAGTATGGTACTGCTCAAACGAAAAGCATTGTCTGAGTGCTGGCGGTGGTGGTGGTGGTGGTGGTGGTGATTACTATTTTAAGAGGAAGTACAACAGGGTAACCACCCTCTATTAACAGTGACCAGAAGGAAAATTATAGCGGTCCGACACTTCGAAGAATGAAGATAACGGCAAAAGGAAGGGAAGGTCCACGAAGGGTTTGAAAATGAAATACTCTCTAGGCCTCGCGAACCTGATACCGCTGGTGTCGGGAAAGAACAAGAGCTGATCAAGGATGGCCGTATAGGAAAGTTGAAATTGAGGAGCCGTGTATGTTGATCTCGTGATCAAAGACATGGGATCTCGTATTTTGCGTGGATTCCTACTATAGGAAAGTGAATTTTAATTTCAAATATCCTGGACGTATTGGGTGGGAGTTGAACCATGACGTCCTTCATTTGAAACCGGACACAAAAACCAAACCAAACTCCATGGCACTACAGCCTTTGAAGGGACTTGGCCTACCAAGCGACCACTACTCAGCCCGAAGGCCTGCAGATTACGAGGTGTCGTGTGGTCAGCACGACGAATCCTCTCAGCCGTTATTCTTGGCTTTCTAGACAGGGGCTGCTATCTCACCGTCCGATAGCTCCTCAATTCTAATCACGTAGGCTGAGTGGGCATCGAACCAGCCCTCAGGTCCAGGTAAAAATCCATGACCTGGCCGGGAATCGAACCCGGGGCCTCCGGGGAAGAGGCAGGCACGCTGCCCCTACGCCACGGAGCCGGCAAACCGGACACAAGTAAGTGGAAGTAACGTCAGACATAGCTAGGGGATCCGAAGTCGCTGGGTGTAGACAAGCAACACAACCTCCACGGAGTCACGCTGATGCAAGCTGACAGACTGCCCCTCTCTCCCCGTGGAAGACAGTATGACCCTTCTAGCAATACCACAGAACGCAACAGTTGGCAGTAACTGATGATAGTGCACCTGTCCTAGGCCCGACGTAGTGCTCAATATATAATCTAATTTCATAAATATATCATCGGATGGAAATCGTATGGATAAGGAACTTCGGAAAATCACACCCGGGCATCGAAGTCCCCTCCACCCTACTTTCAACTAGGACAACGGCTACGCTCGAGAGCATACGGGTCAAAGGTCCTGTTCGTAAATAAAGTGGGCACTTAATCTAAATATATTGAAAGTTGGGCACTATAATAAGAGGAATACGCTAATCTACTAAATCATAAAAATTAATTGTTCCCAATTCAAAAACACAATTTTAATTACTGAGAGTCACATGAAAATATTTATACACACAAGAAATGCCATATAATTGCCTGCGTGGCAATTTTTAAACATTTTACACTGAACTTTATCATATGAATAATGCCGTTAAATGTCTTTGTCAGTTCGTTGATCATTCCCAAATCTCATTCTGGCATTCCCAAATCAAGTCATTAACATGCATGTATACACTTTCATTATTGATCGACAGGGACCTGACCATTTACTTTAACACTGATACCCGTAGGTATCCACTATATTATAATAACACAAATTATATGGAAAAGATGTAATTCTCGTGAGGAGACATTAATATCTTACATCATCGTCGTTGTATTTAGACGTTTCTAAAAGTGAACTCCCGCATAATTATCTAATCATGAAAATCATGTCGTCGCTTGTCGCTAATAAGGTCTACACTATCACATTAATTTTTTTTTTTTTTTTTTGCTAGGGGCTTTACGTCGCACCGACACAGATAGGTCTTATGGCGACGATGGGATAGGAAAGGCCTAGGAGTTGGAAGGAAGCGGCCGTGGCCTTAATTAAGGTACAGCCCCAGCATTTGCCTGGTGTGAAAATGGGAAACCACGGAAAACCATCTTCAGGGCTGCCGATAGTTGGATTCGAACCTACTATCTCCCGGATGCAAGCTCACAGCCGCGCGCCTCTACGCGCACGGCCAACTCGCCCGGTACATTAATTATTATCACACTTTCGAGTATACGCATATCTCCGGAGTAATGACTTATTCTAATATTTATAAAGCGGACATGCTACGTTGGTTAGCCTGTTACTCCGCATAAATCAGCATACACTGATACAATACACAAAATATAAGCACATATTACCATGAAGCATTGTCCCTGTAAATTTCCAACTTGCAATATATAACACACACACTTTAATGCTCTCTGAAAATCTGTGACCCCTTTCAGGTCTCCTGGTGTCGATCCAAGAACGTCGATACCAATAGGGTATCGAGCCACGCTCTCTTGACTTCGAGGTGCTATCTGAAAACCCCTACTACGACCTTACTGAAATCGATTAATGGGAGGAGTACGTCACCTATCGACTCAATGAAAAACACACAGCATTGATTATAACAAATTATTTAAGTGAATATTCAGTACAGTGTGAAATGGGAAAACTTGTTATGCGGTTTCTTCAAGCGACCGATAGGTATTTAACGCTACAGTCAGCTACGGGTCGGGCACTCACAGCGCTTTCCATTCCTTCTGCGGTCGTAAATCTCTCACTTCGAGGACTGCATGGGCTCCCAACCCAGCTGAGTAGACACATACAATATCATCCGGACATAAACACGTAATTCTCAATTCAATTATCTCTTGTCCTCCGGACCTATGACCCTTTATGGACACTCTTCAAACATCATTTTAGGGGCCGATGACCTTCGATGTTAGGCCCCTTAAAACAACAAGCATCATCATCAGCAGCATAATCATCATCAAATATCATTTATCTCAATACCTCAGCCAATTTCAGTATTGGTTTCTCTCGTTGTGATGATGATGATGATTATTGTTACGGAGTTTTCCGTGGTAGTTAGAGGTGAAAGAAGGTGCGGGGGGTCAACAGGTCTCAGGCTACGAAATTAAAGTGAATTTAAAATTTAACAAGGTTATATTTTCTTAGCAAAAAACAAGAAATAACAATAATGGCAGGTACAGAGTAGCAAAACCACTAATCGAGAATGTACAATTACAGGATTTGGGGCTCCGAGAGCCAGACACACAATTCTTGAGCAATTAGCTCAACTTTACGATATACAGAATTCAACAAAGGGGCAGAAGACCCCAATCAAGCCCAGGAGCACTTGCTCCCAATTACATCATAAAACCTCCTCGAGGCGCGCAGAAACAAACTTCAAAAGAGCGATCTGCTCTCAAAGGTTAAGCCTATCAAAGGCCACACCAAACTCCACCTTCAAGTTGTCCTCTAAGGACATAAACACAGGGGTAAAGATACCCAACCTACTGAGGCCTATTAAGTGAGAAAATTTAATTACCTGGCCTCTAAAATACCAATTTGAGAGGAGGCGAACTTGCGCTCCTAATACACTTTGTTTAAAACCTACTTGGCACTAGGCTGTTAATGCAAGGGCTAATCCCATACTAAAGAGGTGACTTTAGAAGGAAACAATTTACATTACGTTAAGGAAGAAACGGTTGTGAAAATAAGTTCACCTCAATGCAATATGAGAGGGAGCTCGAGAGGGTTAAGCACTCTCTATCCCAATATGAAGCTTGAAAGAGAATAGATACAAAGATTCTTTACATTTTAGGGAAAGTTACATGGTGGAAAAGCTTCGGACCCGCCCCGAGAGTTAAACTGCTGAGCTAGCAAGAAAAGAAGTTATTAATCGACCATTACCTTGGTGTTGAACTGCTCCCCGAAGAAAGAGGCGCTTCCCGCCCCCTGCTATGTACTTTACACACTGAACGATGGTACTGAAGTGGCCCCGAGACCCGAAAATCAGCAGTTTATATACTCTCGCGGAAAGTTCGAGGCGTTTTTGGAATGAGAACACCCTCCCACAAGGATTTTATTGGTTCACCAAGAAACCCCCTACACAATACGAAGAAGAAACATATTATTGGTGGAAAATTAATTCGAGAAATTCGGGATTGGCTAAATTCAAAACAAGGGGAAAGAAAGGGTTAATATTGCCAACTTAAACAATGACTGAAAGAAATTTAGCAAAGAACAAACTTTTGAAATTAAATTTTCTCCAAAAAAACAGTTCTTTCACTTCGCACTAGGGTGCACCGTTGTAGTTCTTCAGTAGTGTCCTCTAGAAGAGAATGTTCACACTTCTTACTACAAGCAAAACAAAAATACATCGAAAACAACACAGTTCAGAAACTTCAAAATTTCCAAGTAGTGGCATCTTCAGGGTAACTTGAAAATTAACACATAAGACAAAGTTCAGACTTCTTCCAGTAGGGGAGTTTCAACTGGCGCAAAGTTTAAATAAGCAGCGTGGAGGTGTACCGCCCGGTACAATTATTATTATTATTATTATTATTATTATTATTATTATTATTATTATTATTATTATTATTATTATTATTATTATTATTATTATTATTATTATTATTATCAAATCTATCGCCTTGCACATTTTCACAAATATGGTTTCAGCCTTTATTTTCACACACGTGTACCTAATATCCACGTTATTCACACATGTGATGATCCTACCAACAGGGATTTAACATAACCTTATCACTCACTCGCGTATCTATGCATTAAAGTTGTGAAGCATCTGAATAATCTATATTCGAAAAATTAAGATGATCCATATCAGCTGATTGAAATTGGAATGGATTATGGAGTCCTCCCTTAACATATTATGGGACCTTACACACTAGTTAATGCAAATTTACGGAATAACTTTGTGATTAACCATTAATCACAGAAGACAGGAAAATAAACTAATAAAGGAAACTTTACCCCATTAAAACTCGCATATTGCGTCACCTACACGTTCTACAAAAATCAAAATGCATGCTGCTAGATTCTATTTACAAAATTAAGTTTTACATCTTAATGCGACACGGCTGATTTTCATGCTAATAATATCATGGAAATGTACTTATTATGTTGGTGTGTAATCTGCTGTGTCTGGTGGTACGCATATGGATTTAGTTATCCATAATTGCCATCTCGCTAGCAGAATGTCCTACGTTCATCTCGTTCCATGTTGAATCCATAACGTCTTGGTCTGCTGCCTCCAGATGCTGGAAGTTCTGCGTTGTCTTCAAATAGGAATTTCGCAGGCACACAGGCGCGTTCTAGAGGTGGTAAATCCTGCGTTCGACGAGCACTCACATACATGCGAAAAAATTAGGAATCGGTTACTTGAAGCACTATTTATATGACCACCCAAGGAGCGATTACTGTCCCTGAAGACCGTTACTCGATTCCTGTTCGTTATAGAGAGAAATATTCACTGATTTGTTTGTTCCTACGTGAGTGTCACTATTCGTGGCTAATCTGACGTTTATTTATTAGGTTGGTTGCCCCTGACAAGTGCATAAACGTTAATTACAGTACTATAAGTACTGGTTCTCTACTTTCAGTGGCTCACTACGTCATGACGATTCATAGCAGTGTTACCCGTTCTTTATAAACATCTTCGTTTAGTCTGCCATGATACTACTTGTCTGCATTCCCTTATTAAATACTGAGATTGTTATTTCACATAACCACACACCACAACTATAACTTCACACAAAGAATTCTAGCTGCGCTATGAATGCGTGTCGGACTGGCGTAGAATAAACCTCTGGTTAGCAGAATACCGAAAATACTGAGTATGGAGTGTTGTCGGGTTTGGCTTTATATGGAAGACACGAGTCGCCGGCTATGGAGAGGGAAACTCCTCCCACATTGGAAAAATCGCTCCGCTAATAATTGTCTCTCAGAGTCGAATGGGTATTCATTTTATAGATCTTGACGTCCTCTATCTATTGATCAAGTTTCGTTTAAATCGCATCACAGTTTTACTGGCAATCTCTAAATCATCCTGTTTCACTTTAGCGCGCGAAGGTGTGGGGTGTGGGGACTCCCCTATCGGCGTTGAGATAAGTGCCAAGTGCCAAACCCATATGGCTACCATCACATCTGCCTAAAGTGCGTCATTAAGAATGCGCTCGTTAAGTAATTCATCTTCTTACATTATCCAATACTACAAATTATGCTGAGTGCATTGATTCCTTACTGGTAAATTTCTTAAGCTTGTGACGAACTTTTATTGTTACTTGACGCACGAAATTTGTGGGTTGGTATCCAAGAATATGCTGGGAAATCGGTGAGAATATCCAGTTCTCAAATTAGAACCCTGTAAATTTAACTCCGCCTCCTGGCCTAGGCAGTAGTTGAATGTATCGTCCTATATCGCGCTCGCTTCCATAGTAGGGAGCGCAAACCCAAGGCAATGCTGTACGGAAAGCTTTACCTCGCTTTATGCGTACTTAGAGCTTCTGCCTTCAAGCTCGCGCAGCGTCTTTCGGAGAGGGAAACTCCTCCTCCCGGATCTGGCATAAAATTCTTCTTACAACCAAATATTTCATAGAATGATGTGGAAAATGGCACATATGTGTTGCTGGGCTTCATTGCATGTCTATTAGCAGGGTATTGAACGGTTTCAATATGGATATATATTGTATTATTTTAAAACTTATATGCGAATTTTATATAACTTTCGTATGCCGGTTAGAGGATAGAAGTGCTACTGATCAGTTATTAAACATACATGAATGGCCGCTACATTTAGTGATGGGCAGTCTGAGACGAGGTCTCGAGATTTCTCGGGATTTCTCGAGACTAGCGCAGGCACTATTTCTCGCTAGAAATTTCGAGAGATCTCGAGAGCGTTGTCCCCGCCTTTTGCGGCGAACAGCGTGTCGTAGGCCTACAGGTAGTCGGAGCTGAATGTTATTTGTGCCAAGTATGCGAATAGCCAACCACGGGCCTTCTCAATTTCGTACATACGTGTCAACAAGCGACTAGAGCGTTCATTTCTACCAAGGTCTATTTTGACGCAGTATAACATAATTATAAAGGATACGCATTCCGGCATTGTATGCACTGTTAGGTACACGAATGAGTGGTCTAAGTACAGAACCTGACGGCCAGTGTAGGTACACGTACCTGGATACTAGAGGCGTGCATTATTCGAACTCGAGACGAGGCAAGATGCACCTTGCTGCATATGCAACCACCATTACGCATGAGTGGAATGTGTAATTTAAAATGCTTCCGTTTGCTCCAGTTCTTTCGACAGGTATGTGTACATCGTTATCAGACCCCGCATTCAATAACATATGACCACTGCTTGTGTTTACCGATATTGGTGACGAAGGAAATAATTCCTTACAATGCTATAGAGCATTCGCGTTATAATTAGGTATTTCGATATATGACGGTGCAAAGTGAAATTGTGTCCAGTTGTACGCGACAAACTTGAAGACGATGTCCTAAACGCAGCGTAAGTCGTGGATGTCGGTTATTTTTAAGAGATGTCACATAGCACAGCCCACTGTGTTGCTTATTCAAAAGAAGTAAAATACCTCGGCAGAAATACTTCTGGGATGATCCGGCACTTATAAACGCATAATATCAATGAAGAGGAATCGTCACAGAACACCTCCGGCCTGGTCTGAATCCCAAGAAGCTACCCTGCCAACAACGATTGTGAGGCATCCAGGTAGGTTTACATTCTAATAACAGTTATTAACAAATCATACGGGTTATTCAGCTAAGAAGTCCACCTGATATAACTCGTGAACAGTTTAAGATACTGGCATTCTGTATTCACTTTCGTTAATGGTATTCAGGAGCTCATAGTTCAACAAGCAGTGCTTTCCTAGGCTTCTGCAAAATTTATCGTCGCACAAGTTTCCATATGAGAACTGCTGATAACTATCAAGCTTGCGCTCGTAGTTACTGGGTCGTCGCACAGCTCGCAGCACACGAGAATCGGTCTCGAGAGCGTTGCCCATCACCCCTGAATTGGAGCAAAGTCGGGCATTTTAGATTACACGTTGCACTCATGTGTAATGGGGGTTGCATATGTAGCAAAGAACATCTTCCCCGTCTCGGGTTCGCCTCTAGTATCCATGTACAGTAGGTGAACATCCTATCTACAGTTATTCAGAAATTTGGTTATTCAGCTAAGATGTCCACCTCAAATGAGCCATGAACAGTTTAAGATATTGACATTCCGTTTTCATTTTCGTTAATGGTATTAAGGGGTTCATAGTTGGACATGCAGTACCTTTCCAGGCTTTTGACAAAATGTATTGGCTCACACGTTTTCATATAAGAAGGTTATTTCACGCAATAACTGCCAATGAAATGATATATTATCAAGTTTACAGTCGTAGTTACTGGTACGTCACGAGTTCGAATAATGCACGCCTCTAGTATCCAGGTACGTGTACCTACACTAGCCGTCAGGTTCTGTACTTAGACCACTCATTCGTGTACCTAACAGTGCATACAATGCCGGAATGAGTATCCTGTACAATTATGTTATACTACGTCAAAATAGACCTCGGTAGAAATGAACGCCCTAGTTGCTTGCACTACAGGAAGGTCGGTCTCGAGATTCTCGTGAGAGTCTCGAGATCTGTGACGTCAGTCTCGAGAGTCTCGAGCGAGAGCGTAGCCCATCACTAGCTACATTCCCAACCCTTGCTCTTTCCCATCCTTCCGACACCGAAAGCCATTTATGTGTTGTGACGTTAAACTACTAGCAGCAAGAAAGAAAAGAGAAAAAAAGGCTTGTAGAATGGGTAGGAGAGCAGATAAGAGTATGTCCCGTTTGAAAGTATTGGAAACCAGCACGCCAGCCTCTTTTATTATATAATCTTAAAGAGAGTAGAATGACATTAGGAGAATCATAACGCTTAACACGGAGAGGGTTCATGCTTCCCACGTAGATATTTTGTAGGTTCGTATAGCTTTATTTTATTTCCACTGTCCCGAGTTGGCTTCACTGGAATGTCATGACGTATGTTGTGCAATGCACCTCATCAAAAGGTATGAAGGTGAAATATCATGCCATTAAAAACGAAAACAAACTACCTTGCAGTCTAACGCGATCAAAGATATCGGATGTCGTATTTTGCAGGGATTCCTGCTATCAGGAAATTTAATTTCAAATATCCTCTTTGTGTTGGGTGGCATTTGAACCATGACCTCCTTCATTTGAAGTTAACGTCCATTTCGCTTGACTGTCACTTCTGTGAGTGCGAAATGATAACTTGGTGGTCTGCTCATAGTACGAGGGTCACTACATAACTAAGGTGGCACACTTTTTCTTACAAAACTAGTTTTTACTTTATATATTTGTTATTCTTATAGCACTGTTGCCTGCCAGCCCTCTAGCAGCCACTTTCGGTACTTCCTGGAATGGGCTAGTGAGTCAGACGACCAGGGATCACCCAGCCGGCCTGGAGGACTGAGCCGGTCTTTCCGTGTATTGTTTACGTGGCTGGTTTACCTGTCAATTTATGGGAGATGCATCGAGAATGTTCCGCCTCTAGCCACCTCCAGAATATTCTGGTTTACATCACCCGAGCTATAAAAAGGGAGGCTAGCCGCGGACTGTCAATCAGTGTTGGATTCCGTGGTGGAGTCAGTGTTGGACTTGGAGTCAGTATGAGACTCAGTGTGTTGGGGATCGGTGGGTGGCTGAGGGTGACAGAAGTGTTGGCTGTTACTAGTGTCCCACCGAGGTCTGAACGAGGAGCTGTGGTGTGTGTGTCGGAGTGTCCAGTGAGTAGCTGGACTGGAGACGGCGTACGGAACGGAAAACTGCGTACCTGGGAGTACTGTGTGTTTATTTATTCTCGTGGACTAGACATCGCCGTGAGTCATCGAGGGCAGTAGCTACCGTGGGTGTAATTGGAACAGCGCTAATTGTCGTTTTGTGATTACTCGCCTGCTGTTTAGCATTGTTCAGCTGTTGCTGTTTAGTTGTTTATTGCATGTGGCTGTGCAAATCTGTGGAGTAGAATCAAGGAACAGCCATCGTGTGTCGTGTAACCAGTAGCACTGTGTACGACCCTAGCGGTCTGCACGAGCTGCTGTGTGGGGCGACTAGACTTGCAGAAGTGAAAGTAAGGGGAACTTGTCAATAGGATTAGAGCTTCTTTCAGGTAGAGACTATTCGGCTGGAGTCCTGCTGTGAGAGACTTGTAAATAGACAGCAATTACTAAGTGCCCAAATTATAACCAGATAGAAAAATGGAAAGTGAACTGTAATCAGAATAATTTTAAACCATATAAAATCAAATTGTATAATTTGAAGCACTCAATAAAGCACTTAGCCAAGAGGCCGAAACCCCCACCCAGCTCTTTCACCGATTCAAACCTCCCCCTCCTAATTCCATCAAATCCTCAAACCGCCGAATCTCCTGACCAAAGAGAGCGTTTCCTTCTAGTTGCCCACCCCTCCCTTCGGGGAAGGGAATGAAAACCTTTCCTAGGTCCTAGGTAGCCGTTCGTGGCCGAATAGAATTGCGTGTGTGTGTACATTTATTGGGCCATCCTGAAATAAATTAGAGTAATAAAATATACGCTGTTTTATTCGTAACAATTTCCTTGAGACACATACCACTTCTATGCATAAAATACACCCCTTTGTACTACCTTACACCACCTGACATGCATACCTGCACAATAAAAAGTCTGGTCTAATCCAAAGTGTAACAGCCATCATGAAGGAGCATTGTTCAGCTGTTGCTGTTTAGTTGTTTATTGCATGTGGCTGTGCAAATCTGTGGAGTAGAATCAAGGAACAGCCATCGTGTGTCGTGTAACCAGTAGCACTGTGTACGACCCTAGCGGTCTGCACGAGCTGCTGTGTGGGGCGACTAGACTTGCAGAAGTGAAAGTAAGGGGAACTCAAATAATCACGTGATAAGAGGCGAGTCCGTCAGTTTACCTAAGAGATGGTATTCAGAGGGTGCCAAATCAGGTCTGTAAGGCAGAAGAGGCAAAGGTGTCCATGCCAGTTTTAGGAGAGTGGCCTTGGTTTTCTGGCTGACGTGTGGTCGAGTGTTTAACAAAACACATTTTTTCGATATAGACGAACACGATTCAGTCGAATGTGAACATTTCTTCAGGGTTACCACATACGCGTCAGAATTAATGGTGGTTCCTTGAACCATGGTATCCACAAGTAGGAGTTCTTCAGCATCCCAGGAAACGGTAGTCATCACTAGACTTCGGATATTTAGGCAGTAATAGGATAGAATGGGGGCTGCCTGGCCGAGGCGGTATAGGCGTGCTCGGTTGGCCCGGAAGGACGTGGGTTCGAATCCCCGTCACGAAGACGTAAATTTTTAGAAATGAGATTTCCACTTCCGGAGGTGCACATGGCCCTGAGGTTCACTCAGCCTACACCAAAAATCAGTACCAGGTTAATACCTGGGGACAAAGGCGGCCAGGTGTAGAGCTAACTACTCTATTCCATCAAGTGTCAAGGTTACGGATACCGCGCTCGGTAGCTGCAGTCGCTTAAGTGCGGCCAGTATCCAGTATTCAGGAGATAGTAGGTTCGAACCCCACTGTCGGCAGCCCTGAAGATGGTTTTCCGTGGTTTCCCATTTTCAAACCAGGCAAATGCTGGGGCTGTTCCTTAATGAAGGGCACGGCCGCTTCCTTCCCACTCCTAGCACTTTCCTGTCCCATTGTCGCCATAAGACCTATCTGTGTCGGTGCGACATAAAGCAACTAGCAAAAAAAAAAAAAAATGTTACGGATAGTGGAAGCCTTTACCTTCCACCTATCCAAGGGCCTTCATGGCCTGTAGGGAGATGACTTTGCTTTGCTCCTTGCTTTGCAATAGGATAGAATGCAAACTGTCTGAAGCTAGTGACATGTATACACAACTGCCTGCACAACGTCTATGGTGCGAGTGTTGCATAAACATGAGGAGTATTGTCCATCAAAACCCCTTTTTATGTTACCCTCGCTTCATCATGGAAGAACGGGCTACACGATACTTCCTAATAATCAAATTAGTTTGCATTCTAACCAGGGGCTTAACGTTAGGGCCTGTAGGACCTGCAATGCAGGTGGGCCCGGGCGTTTAAGGGGTCCCGCAGACATCTCGCAGAAATAATAAAAAATAATACATATCTAGCTTAATGTCACTCTCCAGTTTTGTAGAATCAGTCTAAATGATTTGTTTTACAATGTGTACGTAGAGGAATTACAATTTAGTTCCATTTAGCACAGCTGTAAACAGTGCTTGCCCTTACGGGCACACTCCTCCAAAAGACCTGCACCAAATTACTGGAAAATAATAATACCAAAATATCACATATTAGTTAGAAAATGATACTTTCTTGATGCGTAGTGCATCTGAGATCGTATTAAGCACATCATCTGCTGAACATTAACCTTTACTATACATTTATTCAACAACAGTGTATGATTCCAATAAGAAGTAGGTGTAGTAACACTCAATCAGTTCAGTTTCGAAAGAGCTCTCTTTGCGCGGAGGTTATCAGTTGTGCTGTTTGATATTTTTCAAGCTTTATTTGAACAGTTTTTGCTTCAATTTTTTTCGTATATTTTTCTGTGTTGTAATAAATTATTATAACTGATACTTTGGTTCGGCTACACGGTATTGTTCCACAGTTACTGTAAAATTAAATCAATTTTAAGTGCGATCAACTAAGTGGTGTATGGTTCAGCAGCTTAGTAGTTAAACCATGGAGGCAGCCAAATAAAACACATTATTTTGATAATCTTACAATACTGAATAATCCTCTTTCTTTATATTGCAGTAGCGACGATTGGGAATAAGAAGTGGGGGGGGGGGGGAGTACAAACAACAGATAGTACCCAGGTTTGTGTGATATACCGGGGAGGGCTGGTATATACATCAAAACTGAAGCGAGCGAATTTTGACAGCGAGGTAAAGGTTGATATTTTATCACCTTAACTGCGGTTAAGGTTTTGATTCAATACTATACAATAAAACTTTCACCAATATTACACACGTAAAAAAACCAAACCAAACCCCATGGCACTACAGTCCTTGAAGGGCCTTGGCCTACCAAGCGACCGCTGTTCAGCCCGAAGGCCTGCAGATTACGAGGTGTCGTGTGATCAGCACACGAATCCTCTCGGCCGTTAATCTTGGCTTTCTAGACCAGGGCCGCTATCTCGCCGTCAAATAGCTCCTCAATTCGAATCACGTAGGCTGAGTGGACCTCGAATCAGCCCTCAGGTCCAGGTAAAAATCCCAGACCTGGCCGGGGCCTCCGGGTAAGAGGTAAGCACGCTACCCCTGCACCACGGGGCCGGCTAATATCACACATGTATTACAATTAAATAGAAGTACGGCGTGGTTATACAATTAACAATCGTTTAGTATTTGACTACACACGAAGAGACTAGCATATAACTTACAGTACTAAAGAGACCGCAAGACAGATGAATGCGCGCGGCAAGCGGGTGAATCATACTTCAGTGTCCTTATCCTTGGCAAAAAATATACCCCTGTTACCCTGCCTCAGAGCACATGCAAAGTGTCCACTATTTGCTGTGCCACTATACAAATCGGTTAGTCGTGATTACCGACATTTTTTTGCGTATTTCCGCTAATAGTGTTAATAATTAAAGTAAATAAAGGAATTAGCTGATAAGACAACATGCCTTGTACAAATTGCTTGTTTTAATAATTCCTATAATTCCTAGTTTCAGCCGGCTAAAGAGGAATAAAATAGTAATATTTTCTTCATAAAGTGGGGGTTATTTATTTATTATTTAGTGTATGATGAATACAATATTATTTACAATATATACAACTACCATCTCAAGCTCGTAACTAAAGTTCCATGTCAAAATTTAATAGCCAGAGAAGAGCTTCGTTTGAGACACAGTTTAAGTCCTCAATAGAGCCTCTGTAACTACGCAAAGGAAAATGGAGAAGAATCATACCTAGAGGCCCTTCTCAGGGCCCTCAAGTTCGTAACATTGGCCCTTCAATGAAAAGTGGGGGTAAGGGGCGACTACTGATATAGGGCCTATTGCATATTATCTTTTTCCTTTCTTAATCTGCTTACCCTCCAGAGTTGGCTTTTCCCTCGGACTCAGCGTGGAATCCCATCTCTACCGCCTCAAGGGCAGTGTCCTGGAGCGTGAGACATTGGGTCGGGGATACAACTGGGGAGGATGACCAGTACCTAGCCCAGGCGGCCTCACCTGCTAAGCTGAACAGGGGCCTTGCGGGGGGATGGGAAGATTGGAAGGGATAAACAAGGAAAAAGGAAGGAAGCGGCCGTGGCCTTAAGTTAGGTACCATCCCGGAACCACGGAAAACCACTTCCAGGATGGCTGAGGTGGGAATCGAACCCACCTCTACTCAGTTGACTTTCCGAGGCTGAGTGGACCATCCCTCGTACCACTTTACAAATTTCGTGCCAGAGCCGGGAATCCAACCCGCGCCTCCGGGGGTGGTAGCTAATCACACTAATCACTACACCACAGAGACGGATGCATATTATCTATCTGGTGTAATTAAATGTATGTTAGTTATTGGTAGGTTTTACCTTTTATTTATGGGGCCAGAATTTTTATTTGGGGGGCCCGAATCTTTATTTTGGCAGCCGGGCCCTATCACGTTCGTTACGCCCCTGATTCTTACCTATTACAGCCTAAAAATCCGATGATGAGTCATCACTTTTCCTGCCGAAGATGCCACTTTAAATATCCTCTCAGAGTCGAATTGGCACGATGCCAGTCCATTGATTGCCTCTTCGTCTCCGGTTCAAAATTGTATAACCATTCCCATCACAGTTCTTAAAAGAAGTCATGTCGTTCAGTGCCAAGAGTTCGGTGCACACAGTATTTCTTATTCCCTCATGGGAAGCTGACAATATCCTCGGAACAGACCCTGAGCAAACCTTTCTTTCAATCCCAGCTGCTTTAATGTTGTAAATACACTTACTTCATCAAGTCTTAGTTCATCTGACTCTTCACTCACAGTTATCACATAGATAAGTCTGTTAAAAATAGCAGTCGCGCGTTTCCTAAAAGGATAAGTCCATTTAAAACCAGTGATACTTATGAGGTATAATATTGAGTAAAACAATTCAAGTCAGGGTACCATGTGTCGATGGTTAAATGCTGGAACTTATATTTTATACATGTTTGTCCTTTTCCAAGTTCTTGCTACAAATGACAGCTCATCTTTTGTTGTATTAGGGACCTGTGTTACACATCCAGATTTTGTTTCATATAGGGAGAATCTGCCTGCTATCATTTCGTGATGGATACAGTACGTTTGCATCCATCTCTTGGCACAGGCCAGAGTAAAGTGTAGGTTCCACCGAAGTCCCAGTCAACATCCATGGCTGTGACAATATGGAAGTTGCTGGGGTATGGGTAGTGCTGAGTAATGACTTTCAGAGCATGACTAGTGCATCTGAGTGTTATGAAAGGTGCTGCTCATAGGGTCAGTCGTGCTGCAATAGTACTTTCTGACCCAGTGAGGAAAGCAATGGCAAACTACCTCACTCCTCATCTTGCTTAGTACGCCTCATTTTGGTGCTGTCATTGGTTTTGGGGGTTTCCTTATAACCGTATAACCTTTGGTGGTGCTATTTGAGGATCCAACCAGCCTCTGGGCTGATGACCTAACAGACAGATAGGGAGAATCTTCCAGCCTTTTTTGTTGTTGAATTCTAGAAACCTTGACTAACTAACACCCATACCGAGGTTACATTTAGTGGCGAAGTTTCAGACAGCTTCGAGAAAAAACACTTCTCTTCAACTGTGTCGAAAATGTCGTGAGAGAATGGCGCAAAGAACTGACCAACTTGGGTGTCTAGAGTAATATATACCGGGGTCTTAAGAAGGAAGGGCAGATTGTAGATTGCCTGGCCTTTGCTGATTACATGGCACTGATTGCCGATTCGCTGGTTATAGCAATAATACAGGTCAATTTCCTCAGAAGGCAGGCAGCCAAACTGGAACTTCAAGTGTCGTTGGAGAAAACAGAGTTCTTCACCAACATCAAAGAAGCTAGGACAGAGATGCTACTAAACCAAACCAAACCAAACCAAACCCCATGGCACTACAGCCCTTGAAGGGCCTTGGCCTACCAAGCGACCGCTGCTCAGCCCAAAGGCCTGCAGATTACGAGGTGTCGTGTGGTCAGCACGACGGATCCTCTCGGCCGTTATTCTTGGCTATCTAGACCGGGGCCGCTATCTCACCGCCAGACAGCTCCTCAATTCTAATGACGTAGGCTGAATGGACCTCGAACCAGCCCTCATGTCCAGGTAAAAATCCCTGACCTGGCCGGGAATCGAACCCGGGGCCTTCGGGTAAGAGAGAGATGCTACTAGAACGGGTAAAAATCAAGAGGAGTGAGAAATGTAAGTATCTCGGCGGATGGACTGAACCCATCTTATCAGAAATGGCATCATTATCCCTGAGAGTCAACAAGTTGGAACTGCCCATCAACTGACAATGAACACTTATAACAACAACTGTCAGTCACGCAACCTGAAACTGAAGCACTACATGTCAATCATACGACTGGAATGTCTTTCATTGAATCGAAGAGGTCTGATGGAGAAAGTGGAAGTCAGAGAGAGAGGAGAATTCTCAGGAAGACGAACAATTCCGTACAAGGCACAATTCTGAGCTCTACGAACATATAGGCTCTCTGATTGAACTAGGAAAAGAAGAGTAGCTTTCTATGGCCGTGTAGTAAGACTGCCTCCCAAAAGACTGACCAATCGCCTGTTCATCTTCTGGCAAAACAAGAAGATTCGTGAGAAACTGAGAAAGACAGTAAAGAACTGGGAATATCAGATCTTTAAGATAGGCGGTCTGTACAACAACCCTGAAAGGAATCCATGGAGTTCAAGGGGAACCGGAAGAAAGGCACCCCGTGGTCAGATAAAAGAAAGGAGTTCCACTGGCAGAAAATGCGAGAATACTGGGCAAAGTTCAAAGCCCAACAGTTGAACAAGCTTAGTCCAAAGTAGGCCCATTCGAACCAAGAATAAGGGTGGATGTATTCTTTTGTTGTATGTGTGTCGATGAAGTGTTCCTACGCAGATTATGTCATTTCCGACAGGATATAACAATAAAGTACGATCAAATTTTCAGGACACGTTACTCACACGTACAGCAGAAGAAGAAAATATGGTATATGAGCATGGGTCCAAAAAAAGGTTTAATTCTATGTTAGAACTCGTTTCCTACATAGAACATTAATCATGGAGTAACACACAGGAACAGAACGTACCTGCGTGCCTCATGGAACTCTTTCTTATATGAAATCTTCGAAACGCCCTCCGTTAGCACTGATACGTGCATCATCCCGCCGTCGCATTGAATCCCGAACGCGCTGATGTATCCCTGCAGTATTGCCTATCATTTTCAGAGGTTTATTGTCATTAGCATTGTTAGATTCATGCTTAAACATTAATGTTAAGAAGACCAAGGTATTAACTGTGAGTAAACATCCTGAATTAACTCACACCATCATCAAGACAAGATAATAATAATAATAATAATAATAATAATAATAATAATAATAATAATAATAATAATAATAAAGTGGAACTCACAGAAGACACAAGAAAACAGACAGAAGTTCATAGAGCAACGGAAGATAACTGCCAATATCATCAGACAAGTGAAACGGCAATTCACAAAAGACCAATTGACACAGTTGGATGATGACTTCAAGAAGAACAATACCAGAAACTTTTACAGAGGCTTTAAACGGAACGTTAGTCACTACAGTCCACCCAGTCTCCATTTCCGTGGACCAGATGGGAAGATAGCCTATAATGACACTGACAATTGCCACCTTCTCGCCAAGTACTTCGAGGATCTCCTTAATTGTGAATCACCTGATACCTTTTTTGTTTACCAAGACAACATCAAGCAACCAAACTCGCAACCACCATCCAAAGAAGAAGTAATACAAATCATCCAGTCTCTGAAAAACAACAAAGCATCCGGAGAAGATTCGATAGTAGCCGAACTATGGAAGCAGGCTGGAGACAAGACTGTAAGCAAGCTGACAGAAATTCTACAAAACATCTGGGAGACCGAAACATTACCTAGTGACTGGACCACTGCACTGATTCATCCCTTGCACAAGAAAGGAGACTTGACTGACATCAATAATTATCGAGGAATCTCATTGGTACCAGTCACATACAAAATTTTCTCTAAAGCCTTATTAAATAGAGCCGAACCTCAACTAGACCCACAATTAGGAGAGTACCAGGCAGGATTTAGAAAAGGACGCTCTTGTACAGAACAGATACTCAATCTGCAATCAGTATTACATCAAGCAAAAATGGCCGGTAAGAAATACGTTGTCATTTTCGTCGACTTTACAAAGGCGTATGACTCGGTAGACAGACCTACTCTTATGAAGATTTTGCAGGAACTAGGACTTGATGAGAAGACCCATAACCTAATCAAACAGACTTTAAGCAACACCAGGTCACGAGTAAAGTTCAGAGGAGTCATATCAGAAAGTTTTGAAATTAAATCAGGAGTGAGACAGGGAGATGGTCTGTCCCCTCTCCTCTTTAACTGTGCCTTGGAGAAAGTAATAAGAGAGTGGCGAAAGGAGTTAGCTAGAATGGAGATTCCAAGTGGCATTTATTTGGGACATAAGCGCAATGAGCTCAATGTTGACTGTCTGGCGTATGCCGATGATCTGGCCCTGATATCTAATTCAATAGAAACTTCAGTGAAACAACTAAATGTTCTCAGACAACAAGCAGCAAAGGTTGGGCTACATGTGTCTCTCGAAAAAACACAATTCATCACGAACATCGGTGAATCTCCTTGTACGTTGCATCTGGAACAGGGAGAGATCAGGAAAACCAATAGGTTTAAGTACTTGGGAGAATGGTTGGAATCCAATCTCTCTGAAGGAACAGCTTTGTCAACTCGAGTTAACAGGCTTGAAATGACCTACCAACTGACCAAGAATACGTATAATAAAAAGTGTCTCTCTCATAATACTAAGATGAAGCACTACCAGACAGTCATCCGCCCTGAAGCCTTATATGCTTCAGAATGTCTAACATTCAACAGGAAGGGACTCATGGAAAAACTTGAAATCCAGGAAAGAAAGATAATGAGGAAGATACTGGGGCCAGTCAAGGAAGGGGACAGTTATAAAAGACGGCCTAACCAAGAGCTCTACAAGTACTGTGAAAGAATAACGAATGTAGCAAGGAAGAGACGCCTAGCATTCTATGGGCACGTCTACAGGATGCATCCTACCAGGTTGACCAACCGGATTCTCAGCTACTGGCAAAATAGGAAGACCAAGTCACCATGGTTGATGGAAGTGAATAAAGATCTACAGGAACTGGGAATAACAGAAGGAATCTTAAAGGATCGTACAGCACTCAGGAAGATGCTTAAACATAAGAAGTTCCAGGACAGATTATCAACAAAGAAGACTGGCGCCCTTTGGACAAAGGAGAGGAAGGAGCAACACAGCCTGAGGATGCGCAACTACTGGGCAAACATCAAAGCCCATTCCAAAATGCAATAGTTGAATGTCGTGGTCCTTAGCTGGCCTATACGAAACAAGAATAATAATAATAATAATAATAATAATAATAATAATAATAATAATAATAATCGTATGGCCTCGGTTACAGTGTGCAGACATTATTCAATTTGACGCTATCTGGCTGTCTGCTCGTCAATTTCGACGTTCTGTTTTATTCTAGGCCTACTGATGGCAGACCAAGTAAACCGAAACACTCTTGGGCGTCTATGGCTGAGATTTAATTAATTTGTCGGGTAAACACCACATGTGCCACTAGAGATCTTTTAGAAATAGCCAACAGAACAGGCTTAAGAACTGCTTGTGTTCTTTCAGTTTTTCATTCAAATAATAATAATAATTATTATTATTATGTAGTTTTTATCTCTCTATGTCTAGGTGTGGTTCCAGTGTATGGGACCCTCACCAGGATTAGCCTACTTGATTCAAGAACTGGAAAAAATCCTAAGAAAAGCAGCTCGATTTGTTCTGGGTGATTTCCGACAAAAAAGTAGCGTTACAAAAATGTTGCAAACTTTGGGCTGGGAAGACTTGGGAGAAAGGAGATGAGATGCTCGACTAAGTGGTATGTTCCCAGCTGTCAGTGGAGAGATGGCGTGAAATGACATTAATAGATGAATAAGTTTGAGTGGTGTCTTTAAAGGTAGGAAAGATCACAATATGAAGATGAAGTTGGAATTCAAGAGGACAAATTGGGGCAATATTCATTTGTAGGAAGGGAAGTTAGTGATTGGAATAACGTACCAAGGGAGATGTTAAATAAATTTCCATTTTTTTTGGCAATCATTTAAGGAAAGGCTAGAAAAACAACAGACAGGGAATCTGCCACCTGGGCGACTGCCCTAAATGCAGATCAGTATTGATTGATTGATTGATTGATTGATTGATTGATTGATTGATTGATTGATTGATTGATTGATTGATTGATTGATTGATTGATTGATTGATTGATTGATTGATTGATTGATTGATTGATTGATTGATTGATTGATTGATTGATTGATTGATTGATTGATTGATTGATTGATTGATTGATTGATTGATTGATTGATTGATTGATTGATTGATTGATTGATTGATTGATTGATTGATTGATTGATTGATACCGTCGGAGTTGGAACAAAATTTTATGAAGGGAGGTCTAATAGGAAGTACGAAAGCGATAGTAGACTGAGTTAGTGTTTCTACAGTCGTCAACCTACGCTCCTCTTAGTTTCTTCTTAAGATAGGACGCCCCTATACTAGCGTCTTTTGTAGCGATGATGACATATCAGGGCTAGAAATGATATGAAATAAAGAGGCTAAATATGTATAGTCGCTCAAACAAAGAGTGCATAGAATTGTATATTGTTCACATTTAGTATTTTATCAGACTTCATTTTCATTTTCATCAAAATATAATTCACCTTCCATGCAGATATAATTTATGTGGACACTGTACTCGCAACAAACACTATGTCTGTAGGTTAAGTTGTTTCGGTGATACCGTAAGTGTACGTAAAAGGAGCTAATACAGTACCATGCGCTCATTTTCAAAATATGGAATAAAATTTGGACTATTTTTTATGAAACGGTGGTAAATAAAGTAAAGAATATCTGCATTCATCAAATGTTCATACTTATAACATGAGTAAGGTTATGCATTTATTGCTTAAACAAATTAAGAATGCAAGTAGCTAGAGAAGAGTTTTGATATAGGTCACAGCGGATGGATTGATAAGGCCAAAGCCAGCAGAAAAGAAAAGAATATGCATAGAGCACATTGATCAAGGGAGGTCTGATAGGAAATATGAAAGTGAGGGGCATAGCACAAGCAAGTTTTCCACATTTCATGGAAACCAGAATCCTGCTTTGAAATATTCATGCTAGTAAAATTAATTCTAAGTATTATCTGGCCATAAAAATATGGAGCATGTTTTAAAATAACACCTTAAATTATGTAAATAAATGACACTTTTCCTCAAATGTTAAAAAAAGACATGTTCTAAAGCCGGGAATATGGATAAACATGGGAAATACAGTTTTTTTCACGCCAAACATCCTAAATCGTAAACATTTCGTCGCTGCGTTGCCTAAACCGCGAATGTGACAATGCTCTTCCTATCCATTATTTTCCTTAACACCGGTCACGGCACGAACAGATTTGCAGTCCATCAGAACAGTTTTCGTTCATTTTCCTGTGCACGCGTGTAAAGGAAAATGAACCTAAAATACATCATACTCTAGGAATGGGTAAATATGTCATGCAGACATACATTCCTATATTACGATACAGTAAGGTTCATTTTCCTTTACACACTCGCATAATAAAATGAACTCAATGAAAATCGTTTTGATGGACTGCATATCAAGATGTGGCTGGGAGGCGTGACCGGTATTAAGGGAAATAATGGATAGGAAGACCATTGTCACACGCGTGGTTTTGGCATAGCAGGGAAGATATGACATTTTAACTGTAGTTAGTGAAAAAAAAAAATTATGCATGACATAGAAATCCTAGCCATGAAAATTTGAAGAATTTTTTTCCGGAGAATTGAAGTTGGTAATTAACTATAAATGGATTCAAAGTCTAAGAAGGCCGTTGCCTCCACTTCCATGAAATATACTTATTACCTTTTAATTCTAACTTATGATTGTGATAAGATATCGCACTTTTGTCTTGAAATGTGTTACTGTCTAAGAATTAACACTCAAATCAAGATAAGACTTTTTAATGCAGTTTTTTAGCTTATGTTCAACGATCATGATAAAGAACACGAGAGGATAAATGAGACAACAGCAGAAGTGGTCCTCCGAAACTCACCAAATGAACGGAGCTTAAAGTAGCTTCAAATTGACATCAAAATATGTTCGAAGTACCTACGTTGGGTTTTATTTACCTTAACCCTCAACTGATATTATACGTCCGTAAGACGGCTGCTACTCTGTGATGTAGTGGTTAGTGTAATTAGCTGCCACCTCCTGGAGGCCAGAGTTTGAATCCCGTCTTTGCCACGATATTTCAAATGTGGTGCAAGGGCTGAAACGAGGTCCACTCAACCTCGGGAGGCTAACTGAGTAGAGGGGTGTTCCATTCCTACCTCAGTCATCCTCGATGTGGTTTTCCGTGGTCTCCCACTTCTTCTCCAGCCAAATGCTGGGATGGTACCTAACTTAAGGCTACGACCGCTTCCTTCCCTGTTCTTTATCTATTCCTTCAAACCTTCCCATCTCTCCCACAAGGCCGCTGTTCGGCATAGCAGGTGAGGCCACCTGGGCGAGGTACTTGTCCTTCTTGTATCCCCGACCCAAAGTAAAACCAACCCTGGAGAGTAAACAGTTTAAGTAAGAAAGAAAAATACGGCCGCCAAACTTTCCCACGTTCATCCCCTCCCTTTCCGGAGTCCTACTGAATGTATAGTTATTTACATAAGAAAGATAGAAGTGTACCCTGTGATAAGAAAAGTTGTGTACTATATAATCAACATGGACATCAAAATATAAATGAATGTTTTGAGTTTTCCAGCAATTTTGTTTCTTCTATCGATTCTTTCTTTATAAAAAGTTGACATAACAGAGAAATTACGAGTATTAGGACAAGATTTTTCTAGATTTTAAAAAAAAGGAATTACTTACCACGTCTTTGGGAATTCGTATTACAGTATTGTTGTGTTTTTTGGGGGGGGTTGTATTTTTCTTTTAAGTTCTGTAATGACGTGATCGAAACTATTTGTTGTAAAAGAGTTAAGTTCGATAAAACAATAAAAATTAAGAAAACATTATTTAATGTAATAGTAAATATCTGGAGTCTGACATGTACCCTGATAGCAGTTACGTTACAAAAATACAAACCAGTTAAGAGTAAACCAACTTATGATCACAGTGCGATTAATCATACACTACATAACTATGACTTCGCATTATTTCAATTATTTAAGAAGACTTTAATTTCAGTAAACCGGTAGTGAAATGACATCTGTTATTTTACAATAATAATTTCAATCTTATGAACTTTTGAAGGAAAAATATGAAAAAAATATGTTTTTCATGAAAAGTTCAATTAGCAATGTGGTATGCTGAATCAGCTGTTTGCGACGTGGAGAGAGACATTCGAAGAGTGGGAGTCCAACAGGGAGGTGTACTGTCCCCGCTGCTATTTATCACGAATATGGACGACATAATGAAGTGCATTAAAGAAATTACCGCCTTTGCTGATGACTTTATGATCTGGGGAGAAACTGAAGAAGAAGTACAGACCAAACTCAACACGTGGATGGCAAAGTTCCAGGAATTTACCTCAAGATCAGCGAAACGAAGACTGTCGTTATGGCAGTGAACAGAAATGACCGCCCACCAAGCATCAAACTGGAAGACTACAAACTGAAGAGTGTATACAATTTCCCATACCTGGGTAGCATAATTTCAAAAGATAACCTAGCTACAAAAGAAATCGCCAACAGAGTGCAAAAGAGTTCCATTTTCTACCAACAAGTAAGAATCCTCTTTTGGGATGAAAATATCCCAAAGAAAGCAAAACTAACCATGCTCAACAGTTACTTCATACCAAACTCGACTTTGGTGTCGAAAAACGCCAGACTTCAGGCATCAGAGATGAAATTCTTGAGGTCCACCATCCAGGAAACCAAGATGGTTAAGTTAAGAAATGAATTAGTGATTAGAGAACTGGGATTAAGTCATGCTTAAAGTCAGAACGTCTACTCTGCAGTGGTTCGGACACGTGAAGAGAATGGAACCTACACGGACAACCCGAATACAGTTGGGGAAAAAAAAGGTAGATGGAAAACGGAGAGTTGGAAGATCTATAACCCATTTGATAGACGTGATCAAGGCCGATATTACAATCAAGGGAAGGTCACTAGATAATGTAAAGAAGAACAAGACATACATGAATGGAGGATAGTAGAAGAAGCTTGTCAACAGTACCCGGGAAAGTGGAACTGTAATCACATGATGATAATGAACCTTAAAAGTTAGCATTATTTTGTTTTATTATCTGATCCATGTCTCGATTTGTCGTAGACAAAGAATTTTTAAGAGAAGTGTATACAAAAACTAGAAACAAACATCCTGAGATGCTGCAAAAAGCACTAGTCACACGTACGTACTGTGCAGGTAGTTGTTCAGAATAGCCACTGAGTGCTTAATTATCACTGTTATGATTTTTTCTTGGCTGCTATTTTGTTCGTCGTACAACAGCTTTTAAAAAGTGTCGTTATAGTACCTCGAGCTCCTAGAAATAAACCAGTCACATTTATACGCTTCAGAGCATATGATTGAAGAAAGTGTGGTGTAGTTGGTTCATTGAATGTTTTCCTTCTAATTGTTTTCTTCTTGGGGCTGAGATACCCACAGCTCAGTGTGATTGGTTGGGTCAATGTTTTCTGTTGTATTTTGTTTCTTTTCTTTATTGATGGCGATAATGTCGATACGTCTATTGCTACTATTCGTCGTGAGACAGTGAACCACTTCGTGGACTTCTAACCTTTTCTTGCCATTACTGAGGCGGCAATTATTGAGTGCACAACATTATGTCGCTTTATAAACAGCATCTCACCATGGATGCAAATTCCCCGTATATGAACCAATGTTTCATGCTCACTGGAGAGCCTGCAGTGATTTGTTCTGGAAGAATTATCAGGCAGTGACCTTACTGATCCCACCATAGCTGTCATGTTAATCATATTGTTTATTATTTATTATCCAAGAGTTGGCTGATGGAACCTCTGCAAATAGTGCCGCTCCTTTTCGTTTATGTGGATATCTACACCACGTTTCAAAATGAACGGTTTCTCTGCATTTTCCTCGGATTTCCAACTTGTAGATCTGTCTGGTCCTTCTAAGTATGCTGCCATGAGTGCTATTTATTTATTTATTTATTTATTTATTTATTTATTTATTTATTTATTTATGATCGTCTTGTTTTCCATGGCTTCAGAGCATATGATTGAAGAAAGTGTGGTCATAGAGGCCATAGAGCCTGCTATTATGCCCACCCATAATACAATTTTTAAGTTAAATTTTACAACATACTAAAATTATATAACTTATAGACTAACTGTAAAAGCTTATAATGTAGTTCCTACGGTTAATATTTACATGAAGAAAGTCAATTTTCTTAGATATGTGCCATAGGTTATATTCTTATATGTAATGTGACTATTACTCATTGATTTAAAAACATGAAACTGAATTAAAATGAAACAATATTAAAATATTCATGATATAAAATGCTCAATCGTCGAACTATGCACTCACACTTAGTACTTACCTGATTACTTATACAATTGTTGATGGGTGCCAGCTACAAATCAATGTAACGATGACAGAATGAGAGTCTTGAACATCTCTAGAGTGTGAGGTAATAAGCTTACTTTGACAGCATAACATATAGGTTCTGGGAAAAGGAGATTGGCGTTCGGTTTCCCCATTAAAATTTGAGGTTATCTGATCTACTACTGAAATGAAACAATTAATTATATTTGATACTAAACAAAATATATTCTTTAAATATTGACTTTAACGAGTGAGATTTACTGCGATAATTCAAAAGATAATATAAAACTCTGACATTATAACTGAAGGAAACTCTAGGAATTAAACTTGAAATCCTCTTGACCGGACATTTAAAAGTTGTACAAGAAATTTATCCCTCACTGGTTCACGTAACAGTACCTTCAACACTTTGAGTGTTGTTACGACGTACTGTATTCCTTTGAGTTGGTATCAGCTGTAGGTATCTCAAGCGTAATTTGGTTATGTATCCTTTTAGTTTCACAAACGAGATATAGCATGGCTTGAAATTGTATACACACTTCACAACCAAATTTACAAGTAATTCACTGATACCTGTTAGTCTGCATTAGGACGACTCAATATTCGGCTGTCATCGAACTGACACAAGAACTCGACCGAACAAATACACGAAACACACTCCGAACACATAATCCATTTCGTCACTGTCTATTACGTATCCATGAAACTGCTTCTTCTTTATCTCCCTGACTCACTGACCAACTGTGGCCTAATTCTCCTTCCAACTGATTAGCTGCTATAGGATACAGCCCTATTTATAAACACAAGTTGTCACATGGTATAACACCTACGTCAGAGCTCAAAACAGATATGATGTCACTCCCACCCAGCTACAAATGTTACATATTGTGTTGAAATAACCTCGGGCGAATTAGGAGTTCCCTAAATATGATCTCATCGCTAAATGCATACAATGACAGAGCGATCACTCGACAGTTACTGTAACAGTATTACACCATATGTTGCAATGTTTTAAAAGATAGTATCACAAATAATATACCCATCCATACCCGATATTAGGCATTAAGTCTCACTCTACATAATTTTTATGCTAATACACACACACACATATATACACAAGTAGCAATTACCCGCAGCTTCGTTCGCGTGGATTTCGTAATTTGATCAAAGTAATCGTTCCTCGGCATTGTAGGTACTAAGACATTATCTGAAATTTCCTAAAGTATAAAAACTCACCCAAAAATTGAGTTTTATTTACCACAGAAATTATTTTGGGGCTAAGACGACCATGCAACATAGAACTGTACATGTGAGAAACAGTCTTTTCTCAAGTCTAAAAAATAAATACATTTTCCTTTATTTTTAAAGGAGATTCCAAATACCAAATTTCACGTCTGTAACATCTTCAGTTTTTGAGATATAAGTATCCTCATACAAAGAATTTAACTAATTTTTCAATTCATTCGCCCCCCCTTAAGTGGATTTTCCGAAGACAAAAGAACATGTGTTCCTTTACTTTGAAAGAAGATTCCAGATACAAGTGTTCATGCCTCTAACATCTTCAGTTTTTGAGATATAAGTATCCTCATAAAAAATTCAACTCCTTTTACACCTCAGCCCGTTAAGTTGATTTCCCCCCACCACCAGCGCCACCAAAACGTGCGTGTCTCTTTATTTTTAAAGGAACTTCCAAATACAAATGTTCACGTGTGTAACCTTAAGTTTTTGAAATATAAGTTTCTCCATAAGGAGAATATAATCTTTCACTTCCTTTCACCCTCCCCACTTAAGTGGATTTTCCGAAAACCAAAAATACTTGTTTCTATTTATAAAGGAGCTTCCAAATGCCAATTATCATAACTGTAACATCTTCAGTTTTGAGATATTTTTTATGTATCTTCATAAAAGCAATTAAACTCCTTTTTTTCATTGCCCACGCTACCAAGTTCCAAAGTGTGTGTTTCTTTTATTTTTAAAGGTGATTACAAATACTAATTTTCACGTCTGTAACATCTTTAGTTTTGGGGATATAAGTATCCTCATACAAAGAATTTAGCAATTTTTTTCAATTAATTCACCCCCTTAAGTGGATTTTCCAAAGACAAAAGATTACGTGTTTCTTTACTTTGAAAGAAAATTCCAAATACAAATTTTCATGTCTGTAACATCTTCAGTTTTTGAGATATGAGTATCTCATGAAAAGAATTCAACTCCTTTTTTACTCCACCCCCGCCCGTTAAGTTGCCCCCCCCCCCCCCACCCAAAAAATGCGTGTTTCTTTATTTTTAAAGGAGATTCCAAATACCAATTTACACCTCTGTAACCTTCAGTTTTGAGATATAAGTTTCTCCAGAATAAGAATTCAATTTTTTTACTTCCTTTCACAGTACCCACCAAGTGAATTTTCCAAAAACAAACAGTACCCGTTTCTTTAAAAGAGCTTCCAAATACCAATTATCACGACTGTAACATCTTCAGTTTTTTGAGATACATATGTATCCTCGTAAAAGGACTTCATCTCCGTTTTCATCCCCCCTACCAAGGTGATCCCCCACCCCCCAAATGCGTGTTACTTTATTTTTAAAGGAGATTCCAATGACCAGTTTTCACGTTTGTAACATCTTTAGACTTTTTGGTGTATATATATTCTCATACAAATAATTCAACTAATTTTTCAATTCTTCCCCCCACCCCCCCACCCCCGTTAAGAATTTCTTCCGAAACCCAAAGAATACGTGTTTCCTTATTTTTAAAGGAGACTCCAAATACCAGTTTTCACGCCTGCAACATGTTAAGTTTTTGAGAGAATACTGTAGATACGCTAATTTTAAAAATTCACCCAAGCCCTTTTCCCCCTTTTTCACCCCCCTCCCTCTTAATGGGATTTTTCGAAAACAAAAAATACCGGTACGTGTTTCTTTATTTTTAAAGGAGATTCCAAATACCAATATTTACGCCTGTAAACTTTTAAGTTTTTGAGATATAGATACCCTCATTTTAAAATTCACCCTCATTTTCTCCCCATTAGCGACGGAACATAAAAAAATCCTCCCTTGGTGAGCACCTACACCTTAATATAAATGTATCACCAAAATTTCATTTCTTTATGTCCAGTAGTTTTGGCTCGGCGATGATGAATCAGTCAGTCAGTCAGGATATGTTCTTTTATATATATAGATATAGATTTTCAAAATGGAATGTCTATATTTCTGGGGTTTATGTCATGTTGAGAGACATTTATTCAGCAGCTCTTTTTTTGCGGGTCTTTCAGTGTTATCCAATTTGCTTTGATGAGTTTGTAGAAAATTGCATTGTGACCAACTGGTTTTCTTTCTGGCTCTCCGTATATCAGGTCTTCTATTTCTGCCGTTGTGAATAAGTCCACTTCTGTATGGGGATCATTCGATCTTTCGTTTTGGGGTCTGGTTTCTTTAGATTGTAGAACTTCTGTAAAGTGGATCTCCCATGTTTTATTGGAGGTGTCTTGGAAATTTCACTTTCAGTATCTGAATGGTTCTTTCAATGCTAATGCTACCTGTTTTTCTTCTTCTTTCTGATTGTACAGATTGTTTTGCTTCTTTGATTGTAGCTTTACATATTGACCTTTTCCTGGCATATTACCTTAGGTTGTCTTCAGTCGGTGAATTCCTTGTATTGTGTAGAGCTTCAGTTGCTTCCTTTCTTTTCAAGTAACGAATCTGGTTAAACCATGGTTCCGCTCTTGTTCCTATTGTCTCTGGTTGTTTGATTTCTTGAATGATTACTTCTTCTATTCGTTCTAGTGCTTTATCTACTGTATCTTGTTATCTTTAATTAGCCCTAATATCTCGGGTATTCTTTCCGAGCTATCACTTAATTTATCCATGTCGATCTTTCAAGATGTTGCTACTTGAGAGAGTGTTTTCTTTCAATTTCAGTTGCTGCTTTAACGTTGTTTCCACATGCAGAAGTTTTCTCATACGGAAATTACTCTGTTAACACTTTCCACTTTCGTTTCCTCATCTAGTCTGTCCATGTTACTAAATACGAAGCCTATGAGGCTGCTTCCATTTGGTCCTATGTATGTGTTCTCACTTCTTTCATTGTGTAGGTCCTTCTCTTCTAGATAATTTACAATAGGTGATGCTTTTTCATTGTGATGTTGATCAATTCTACAATTGAGATCACTCCCTAAATTCATAGGCTTCTCATCATCCATCTGTGCAAGGGCTGTACTAATTTCTTGAATGATCTCGAACAGCTTCCATTCTGGTTGAAAATATACACTGATTATCCAACAAACTGATGTCTTGATCATTAAGAGATTGTCTAACTACGAGTTTTGTTTTATCCGTACTTAACTGTAGTTTTATCCTCTAAATACATGGATCCTCCAATCAGTTTGTGTTATTTATCAACCCACAAATACAAAAGTCTGTTTTATGTACAGCTTTGAACGGGCATAATCCGTGAGTCAGAAGGCAGATGGTCTTCGCTCTGTCTTGGCGTTGCCTACGAAATATAGGCTACAAGTCCGGGACATAGCTATTCATATATCGTTGAAATGATGGCCCGGTCCACCTCTGTGGTGTAGTGGTTAGTGTGATTAGCTGCCAGCCCTAGAGGCCCGGGTTCGATTACCAGCTCTGCCACCAAATTTGAAAAGTGGTACGAGGGCTGGAGGTCAACTGAGTAGAGGTGGGTTCGATTCCCACCTCAGCCACCCTCGAAGTGGTTTTCCGTGGTTTCCCACTTCTCCTTCAGGCAAATGCCGGGATGGTACATACCTTAAGGCCACGGCAGCTTCTTTCCCTCTTCCTTGTCCATTCCTTCTAATCTTCCCATTCCCCACCATAGCCCCTGTTCAGTATAGCAGGTGAAGCGGCCTGGGCGAGGTACTAGTCATTCTCCCCAGTTGTATCCGCCGACCCAATGTCTCACGCTCTAGCACACTGCCCTTGAGGCGGTAGAGGTGGGATCCCTCGCTGAGTCCGAGGGAAAAACCAATTCTGGAGGTAAGCAGATTAAGAAAGAAAGATGGCCCGACCGGTTTGTCCGCTAGATGTCAGATTTCTGTTCTGTTCTAGGCAAGGTCTGTCTAGGGAGGTCAAGTCACGAATGATACTTATGGAGCCGCCATATTGGGTCTTTAAGCGAGCGTAACCAAAGGCAAGCGTATTCCAATTTAGAGGATTTCGGTACCTTACATTGAAATAAAAACAAAATACCACTTATTTTTCATAAACAATTTAATTGGGCATCTACTGTTCATGTATATATAACTGTATGACACTTACATGATATGAATACATTCACAGCTATTTGAATAGGAAGATAATTAACAGATTCTGATTTTTTTTTAACAAGAATCAACAGAAAAGCTCATGTCCTCCTCTTTTACTTCCTTACAACTTGGTCTTACTGTGTTTCTTATTAATATCATCTGTAAAATACGTAACCTTATTGACAAAAACATAGAAGTCTGTAAAGTACCTGTGTCATATTATAATTAACGGTACATGAAATACTGAACTTGAAGTAGTGTACTTAAAGTACTAAAAAGACAGTTGTAATAAATTACCTTCAGCGTTTTCTTTATTAAGAAAGTAATTACCGATACTGCGTTTCTAAAAGGTTACCCCAGTATGTTGACAAACACTGAATGCCTCTTGAGTTGAGTGCATTAAATTATGTATGGTAACTGTTGTTATCCATTCATGTGGTATTTCTTTGGGTTCTAAGGCAAAAATACTCTGCACAAATGCAACAAGAGTGATGTTCGTAGCTACTCTTCACTAGTTTATTGATAACCCATGCAGCTATATAGTACAAAGTGGTGGTGGTGATTATTGTTTTAAGAGGAAGTACAACTGGGCAACCATCCTCTATAAACACTAATCAGAAAACAAATGCAACACTTCGAAAAATGAAGGTATCGGCAAAAGAAAGATGAAGGCCACAAAGTGCGTGGAAATGAAAAAAACTTCCTAGGCCTCGAATGCGCTAATGCCGTCGCGGTGGGAAAAGAGCAAGTGTTGACTAGGGGAGGTCGGATGGGCTAGAATAGCTGAGAGCCTGACACAAGTAAGTAAAAGCAGCTAAGGGCCTCGAAGTCACAACCCAAAATAGATTTCCCCCTGTGGGTGCGGGCAATAGAATAACACCCACGGTATCCCCTGCCTGTCATAAGAGGTGACTGAAAGGGGCGTCAGGAGCTCCTAACTAGGGAGCGTGGGTTGGTGACCACGGGGATCTTAGCTGAGTCCGAACATTTATGCATATAATAATAATAATAATAATAATAATAATAATAATAATAATAATAATAATAATAATAATAATAATAATAATTGTACCAGGAGGTACACCCCAACGCCGCGCATTTAAATCTAGCGCCTAAATGAACTTCTCTATTGGTGAAATAGTGAAACTGAAACTACACCAACTTAGAACTTTATTCTGAAGATGTCACCACTAAAATCTGAGATGATTTTGTTATTGTGAAGTTTCCTGAACTGCGTGAACTTCTACTGGTTTTGTTTTCCATTCATCAAGAAGTTTGGACATTCTCTCATAGATGACACTACCAAAAAACGATGATCATGCACCCTGGTGCTAGTTGCGAGAACTTATAATTCAAAGAAGTTTTGTATTCATAAGTTTTTTTTACTGATTGATGCTCATTTATTTTTTGGGTTGGCAATATTTCCCTTTTATTTCCGCCAGTTTTGAATCTAGCCAATCCCTAATTTCTGTAATTAATTTTCTACCAATCACTGTCTTCTTCGATTTTGAGTGTAACTTTTAAAGTGGCCAATAAAAGTGAGAGGGTGTGGCTAGTTTAATCTTGAATGGTCTCGAACTTTCCCCGAGGGTTTATAAACTGCGGATTTTCACGTCTCTTGTCCAATTGATCGTCATCTTACTGAGTGTGTGTGTCAAGCAGGAGGCGGGCGGCCTCTTCTTCTGCTGCTAGAACTTCTACAAGGTAATGGCCACATAACATCTTTATTTCTTGCTAGCTCCGCAGTTTAACCTGAGGGAAAGGTCCGAATCATTAACTATGTAACCTAGTTTTTCTAAAAATGTAACTTTCTGCCGGCTGATGTAAAACTGTATAACATCTTTAACTGTAAATCGGGGATAGAGAGTGATGTACCCTTTCGAGCTCCCTTCACATTGGTTTGAGGTGACTACGTTTTGTAACTGGTTTTCTTCCTTTCCGTAATGTTTTAATTTATTCTTATACGAGTCACCTCCATAGTTTGGGAATAGCCCCTGTTTCATCGGCCTAGTATCCTTTAGGTTTTAAGAGTTCATATTTAGGAGTGCAAGTATGCGCCTCCATTCATTTTGTTGTTCGGGCCGTTTATTTAACCGTTATTCCTTTTACATGAAGGCCCAGTAGGTTGGGTATTAAATACCCCTGTATAATCATTTTCCTATTGTAAGTTGTGCCTTTAGAGGCCAGAATTTGTAAGTTGATGTTGCCTTGAGTGGGCTTGGTAAACTGAGAACCGGTTAGCTCTTTTGCAAGGTTTTTGTAAGATTAATGAATGACTCTTGAAGGCTAGATGTAGTAATTTTGGGAGCGAGTACTCTTTGAATTAGGGAATTTCTGCCCTTGTACAATTTGTGCTCTTTTGTAAATTTGAACTAGGAGCTCAGGAAAAGTAAAGTGAGGGCTTGAAGCCCACGATCTGTTTATACCACCAATCTTGTCTTTCCTAGACTTGTTTAATGATTGCTACTTGTACCTGTAAAATTGTTAAATTTTGTGTTCTGAAAATATAACCTTCAGTTTAAGTTTTAAATTCAATTCTTGACATTGTAGTTAGACCCATTCATCCCGGCACCTTCCTTCACCTCTGCGATCCACAAAAAAACCGGAATAATAATAATAATAATAATAATAATAATAATAATAATAATAATAATAATAATAATAATAATAATAATAATAATAATAATAATAATAATAATAATAATAATAATGGTTAAGAAAATTAAAGCCATTGATAGGCACGATTCCATAAGAAATATAAATTCAGTCACTATTAAGTTGAGTTAACCTAGGTTAGGCTATTTTAGGTATTACATTAGATATTATGTTAGGCTACGGTACATTAAATTACAGTAGTTGGTTAGTGCGAATGAAGTGAGTGTTGTGATCTTTAAGTATTTGTCCAGCCATATAATGTAACTTATTCTATAGGGCACTTAAGATGAATGAAATATAGCTGTAAATAATAACTACAGTACCGTATAAGACAGCTACTAACAATTGTTGTAATAATGGCAAGCTGGACACAAATTGTTGGGTTGAAGTGTTTACCATTGCATGTAGGGTTAGAAAGATACTGTCTGTAGTTTACATGAAAAGGAATGTAATGAAACGGCGTATGGCCTTTAGTGCCGGGAGCGTCCGAGGACAAGTTCGGCTCACCAGGTGCAGGTCTTTTGATTTGACCTGGCGACCTGCAGATCGTGATGATGAACACGACACATACACCCAGCCCTCGTGCCAGCGAAATTAACCAATTATGGGTTAAATTCCTGACCCTGCCGGGAATCGAACCCGGAACCCCTCAGACCAAAGGCCAGCACGCTAACCATTCAGCCATGGAGCCGGACACATGTAAAGGAAATGTTCATAAACATCAAAAATACTGTTACACATTTCCTGTTACTATCCTTGCTTGTTTTGAAAGACAATTATTCATAGGATATAAACTTCATGGTTCTGATCCGTATTATTCTCTTTCTTTGGGAGGTTTACTATTACATATCAAAGACTTGGGTGCTTTAGGGACGTTGAAAATTATTGGGATGGAATTCCACTTGAGTAGTTTCCGTCCATCTGCCCTCTTTAGTTCAAATTGCGATTCTTCAAAATGATGCTAGAAGAAAATACATAATAAGACCTATAAATATAAAACATCGTTCATATAAACATAGTATTATTCAGGAATAATATGAATGTATAACTTCACTAACCTCGCACAAGGCGGAATTATCTGTAAGTTGCCATTTGTCACGCCTACAGTTTTGTACCCACTGAGCTCTCCTTTACTTATCTCTCGGGAAGCGAAACACTCTATTTCTGTCAGTTCTCTTATTTTGACAATTTGGTGTGGCACAGTATCCCATTTTCCTTCAAAATACAAGTTAATAACTCACATCATTACCTCGGGCACGCCCACATAACAACGATATTTAAGACCCAATATGGCCGCCACCGCAAAGGATTGTGGTAACGTGACCAGACCTCCCTAGACAGACCTTGGTTCTAGGCGGACTTTAACTAGGCGGACTTAAACTTTGTGATGTGCGGAATAATTGTGATGCTGTGTTGATCATGTGCAATTTATTGTGAGTATTGTTTCTGTCGGTGATTGTCTGTGGCGGTCTGTCAAGGTAATAATAATAATGGGGCCGATGACCTTCGATGTTAGGCCCCTCAAAACAACAAGCATCATCATCATCATCATCATCATCATCATCATCAATAATAATAATAATAATAATAATAATAATAATAATAATAATAATAATAATATTAATAATAATAATAATAATAATAATAATAATAATAATAATAATAACGTCCTATTAACAACTTTTACGATTTTCGGAGACGCCAAGGTGCCGAAATGTAGTCCCACAGGAGTTCCTTAATATATCAGAATATCTACCGACACGAGGCTGACGTATTTGAGAATCTTCAAATACCACTGGACTGAGCCAGGATCGAACATGCCAAGTTGGGGTCAGAAGGCCAGTGCTTCAACCTTCTGAGACACTCAGTCCGGCAAAGGTGAGAAGATGGTGCACTGTTGTGTACCTCTATGTACTTCAGATACCACTGAAAAGCAGAAAAATGTAACGTTCCATAGTTTTCCTTCGGAGTGCGGTTTAAGAGAGAAATGCAGGCAAGGTATTTCGATGCAAGGTGATAAAGTAGGATCTCTTTGGGTACCGCTACCCAACAATTATTCCCGAGTGTGTAGCTTGCATTTTAATACTTTTTTTTTTTTTTTTTTTTTTTTTTTTTTTTTTTGCAAGTTGCTTTACGTCGCACCGACACAGATAGGTCTTATGGCGACGATGGGACAGGGAAGGGCTAGGAGTGGGAAGGAAGCGGCCGTGGCCTTAATTAAGGTACAGCCCCAGCATTTGCCTGGTGTGAAAATGGGAAACCACGGAAAACCATTTTCAGGGCTGCCGACAGTGGGGTTCGAACCTACTATCTCCCGAATACTGGATACTGGCCGCAATTAAGCGACTGCAGCTATCGAGCTCGGTTTTTAATACATCAGATTTTAGTATACGCACATAAATCAAACGAATTCTTCCCAATAAATTTTCTTCTGTTTTTAATGTGTATCCTGTTCACAAACAGAGTCAAATGCAGAAACAGAAAGAAAGCAGCTTCCAGAAATGACGTATTGCCATCAATATTTAGTAAAATTTACGATTCAGATAACGATGAACGTGTTATATCTCAAGAAAATAACTGTTGTACGTCAGCCACAAAGGAAAAAGAAGTACAAGTCTCGTTTCTGCGTCAATGAAAGGCTAGTTGCTCTGTTAAATCTAAATACAGCCTATATTGATGAGAAAATCTTCAAATTGAGAAGTAGGATACGGGTAATGAAATCAAAAATAGTTTTAAGTTATCTGAACTTCCCCAAACTGTAAACCAAATGGTAACGAATGGTAAAAATGGTTATTTAGGAGCTTGTCTCCCTGGCAGTTTGGTAAGAGTGGGTGAGAAGCTTACGCACTGTAAAACCTGCCTACAAGGACTAGCATCAGCCACCAGTGATAGCCCTCTAACGCACCTTATTAGATTTCGGTAGCCATCAAGAACGTTTGTGTATTTCCCAAGAAACATTTTAAAATTCACATGCTCCACTTTGCGTTACTTGGGAAAAACAAATCTTGTAAAGAAGCTAATTGTCTCTGTTGTGCCCATTTCCTCCAAAGCTTTCACGCCGGGCTGAGTGGCTCAGACGGGTGAGGCGCTGGCGTTCTGACGCCAGCTTGGCAGGTTCGATCCTGGCTCAGTGCGGCGGTATTTGAAAGTGCTCAAATACGATGGCCTCGTGTCGGTAGATTTACTGGCACGTAAAAGAACTCCTGTGGGACAAAATTCCGACACCTCAGCGTCTCCGAAAACCGTAAAAGTAATTAGTGGGATGTAAAGCAAATAACAGTACTATTATTAAAGCTTTCACTGTGTTGGTTGTTGTGAACAGAAAACACCAGATGAAATAACACTAACAAAATTTCCAAACCAATTTTGAACAATCACGCCAAGGAAATGTCCGATCAGACTTCAAGAATTTCAGAACGAAACCCCTGACCCGCTTAATGCTGAAATTATGAAAGCTTCCTGCAATTCAGGTAATTTAATCTTATGTCCCGGAGTTAAGTTTGTAGCTCAACAACATTTATATTTTTACAGGTACTGAGCTATCAGGTTCCGATAGTTCAATATCGCGCTGAGCCTTATCTATTCAATCGAAATGAGAAGACAATTTGATGTTACTTGTTTATTAACTTAGCTGATTATTCCTATGTACAACTGTAGATTAATTACATCTCTACTATGATCAGGGATCGAACCCGTGATCCGAGACGTGCGAAGCCTGAGAGCTTACTAGTCTGTAGCTGACTGGTTGACGAATGAGTGATAAGTCTTATGAGACTGTTGGTTTTATATGCTTAGCTTTCAGGTTACAATCACGTGTCAGTCCACTGGAAAACAATCTTACATGTTTTTGACAAGATGGGTTGGTGACGTATAGTTGAGCAATATTGCAACACACTTGTGAAATATTGCAGTAAGTCGTGAGTGCCACCAAATCTGAACAACACATATTTTCTCAGAAAAGGAGGGTAATCTTGTTATTGTCAAAGTTTGTTATTCTCAAGAAACCCATGTTTCTTGGAGAGCGTTTCCTAAGTGAAATAATGTGAAGCAATATAATTTTACTTCCTCGTGAAACGACCAAGTATGGTCTTAGTTTATAATATATATTTAAAATCCCAAATTCTGGACTGTGAAAGTCCTGGACTCGACACTAGTTGTCGGGATACATAACTCCTCCACCGTCAGTTGCTTATTACCGTCCTCGGTAATATCTTTCTTATTTTTACATAGATTGCAAAGTTGATACAGTCTTTTCCTAAAGATTAACGAAATAATACACAATATACTTATTATAAAAATTACAGTCGTATATATAAAATGCTTTGTAGTAGTATTACCTTTTGGAACAGGTGTCAGGTCTGATTTCAGTTTCTTTACATCGAGGTGGGAGAAATGGAATTTTATTTCATTCCTTACATAGGGTTCGTCTTGGATTGATATGAGTGGGAATGAGTATACATAATTTGTTGGATGCTGTTGCAAGGTTATACTCATGCTGGAAATAGGGCAGGATTCATTGGTATATATAATATTTGGTCCGGATAGCTTGATAGTTCTTTGAAAATCTTGGCATGTCTGCAAAATAACCTGAGGGGTTTTGCTAAAAAAGAGAATATGTTCCCTGTTTAAGGGTTGAAATAATTGTACATCATTGTTAACAAAAGCAAATTCACATCCTGAAGTGTCTGTTAGATTACACTTAGTGGTTCTGACATTATAATATATACATACATAAGATTGAGTATTCTTAATACAAGGTACACTTGACGATTTCAAGGTGGAACCTTGTAAATAGTATCTTTCTGAAGGAATTAATACAAGATTGTTAATACTAGGCATAGGTGAAATTGAATACATTTGATACTGATTTCCATCTGTGATTGGCATAGCAAGAATCACAATCATTTCTTTGTCCATCATGAGAACTTGCGTTCTTGATAATTTAAGATTTTCGATTTGATGGTATTGATCAGTATGAATCAAAGTCTTAGTGGGATATATTGATATTAAATGATTTATTATATTTGATAGGTCTCTTTGTGAAAAGATTTTTATATTGGTCATTTCATTAAATGATAAATTGATGGTTTCTTGCAGCACTCGCACAATTTTATTAAATTTACTCGCGCACAGTAACACATATTGTAAATGTTCCAATATATTTATCTTGAAGTCTTCTTCCTGTAAGATACCTTGGATTACCTTCATATTATCATTGACATGGTTCATTTCATCATAGAATTTTTGAGTAATTGAGTTAGCAAATGATACAAGTTTATTTATGTGTTTAATTTCATTATTATGACTTTGTTTTAATGATTCTATTTGACTTTGCAAGTTGTCTAAATCGTTCTGATCCAAATTTCCAGAGATGAATTTGATCACGGTACCTAAGCCATTTATTAAACCTCTTTTAGTCCTAGGTGTGTTAGGTAATATTTTATTTAATTCTTTCTTTGCTTCCTTAATGGCTTCATTTAATTCGGACATTAAATAAGGGAAAGTGTTATTACTTCGAGATATTAGGCTTGTAACAGTGTTGCGAATATTATTATAAGATTCTCTTAAACTATTGAGATCAAAATGAAACATGAACTTGTGGTAATCGTTAATTATTGTGGCAGGTCCCATTGAGTCAGCATAAAATCCTTGGGTTTTTATGGGCTGAGTGAGGATGGAGCCGTATCCGAGGAGGAACCTGGAAGTGTAAGAATACTTCTTTTAGGTTTTATGTCCCGGAAATTTCTTACATGTATTTTACCATTTTTCATTTTACAATGTACCCTGTTTTCTTCAATTTTGGTTATTACACCTTCATTGTACAGGTTTTTTGATTTCTTGTTTCTAGTGAGTGGATCTAATACATACACAGTGTCATTAATTTTGTATGTATGATCAAAAGTGTCAGTGTTAGGTTTAGTGCAACTATCTTTTAGAATTTTCAACTGATTTCCTTGTCTTTCAATATACTCATTGATTTTAGGAGAGGGTGAGAAGGTATGGTCTAACGCTTGGTAGTAAGGACCATAGAGAACGTTAAATGGAGGTCGTTTAGTTGTGGAATGGATTGAGGAATTGTAATTTATGATTATTGTGGTTACAAGTTCCGAGAGTGGAGTGAATTTATCAGAGTTTCTTGAAATACGTAATTTTTCAAGCAAGGTTGAATTGAATCTTTCTACTGGAGAGTTAGATGAAGAATTCAAAGGAGTGGTAGAGTGGTACTCAATATTTGTGGCTTTACAGTATTCTTTAATGACCTTGTTCTCGAATTCTCCTCCTTGATCATGGGTAATTTTCTTTGGAAACCCATGGTGTGAGAAATATACTTGTAACTGACTTAGCACGGCTAAAGCTGTGCCATTCGGCAGTACATATGCTTGTCCGTATTTTGAAAATACATCTATCACAGTTAAGATGCGATTCTGTTCAAAATGGAACGTATCAATGTGCACTTGCGAAAATGGGTGATCCGCTGTTATGGGACCTTGATTCTCTACTTCGTTAGGGTGTCTCTCATATTTGTTTCTCTGGCAAAGATTACATTGGTTTATCAGTGTTCTAATGTGCTCACGTAAGTGTGGCCAATAGTACTTAGTTCGAAAGTGTTCATAGGTTTCTACGATACCATTATGATTTTCAGAATGATAGTGCAAGATTAATTGCCTCTGAGTTTCTGGACATTCAATGTCTTCCAAGAACTTGCATGATCTAATGATAATTAGTTCAGAAGTAAATAATTTCTGACATGCTCTAATAAAGGGGATTTCTAGAGTTATGTCATCGAAATAAGTAGCATACTTATTAGATGTGACAATTATTTTGAGTAGCTGATCACTCAAATCTTTCTGAAAATTATTTCGTGTAACGATCATAATGTGCCGTGTATATTTCTTGAATAATTTTTGTTCAAGAATCTTAGGAGAATTGCCATATTTAACTATGATCTGATTACGATTCTGATTCAGATTTCGTTCAGATGATTTTAATGTAAATATGGGGTCTTCTTGGTTGGAGTGTATAGTTTCATTGTCCAATTCATTCTGGTATGCATCATCTCCGGGGATAGCTGCATTGGAAACTGTTTCATCATTTGCATTTATTTCTACTCTAGAGAGTGCGTCTGCTACATAATTAGTTTTGCCTTTGACGTACTTAATGTCAAAGTCAAATTCTCCGAGTTTTATCTTCCATCGATAAAGTCTCGAACTTGGGTCCTTCAGAGTGAAGAGCCATTGTAGCGGGCGGTGGTCACATTCTACTTGGAAGTGCCGTCCCCATAGATAGGGCTTAAAATGTTTGCTACTATCTACGATAGCGAGTAACTCTCTTTCTATTGTGGAGTAGTTTCTTTCTGCGGGATTTAAGGTTCTCGAGTAGTACGCTATGGGGTGTCCTTTCTGTGACAGAACGCTTCCCAGAGCAAAATCTGAACTGTCCGTAGTTAACGTGAATGCTTCTTCGAAGTCTGGGTAGACTAGCACAGGAGCATTTATTAAAAGGGTCTTAAGAGTTTTAAATGCGGACTTGTATTCAGCATTTTCTGCGTCGACTTTTGTTCCTTTCTTTAGGTAGCGAACCATGGGTTGTGCTACTTTCGCGAAATCCTTTATGAATTTTCTATAAAATCCAGCTAGGCCAAGAAATTGTTTAATTTCCTTGGTAGATTTCGGAATAGGGTAGTCTTTGACTACTCTGATTTTTTCAGGATTCGGTTTTACTCCATCTCGTGATACAACGTGTCCAAGAAAGGCGACTTCTTTATGGAGAAACTCCGTTTTGTCGAGTTGTATCTTGAGATTTACTTCCCTTAATTTCTGCAGCACAAGAGTTAAGTGTTGCATGTGCTCGTCTAGAGATTTGCTATATATGATTATATCATCAATATACACAAAGCAGAATTTATACAAAAAGGGACGTAGGACATTGTCTATTACACGCTGAAAAGTGGCTGGAGCATTTTTAAGACCAAATGGCATCCTTCTGAACATTAGATTCCTATTGTCAATAGTAAAAGCAGTCTTCTCTATAGACCGGGGATCCATTTCTATCTGGTGAAATCCCTGGGCTAAATCTAAAGTACTGAAATATTGGCAATGACCGAGGTTGTCTAAAATTTCTGTTATTCTTGGGAGGGGATATTTATCCTCGATCGTCTTTCTATTTAGCTGTCGAAAGTCTAAAACCAATCTCCATTTCTTTTCCCCTGAAGCGTCTAGCTTCTTGGGTACAATCCAGACAGGATTACAATATGGAGATTCACTATGCGTGATTATTCCTTGGTCAAGTAGCTTTTCTACTTCGTCATTTAGTAATTTCTTTAATGTGGGTGGATACCTATAGTTCCTTTGATGTACCGGATCTTCATCTGTAGTGCGGATGAAATGTTTTACTGCACTAGTAAATGTCAAGTCACATCCTGGGTAGTAGAAAACGTCTGAGAATTCAGAGCATACGCTTCGAATTGCCTGGTCTTCTAAATCGTTCATGTGTTGGGTACGAAGATATTCGTTAATGTCTCTTTCTGTGATTGAATTTATTTCTAATGGTTGAATAATTATATTGTCTAAAGGTTCAACTAAAATAGGTTCAGTGAATTCTTGTTTCAATTGGGTGTTTGTTGGATAAAGAACATGGTAGTCCTCAGCGCATAAAATTGCATCTGAAAAATACTTTCCATCATATTCGAACCCAGGAACGTATACGTCTCCTTGTTGAATATTGACTGGAATAGCAGTAGTGTGCGCATCTAATGTTGGTTGAAAACTTTTCTGCTTATTGGAGGAGTGAAAGTGAAAAGGTATGTCTTTGTTGGCTAGAACAACTAGGTTCGATGCATAGTCGATTTTTGCTCTTAATCGGGCAAAATCAGCAGTACCAATTAATGCGTCGAAATAATTATGCCATTGCATAACTCTGAAATTTACAGGGGTGTCAATATTATATTCGGAAAAAATAGGAAATCGGACATTGTCTTCTCCTATTGTTTCAGAGTGAACCGATTGTATGCAAAATGGGTCCTTGAATATAAAATCTGAAAATAATGTATGTGCTATTGACGGATTCATGATTGAATTGCAAGCACCACTGTCAATCAAAATTTTTAGTCCAAATAGGTTGATAAATGGTAATTTGGGAGTATTACAAATATTGTTTAAGTCTTCGACTTGGATGACTGGGTTATACGAAAATCCTGACATTGTTCTTCATTGTCGTACTCATTTGAACAGTAGGGAGAGTTAACCTCAATGCTATATTCATTTGAAAAGTTAGGTGAGTCTGACTGAGGGTCGAACTCATCTTCTTGCTGAAATATTCCTGCTACGGAATATAATTCTTCTGGCTGTGTATTTTCAAGTGGTTCCATGTGAGAATTTACATTTCCTCTAACGGTTGAAACACCAGACATAGGTTGCGGAAAGCTTTGGTTTGGGCGGTTAGTAGGAGTGAAACGTCTACCAATGTTATTTGGAGTAGGGTAAGGACGATTCGTTGGAGCTGTGGATTTAAAAGGTTGTTGCTTTGTAGGCTGGAAAGGTTTGAAGTTAGATTGATTTGGATTGTTATTAAAGAATGATCGGTTAGGTTGATTCTGAGGTATGAATTGATTAGTTGGTCTTTCTTGGGTATTAATGTTGTGATTTATGAATGGGTTGTGTCTTGTGTAATTTACTGGCTGAGTGTTTTGAAATCTGTTAGGAGGTAACTTTGGTGTTCCTCTCAACTGATCCATGTAACTCTCATGTGCCCTGTCATTGTCAAAAGATCGACAAAGTCTGAGCGCTTGATTTAGGTCTGTAATGTGTGCGTATCTTAAGAAAGAACGGTAAGGTTCTAAGATACCGGCTTTGAATGTGGTCAAACTCAAGTCTTCTAATTCTCGAAGTTTTAATTCTAGAATCTGATCCCGATAGTTTATTTTACACAAACTTTTACATTGAAGAGTCAATGTGTCCAGCTTGTCATGATACTCTGTATACGACTCGTTCCGTTTCTGGTAACAATTCGAGATCTCTTGAACCAAGAGTCTTTCATCTTTGACATTACCATATTTTCTTATGAGTTTTTCTTTAAATTTCTCATAATTACTGTTAGCGTCTAAGTCTAAGATGCTACATGCTTCTCCTTTTAATTTGGCTTTAACTACATTAAAAAGAAAGTCATTAATTATGGCCGCATTGGGAGCTGTGGCAGCTCTCTTATGCGTGTTTAGAAAAGATTCACATCTTGCTATAAAATAATCTAGACTGCAAGATGAACTGCCGCTAAATTCAGGTAGTAATTGAATTTGCGCGTATTCAAATTTTGATAATAGCTCTGTTTCTGACATGTTGAGCTTATTAGTGATGAATAAATATAATAAATATTTAAATGATTATTAATTCAATTAACTGTGACAAGCGAAAGGTCTTATAGATTCTACACTATATTCACGTTAATATGAAAGGCAAGAAATTATTATTAGTTTTGTTTAGTGCTCATTCGCTGGCTTCGTTTGTTACACATGAAATGAACCAAGCTAATTAATATTCAGGCTCACAAATAAGGTATTTGTAGTAGACTTACAGGCATGAAAAGATGATCAGCGTTGACTGCATCCTGCATGAGCTGTGGAAGTCGGGTGTCTTCTCTGGTCGTCGTGATGGTCCGAAAGGCGCCTGGTCAGCGTTGTCGGTTCCAGCAGGTCGACAGGCGTTGTCAGTAGGCGGATGTGTCGAAAGGCCCCTTCCTTGAGGAGCTGTCGCTCGCCTCCGACAGTCTGCGATGATGAGGTAGTCGAAAGGCCCCTGGCGGAGTTGTCGTTCTACTTCTTTCAGAGCAGCTTGGCTTCCGATGAATAGATTTCTCAGTGTTGCGAATGGCTAATTTGGTGTCGCTAGCAAAGTCACGAAAGGCCTCCTTGTGAGGTTGTCAGTAAACTTCACCACCTTACTCGTAGATTATTGTGAATAATCATTAGCCATCCCGGACGCAGGCCCCCAGTTAAGTTTGTAGCTCAACAACATTTATATTTTTACAGGTACTGAGCTATCAGGTTCCGATAGTTCAATATCGCGCTGAGCCTTATCTATTCAATCGAAATGAGAAGACAATTTGATGTTACTTGTTTATTAGCTGATTATTCCTATGTACAACTGTAGATTAATTACATCTCTACTATGATCAGGGATCGAACCCGTGATCCGAGACGTGCGAAGCCTGAGAGCTTACTAGTCTGTAGCTGACTGGTTGACGAATGAGTGATAAGTCTTATGAGACTGTTGGTTTTATATGCTTAGCTTTCAGGTTACAATCACGTGTCAGTCCACTGGAAAACAATCTTACATGTTTTTGACAAGATGGGTTGGTGACGTATAGTTGAGCAATATTGCAACACACTTGTGAAATATTGCAGTAAGTCGTGAGTGCCACCAAATCTGAACAACACATATTTTCTCAGAAAAGGAGGGTAATCTTGTTATTGTCAAAGTTTGTTATTCTCAAGAAACCCATGTTTCTTGGAGAGCGTTTCCTAAGTGAAATAATGTGAAGCAATATAATTTTACTTCCTCGTGAAACGACCAAGTATGGTCTTAGTTTATAATATATATTTAAAATCCCAAATTCTGGACTGTGAAAGTCCTGGACTCGACACTAGTTGTCGGGATACATAACTCCGGTACGTCACACGATATATACAATACCGGCATTTGTAAGAGATGAAATGAAATGAAGTGGTCCTTATGAACATTTATAATGCTGATATATTTCACTTAATTTATCACAAAGTTTTTGTGAATTACTTATTTCGTTTTAGCATAGTGTGAAAAATACGTTATAGAAAGTAAGTGATACAATTGCTCTTGGTCTATTTTTTATCCCATATCTGTTTAGTGTCTTCTGAAATTACTAGTTTTAATGAATTGTGATAGTTTTTCGTATTCGAACGTGTAGTAATGAGCGAGCGAGACTAAGGTCAGTCTAGGGAGGTCAAGACACGAATGTTTCTTATGGAGCCGCCATATTGAGTTTTTAAGTGAGCGTAACCAAAGGCAAGTGTACTCGAATTTAGAGGTTTTAGGTACCAAACATTGAAATAAAAACAAACGAACAACTGCTTTTTAACGTAAAACTGGGCATCTATTGTTCATGTATATATAACTGTATAACTGTATAAATGGCATGAATACATTCACAGCTATTTAAATAGGAAGATAATGAATAGAACCTAAAATTATTTTTTTTTTTTTTTTTTTTTTTTTTTTTTTTTTTTTTTTTTTTTTTTTTTTTAGAAACAGGAATCGGCAGAAGTGCTCATGTATACTCTTTCATTTCTATACCAACTTGGTCTTACTGTGTTTCTAATTAATATCATCTGTCAAAATATGTAATCTCATTGACAAAAGCAGAGAAATTTGTACGGTGCCTCTGTTATACTATGAATACATGAAATGAAAATGAAAACCTACAACCTGTTTCCCAGCCATTGACCGGGTCAGGGATGGAATGAATGAAGCAGATATAGGCTTTTAGTACGATGGGGTCGCCACTCCCAAAGTGATTTATTAATGACTTACAGATGCAATGAAATGAGAATGGAGAGTGTTGCTGGAATGAATGATGACAGGGAAAACCGGAGTTCCCGGAGAAAAACCTGTCCCGCCTCCGTTTTGTCCAGCACAAATCTCACATGGAGTGAAAGGGATTTGAACCACGGTATCCAGCGGTGAGAGGCCGACGCGCTGCCGTCTGAGCCACGGAGGCTCGAATACATGAAATATTGAATTTAAAATACTAGTCAGTTGTAGTAAACTTTCTTCAGCATTAACTTTATTAAGAAAGTAGTTACCGGTACTGCGTTTCTAAAAATTACTTCAGCGTTTTGACAAACACTGAATGCCTCGTGAGTTGAGTGCATTAAATAATGTTTCCTAACTGTTGTTATCCATTCATGTGGCAAAATTCTTCGGGTTTTGAGGTAAGAATACTCTTCTCATAAAAAAACAAGAGTGATGTGTTTAGGTACTTGAACTAGTTTATGGATAATCCATGCAGTTAAGTAGTACAAAGTGGCGGTGGTGATTATTACTGGGCAACCATCTGCTATTAACACTAATCAGAGGGACAACATTGAAGGGATCCGACACTTCGAAAAATGAAGGTATCGGCAGAAAAAGGAAAAAGGCCACGACATTCGTGAAAATGAAAGACTCCCTAGACTTCGACTGCTCTAATTCCGTCGCGGTCCGAATAGAACAAGAGTTGACCAAGGGAGGTCGGATACGATAACAAAAGTGAGGAGTCTGGCACAAGAAAGGGGAAGCAACGCTAGGATCCAGCTAAGTGTCCCGTACCGAGCTCGATAGCTGCAGTCGCTTAAGTGCGGCCAGTATCCAGTATTCGGGAGATAGTGGGTTCGAACCCCACTGTCGGCAGCCCTGAAAATGGTTTTCCGTGGTTTCCCATTTTCACACCAGGCAAATGCTGGGGCTGAACCTTAATTAAGGCCACGGCCGCTTCCTTCCCACTCCTAGTCCTTTCCTATCCCATCGTCGCAATAAGACCTATCTGTGTCGGTGCGACGTAAAGCAGCTAGCAGAAGTGTCCCGTGATCGCCAACCCCAACTGCAAAATGACCTCGATAATGTTGTGAGATGGACAGCAGGCAATGGTATGATGATAAACGGGGTTAAAAGTCAGGTTGTGAGTTTCACAAATAGGAAAAGTCCTCTCAGTTTTAATTACTGCGTTGATGGGGTGAAGGTTCCTTTTGGGGATCATTGTAAGTACCTAGGTGTTAATATAAGGAAAGATCTTCATTGGGGTAGTCACACAAATATGATTGCAAATAATGGGTACAATCTCTGCACATGGTTAAGAGGGTATTTAGGGGTTGTAGTCATCATCATCATCATCTGTTTACCCTCCAGGTTCGGCTTTTCCCTCGGACTCAGCGAGGGATCCCACCTCTACCGCCTCAAGGGCAGTGTCCTGGAGCTTCAGACTCTTGGTCGGGGGATACAACTGGGGAGTATGACCAGTACCTCGCCCAGGCGGCCTCACCTGCTATGGTGAACAGGGGCCTTGTAGGGGGATGTGAAGATTGGAAGGGACAGACAAGGAAGAGGGAAGGAAGCGGCCGTGGCCTTAAGTTGGGTACCATCCCGGCATTCGCTTGGAGGTGAAGTGGGAAACCACGGAAAACCACTTCGAGGATGGCTGAGGTGGGAATCGAACCCACCTCTACTCAGTTGACCTCCCGAGGCTGAGTGGACCCCGTTCCAGCCCTCGTACCACTTTTCAAATTTCGTGGCAGAGCCGGGAATCGAACCCGGACCTCCGGGGGTGGCAGCTAATCACGCTAACCACTACACCACAGAGGCGGACAGGGGTTGTAGTAAGGATGTAAAAGAGAGGGCGAGGGCATGTAAGTCTCTGATAATATCCCAAATAGAGTATGGTTAAAGTGTATGGGACCCTCACCAGGATTTCTTGATTCAAGAACTGGAAAAATTCCAAAGAAAAGCAGCTCGATTTGTTCTGAGTGATTTCCGACAAAAGAGTAGCGTTAAAAAATGTTGCGAAGTTTGGGCTGGGAAAACTTGGGAGAAAGGAGACGAGTTGCTCGACTAAAAGTGGTGTGTTCCGAGCTGTCATTGGAGAAATGGCGTGGAATGACATCCGGTGGTGGTGGTGGAGATTATAGTTTTAAGAGGAAGTACGACTGAGGAATGACATCAGTAGATGAATATGTTTGAATGATGTCTTTAAAAGTAGGAAAGATCACAATATGAAGATAAAGCTCGAATTCAAGAGGACAAATTGGGGCAAATATTCGTTTATAGGTAAGAGAGTTAGGGATTGGAATAACTTACCAAGGGAGATGTTCAATAAATTTCCAATTTCTTTGCGATCATTTAAGAAAAGGCTAGGAAAACAACAGATAAGAAATCTGCCGCCTGGGCGACTGCCCTGAATGCATATCGGGATTGATTGATTGATTGATTGATTGATTGATTGATTGATTGATTGATTGATTGATTGATTGAACTGATCTAAGTCGTAACCCACGCTCCCATTGTAAGAGTCTCTAGGGCCCCTTTTAGTCGCCTCTTACGACAGGTTGGAGACACCGTGGGTGTATTTCTACCGTCCTCAAAAAAAAATGGTACAAAGCCGACATCTGTATTATGTTTATGTCAACATCATTTGAAAACTGGTGATCATACTTTGTAGGGATACATGCTTCAGTTGGCTTTTGGCAAAAAATAAAAAGTAAACCAAGGTAATACTTATCATTATCAGAAGAAGAAGAAGAAGAAGAAGATCGAGCACCTGGCTGTGTGGTTTGGGACACGTAGCTGTCAACTTGCATTCGGGAGATAGTGGCTTCGAACCTTACTGTTGGCAACTTTGAAGATGGTTTTCCGTGGTTTCCCCATTGTTCACACCAGCAAATGCTGGGGCTGTTCCTTACTTAGGGGGGCACAGTCGCTTCCTTTCCACTCCTAGCCCTTTCCTATCCCATCGTCACCATAAGACCTATCTGTGTCGATGCAACGTTAAGCAGATTGTAAAAATGGAAGAAGAATACTTAGGCATTGTGTGAATATTGGGCTACACTTATCATTCGAATCAAATGTCTCATTTTTATAGGAGTGGTATAAAACTTGCAGTAGATAACTGCGAACCTGTTTATATAGTTATTCATAATACTTACCCCCGTGGGGGAGGGGGTAGTATAACATCCACGCTATCCCCTGCCTGTCGTAGCAGGTGACTGAAGGGGGCCCGGGGTATCATAATATGGAAGCCCGGATTGGCGACTATGGGGCCCTTAGCTGAGTCCTGGCATTATTTTATGTCACTTAGCATACTTGTGCCAAGCTCCTTACTTTAATTTTTCCTAAACAACCTCCCTTGCATAGTGAACCATATCGATCATGGTGAGAAGAAATTAATATTTAACGCATCGGAAATGTAATATCAGGGAGTCGAAATCAGAAAGACGCCAAATGTATCTGAGAGCGCAGAGAACGCCAGGATGGGCGTGGCACGCTGAGAGAGAGAGAGAGAGAGAGAGAGAGAGAGCAAGTATATAGCGTGTAAAGGATGGAGCGTCTCGAATGCTGTTAGGGGAATCACATGTGCCATCCTGATAAGAAGAAATGTGGCAGAAAGCAGGACTGACAAGTTATGAAACGAGGCTAATATCTCCGCTTATGGATGAAGTCCGGAGAAACTAAAACGACAGAAAAATTTATCATAATTTTCTGAGTGTTGTGAATTGATTTGCGGTATTAATAGTCATTGCCTTCCGTTATACAACTTGCGCCGAATAAGCGGGGGAACCAAACTCTTCTCTGCACAAAGGAGTGAAGTGTGTATTTTGGTGATTTCCCTGGCGTGGTGTCGCTGTCTGGGCTAATAAACAGAGTGCACTAAGTAGAAAGGGGATCATTCGTTTATTCAGTCTTTCTCGTTGTGGAAGTCAGCCTCGTAGGAGGCTGCGTCGTGAATTTCGCAACTACACAAAGACTCCGTTTTAGAAGATGTAAGTTCAAACAGTTGATAATTGTAACGGAAGGGAGCATTTAATAGACTTCGACTTCGTATGCAGTAGAGTGCTAAGAATGTTATTAAACAACTTTCGACTGGTTAGACAGTACTTTCAGCCCTAACGTGAAATTAAAGGAATAGGAGTGATCGGAGTGCGCCAGCAGACGTTTAATTGTGTAATTGCAGTTAGTGTGGTATGGAAACGACGACAAGAGCTGCCAATAACACGTGACAGTCCAACACTCATCAGTCAAGCAGACGGCATCGTATTGAACCAACCCCAGGAGTTGAACCGAACACCAGCGACCCAGGACAACGATAGAATGATATTGGGCTAAGTCCAGTCACTGAGTCCGGCATTGATGAACCGTGAGGTCACCATGACAAGATAAGTTTGAACAGATTTTATTAGCAGGAGATAGGGACAGTTAACTTCGCATATATTTTCTTTGTAAATAATCATTCATCAAGCCCTTATGGCAATCATGTAATTTTACTCAGGACTTTTGCATGTGTAGTAAGTGTAGTAGCTTTGTATCATTCGTTTATGGTAATGAGGGAGTTAGGTTGGATTTAGGTTTGATTTAGTGTCAGATAATGTTATTTATTTGGGTGTTATTGTATAGCAGTTTTGCGGAGCTAGGATCTGTAAAATATAAAGGACATAGATGCCTTGTATCTTAGAGTGGGAGACCCTTACTGGGAGTACCGGGCAACCTAAGAATAGGGCCAGCATGCTATATAAATGTGCATGAATTTCACAGGTGCTGAAGAAGCTGAGGGTCAGGTATCCTCAACGTTGTATTAGAGAGGGTTATCCAAATTATTCCGGCGAGTTCCCTCAAGACTGTGCACGTGGCGTGAACCAGGGTCCGATTTATAAAGAGATGAAATGCACGGATGATATTCCGTTTGATTTGAATGGCCTGAAGTGAGGTCCGGCATATAAGCCTAATTATGAATCTGAGGAAAGTGACTCACATATCAGAGTAATGCTTTGTTATATTATTGAAAGGCCAAGAGCGCCTTCAGAGTGCCCTTATTGAAGGGATGACAATTCGCCCAGCTGAGAGCGCAGTGGAATGCGTGAGGAGAGGTCCGCTGGCCACGTGACAGTTCCCAGTTGTGTGAAAAACTCGACCGTGTAGTGCTAGACGTCAGCTGACGTAATGTTTTGTTTGCACCCGAGGGACAGACGGCCTTGCAACCTCCCCCCCCCTATCGCCACGGAAGATCAATCAGATAAGGTGATCTAGGGAGAAAGGCGCCTACTTCACCAAGCCCGCAAGACGAGTGTATTTCCTTGTAATTATTATTTCAGTTGCGGTGGTATTTGTAATTTGTTCTGTGTTATTTTATTGTATCTTGGTTCCTTCAGTGTTTGTCTTTTGATTGTGTTTGTTAGAGAGGTAGCACGTAAGCTTTCTAGAGGTTGCGAGTTCAATTTCTAGTCCTTGATGATGAGCGCAGGCTCATCTTAAATTCAGTGCCTTTTGGGGGTAACAGATAGTCCTGTATTTGTACCCCGAATTTATGGGAGTCATGTTAAATTTAGTTTCTTTATGTACGAAGAATTTCTGTCTATAATATCGTGAGAACTTACCAAGATATAAATGCAGTGTTTATGTAATGTTCCCACGGTCTCCGAAGTAATTGGTCATGTTGCCATTTCTTGGCTACTGAAGTGAACTTGTATTTCATGTGTATCAATTTATGGAATTATTAATGTTTTTTCATCCTATGTTTATGTTTTCGATTATTAAAGTTTAGTGTGTGAGATTCTTATCCTCATTCACTCACACAATCGCGATTCCTGTCCTGTTATATCTTTAAGATTAATTTTAGTTTATTTGATCAAGTCAACGAACGTTCCACGGGCTCGCCGCTGAACTAGCCAGGTAAGAAGAGGACAGGAAAAATTTGGTAAGATGTGCCTTCTCACACTGTGACCCACCTATTTTTTATTTATCACCAACCCAGTAAGGTACAATAGTTAACTCGAAAAAGAAAACATGAATAATATTGTAAACTTTCTATTACCTTTGCTGCTTCTTTAAAACGATATCTTTGTTTGGAAAATTTCCTATAACATTTTAAAGACCTGAGTGGATTAGGAACACTTTTGGGATAGAATTCCACTTGAGTGTTCCTGTCCATCTACACTCTTCTGTTCAAACTGCGATTCATCGTAATGATATCAGAAGAAAATACATAATGGAACTCACAAATACAAAAATCGCTCATATAAACATATGTTTCTCCAGGAATAATTTCATTGTATTTTAACTTATAACCCTGAACAAGAAGGAAATATAAGTGAGTTGCCATTTATCACGCCTGTAATTTTTTACCGTACCCACTGAGCTCACCATTGCTTATCACTGGAAAGCGAAACACTCTAATCCAGCCAGTTGACTTATTCTGACAACTTGGTATAGCGCAGTACCTCATTTCCCTTAAAATTGCATATATTTCACATTATCACATAGGGCTCGCCCACATCATAACGATACTTAAGACTCAATATGGCCGTCACCGCAAAGGATTGTGGTAGCGTCCTATACTGACCTTGGGCGAGACAGCTCAGTAAAGAGAATTCTAGCGGCGGTAGTCGGAAGTATTTCGAGGCCGCGTCTAGTGTGCAGCATTCTCTTTGGTGTGCAGCATTTCACGGCCTTTAATATCTTGGTCGGCAAAGGTTTTGGCTACATGCAGGCAAATGCAGTAGAGACAATACGCGACACTTCCGATTTAGCCTTTTTAAAATGGGAGACAATTCGCAAGTGGCGCTCCTAGTGGCGTGACCTGGAAATTCGCTTCAAATTCGAATATCAATGGAAAAGCTTATACGGAAATGGATAAATAAATTATGTCTAGAAAGAAAGTGTCATAAAGATATTAACTTCAAAGTTGGTAAAGCAATTCTGGACAAACGAACGAAGAAATATTTAACATGCTATTATTTAAAGACTGAAATTAGACATATAATCAAGGTTGAAATGGACTGCTGTGAAAGCGCTTTGTCTTTCATATACATTACTTTTTTGTCAGCTTTAGCATTCCTACCTGAACTTTTACGGCTAGATTTGTCTTTTTTCTATTTAAAAAACGTTGTATCATAACATTAAGACACTCGTCAATAAAAATATCGGCACATTCCTTACACACGATTCAATGAATTAATATTTAAGACCTGGACAATTTTCCTCCTAACTAGAAGCCTACTAACTGAAAGAAAACCTATAAATTTAGCCTCAAAAACATTCAAAATTTCCCTATAAGCAATGCTTGCCATTATATTAGGATAAAGTAAATTTGCATCATCATTTCTTAAGTCACCCATATTTTCTTCAGTGCTTGACAACGTGTTACGGCATTCCAAATGGGGTAACTTGAAACACAAGCAGCCACACACATATGCACATGCATTTTCCTGAATTAAATCAAAACCCACAGATCGCACCTACAACAACACATCGGTATTGAAGGTTAACTGCTGCAGTATACAATAAAATAAGCTTATTATATTTTAAGCCAGTTAAAATATGGGTCGCGCAGGTCAGAAGTTTAGGAAGTTACCGTACTATAAAAGTCTCGTGCCACTTGAAGAATATGTATGCAAACACAATATTTACTTACATTTTCTTGTCACAAGGGAAACGGAAGAAAGATCGCGAATCCTTCTGCACTTTATAGTTATTGCAGCCAAACACAGCACATATGTTTCCACTGATGTTGAGAGGAGATATAAAGGAATAAAAGACGCTACTGTGTACTTATGTCAACTTACTGCAAACGCATAAATATCTCCAAAAACTTCACAAACAAGTACACGTGCTCTTATGACAGAATCATTAACTCCAGGTCACTCCGCTAGAAAGAGCTCTAATCGCTGTCCCTCGATAGCTCGCAGAGTGTTGCGTATTGTCTCTACCATAGCCGACTACAGTTACAAGCCGGAGTCATGTAAGTGTGGCAACGTCCAGTGGAGGCCAAGGTGAAAGCGCTGGACCTATCCGTGCATGTTGATGTCTAGTGAACTTCGTCATGTGTTTCGTATAATTTTTCACGGATAGGTTCGAGTATATATAACAAGAAAAGTGAGAGAATAAGCATACGTAGAGCCTATTATCGAAATAATGTGAAGGCTAGTTTGGACTGTAGAGCTGGCTTTCTAAGCCCAGCTCAGTCCGATGGTATTTGAAGGTGCTCAAATACGTCAGCCTCGTGTCAGTAGTTTACTGGCATGTTAAAGAACTCCTCCGGGACAAAATTCCGGCATCTCGGCGTCTCCTAAAAACCGTAAAAGTAGTTAGTGGGACGTTAAATCAGTAACGTTATTATTTGTGAAGGTGCGGGCTGAATTTGCCTTATTAATAAAATGTTTCGTGTATTTGCAGATGCCCAGAAAATGTTGTGTTCCCATGTATCATAACAACTATAGCATTAAAAAAGGTCTTGTTACCTCGTTTAGTTTTCCTTCAGACGAGGAATTAAAACAAAAATGGATTTGTCGTTTTAAACGGGATAATTGGGAACCTGAGAAAGATTCAGTCGTATGCATAAAACATGTCTCACACGAAAATTTTTCAACAGGGGATAAAATTTGTGATGGTAAAGTCAACGTAACTGTACTACCACCTAAACCTAATAAGCTTCTCCCTGATGCATGTCCAATTATTTTCCCAAATTTGCCAAAATATTTGTCATCCAAAAGTGTTAAAAGGAAAGATCCTGAAGGTAGGAGCCTGGAAATGTGGAGTAGGGTAAACATGAAGATGGATGATATGCCAAATGTAACCCATTTACTCAAAATGGGCCAGTGCAAAGTGACATCGAAAATGTTGTGAGATGGACAGCAGGCAATGGTATGTTGATAAACGGGGTTAAAAGTCAGGTTGTGAGTTTGACAAATAGGAAAAGTCCTCTCAGTTTTAATTGCTGCATTGATGGGGTGAAAGTTCCTTTTGAGGATCATTGTTAAGTATCTAGGTGCTAATATAAGGAGAGATCTTCATTGGGGTAATCACATAAATGGGATTGTAAATAAAGGGTACAAATCTCTGCACATGGTTATGAAGGTGTATAGGGGTTGTAGTAAGGGTGTAAAGGAGAGGGCAAATAAGTCTCTGGTAAGACCCCAACTAGACTATGTTTCCAGTGTATGGAACCCTCACCAGGATTACCTGATTCAAGAACTGGAAAAAATCCAAAGAAAGGCAGCTCGATTTGTTCTGCGTGATTTCCGACAAAAGAGTAGCGTTACAAAAATGTTGCAAACTTTGGGCTGAGAATAACTGAGAGAAAGAAGGAGAGCTGCTCGACTAAGTGGTATGTTCCAAGCTGTCAGCGGAGAGATGGCGTGGAATGACATTAGTAGACGAATAAGTTTGAGTGGCGTTTATAAAAGTAGGAAAGATCACAATATGAAGATAAAGTTGGAATTCAAGAGGACAAACTGGGGCAAATATTCATTTATAGGAAGGGGAGTTAGGATTGGAATAACTTACCAAGGGAGATGTTCAATAAATTTCCAACTTCTTTGAAATCATTCAGGAAAGGGCTAGGAAAACAACAGATAGGGAATCTGCCACCTGGGTGACTGCCCTAAATGCAGATCAGTATTGATTGAAATTGAATTGAAATTGAAATCCACCAAAATATGAATGCCACTGTATATGTTAAGTTATCAGGTATTGGTAAAAGAAATGACATGTTTAGCAGATGGTAAAATATTAAAGTGGTCTCAACCAAATGCATATTTATTAAATTATATAGGAACCAGTTCTTGTAGTGTGAGTGTTAAATGTGTACGAATAAATAACAGTATATTAAAATGCTTCACAATCTCATAGAGCAGGGCCTCTCAAACGCCCAAACTCTCACGCGTGCAGAACACGGTGCATAGGCTCTGTGCACTGTGCATCGGTACGCTTCGCCTCAACTCGGCTTGACTCGGATGGTGTAGTGTGCTGAGAGCGACGAAGCGTTTGGTGGTAGACGACGTGTTTATCAGTGAAATAGATAAGCGCACGACAACAACATAATAATGGAGCAACCTGTTTCGAAGAAAGCAAAGACTTCCGAAAGTCCATTTCAATCGAACTGGCAACTTCCGTATTTGTTTTTTTTGTTTGTTTGTTTGTCGTGACGATAACGCCAAATGCTTAATCTCTGGGACGATAATTACGTGCGTAAGAAAATCGTCTATTGAAAGACACTACAACAGACTACATTCGGAAAATTATTGTGAAATCATAGGAGACGTCAGAGAGAAAGAATTAAGGAAGTTGAAACAGCTTGAAGAAGAGCATTCTATATCCACAAATGAGGTTTGTTCCAGTACTGTAGCATTTTCATTTTGGTTACGGGTTCTGCATTTCTTAAAAATTATGTTTACATTCCTCTCAAACATGTATGTGTATTTCTAATTCACTTTTTTAATTTTTTTAATAACACTGGTACCCTTGTCCCATACAACTGTGCGTCTCCGCTCACCACACGTAAACATTTCGCAGTGGGGGAGAAACAGCAGTGAAGGTGAGGAACGCGGGGACAGGCCGAACGGGGAGACAGGTGTAGGGAGAGAGGAGTGGGAGGTCTGCACTCTGGTCAACCAAGCGAAGTCGTCTTTTGCACCGTGCACAGTGCATGCACCACGCGCATGCACCCTGAGAGGCCCTGTCATAGAGTATCGTGAGGTAAGCAGTGAAAATACACTCTTTGTCTTGCCTCATATTTTTAAGGGAACAATTCGAACTCTGCACTAAAAGGGCCGGGCTGAGTGGCTCAGACGGTTGAGGCGCTGGCCTTCTGATTCCAACTTGGCAGGTTCGATCCTGGCTCAGTCCCGTAGTATTTGAATGTGTTCAAATACGTCAGCCTCATGTCGGTAAATTTTCTAGCACGTAAAAGAACTCCTGATGTACTAAATTCCGGCACCTCGGCGTCTCCAAAAACCGTAAAAGTAGTTAGTGGGACGTAAAGAAATTATTATTATTATTATTATTATTATTATTATTTTTATTATTATTATTATTATTATTATTATTATTTTTATTATTATTATTATTATTATTATTATTATTATTATTATTATTATTTGCACTAAAAGGAAAAAGAGTTAGGCCCTACTCAAAAAGTTTCGTTTGGAACTGTGAAAGCAAATTATTTACTGTCAAGAAAGTTTCAAAGTGATAACTTAGAAAGAAGGTTTAGTCAGTACGTATAGCTTATTGGTTGTAACTACAATGTTACTGCACTTCAAGTCCTAGAAAGTGAGATGAAAATTAGGATTAAGGGTGTTCTAGGGTTGCGGCGGTGGTGGTGGTGAAGGTATGGAAAAGTAATATTTGTCTGTGGCCGATTAGAAATGTCTTATTCCATCAAGACAGATGTTACTGGGCTCAATATGGAAGTAATAAACAAGTTATATAGACTCACTTTTATCGTGTGATTTTTTTGGTGGGCATTTTGAGATGTCAGGGGTAATATGCTGTGCATTTCTGGGTATACACTATGGACAATATCCAGAAGGATAGGCTGTGACATTTGTTTAGGTCTCCTGCAGAGTTATGAAACAGGTGATTCCTATTTTGAAGAACTTCAGAGAGGTGGGTTAGTGGTGCCATCACATTGTGTTGTGTGTTTCTTCAGAACAGTGGTATACGAAGACTACCTGGATTGTGAAAATTATAAAGAATTTCTGTTCTCTCTATCCTGAGCTGCTTTAGGAAGAGATGACAATCAACAGTTCTGATTTGAACGCCTTCATTGTTGGCGTGAAAATAATGGTGCGATAGATTGTTTACTGTCTACATTTTCCAATGTCATGTTAAATAAGTGCTGAAAGCAGATGGAGAACAGAAGTTATGTCGACAGTGAGGATAAAAACACTAAGCGGAGGAAGCTGTCAACGCTCCACAATAATTGAGCTTGTGAGTACCGTTTTGAAAGTGTTTTGTTTTTATTCATGTAATAAAATGTGTATTTCTAACTTCAGTGAATGCATTTACTGATGTGTGTGTTTCTTAGTACCATTTTACGAAGAGTCAGAAATCAGATCGATTTTATTTTAGTGAAACAAGAGCTGAAGAAATTCGTGAAATCAGTAAAAACCTATCCTGGTGCCGACATTAACAGTGACCACAACCCAGTAGTAATGGACTTTAAAATGCAACGCTTTAGAAACGCTACAAGGTGTGCTAAAACATCAAGACGCATAGACATCAGAAAATTGGCCAGTTCTGATGTCAGAACTAGTGTTGGTGCTGCTCTGGAAGAAAAGATGGAAGCAATGAAAGAGTCTCAACATATAGAAGTAGAATCCACATGGAACTCTATAAGAGATAGCATAACTCAAGTCCAGGAAAATAACATAGGATACGTCAACAGCAGCAAAAAGCAAAACTGGATGACTGATGAAATCCTGGAGCTTATGAATGAAAGGGGGAAGTATAAAGGTAAATACCCCGTTAAATACAAAAATCTACACAAAGAGATACGCAGAAAATGCAGAGAAGCAGAGGAATCCTGGATGTCTGACAAATGGAAGGAAATCGAGGAACTTCAGGAGAAGCATGATCACTTTAACCTATATAAAAAGGTGAAAGAGCTGAGTGGTCTACAAAAGAAGCGATGCAGACAAATATTAAGGAACACAAACAATGAGATTATTTTAGGAGTTGAAGAAAAACTTAAAAGATGGAAGGAATACGTCGAATATCTCTTCGATGATGACAGAGATGATCCTCCACCACCTGACGAAAGAATCAATGAAGCCAGTCCTGAAATAACAAAGAGTGAAGTATTGAATGCCATTAAACTTCAGAAGAATGGTAAAGCCACTGGTTCAGACAGAATTTACGCCGAAGTTGTTAAAGTTATAGCTGAACAGGACTCAACCGGCCTCAGTCTACTAACATCGTTGTTCAACATCATCTATACATCAGGAAAGATACCTTCTGACTGGCTGAGATCAACTTTCATACCAATACCGAAGAAGCAGAACTCCTCCCAGTGTGATGATTACGTATGATTAGTTTGATGTCCCATGTCCTCAAAATATTTCTGCGAATCATACACACCCGGATTTACAAGAAATGTGAACCTTATATGGATCAGACCCAGTTTGGCTTCCGAAATGGGGTCGGCACACGTGAAGCACTCTTCTCCTTAAATGTACTAGTACAGAGGTGCAGGGACATGAATGTCGATGTATATACTTGTTTTATTGACTACAAAAAAGCCTTCGACTCTGTGAAACATGAAAAGATGATAGAGATATTAAGATCGACTGGTATTGACCAATGCGATTTACGCATTATCAGCGCACTGTACTGGAATCAAACCGCAGATGTCAAAATCGACCAAAGAACATCAGAAGCGTCTACAGTCAGAAAAGGTGTTCGTCAGGGTTGTGTGCTGTCACCTCTCTTATTCAACATTTATTCTGAGGAAATATTTAAGGAGGTATTGTTGGAGGAAAACAGCGGGATAGTTATAAATGGACAGGCAATTAACAATATCAGGTACGCAGATGATACTGTTGTCATAGCAAATGAATTACCTGTGCTCCAACGCATGATAGACAAATTAGTCCAGCGCAGTGAAGAGTTTGGCCTGTTTGTCAACGCTTCCAAGACCAAAGTTGTAGTCTTCTCTAAAAGAAAAATTCCAGCAACCCTGTCAATAAACGGCAGTAAGATTGAACAAGTATCCTCCTTCAAATACTTGGGTACTGTGCTAGATGAGGAATGTGATTCCAAGAGGGAGATAAAATCTAGAATAGAACAGGCCAGAAGGCAATTTTTTAGCATGAAACAGCTATTTACAAAATCGGACCTAAGTGTGCAATTAAGAATGCGAATGATTCGGTGCTATGTATTCTCCATTTTTCTCTTTGGATGTGAAAGCTGGACCCTTGACCAAAATCTAGAAAAAAGAATTGATGCTTTTGAAATGTATCTATATCGCCGCCTACTCCGAATATCGTGGGTGCTGAAAATTTCAAATGACGAAGTCCTTCATCGCATGAAGAAACAAAAAGAACTATTACTTACTGTTAAAAAAAGAAAAACCCAATATCTAGGTCACATTATGAGAGGCGAGAAGTACCAGCTATTACAACTCATCATTGAAGGTAAAATACAGGGGAAAAGGTCTGTTGGCAGGAGGAAGAATTCATGGCTGAAGGACATCCGAAGATGGCACAACTGCACTTCAGAAGATGCTTTCCATGCTGCAACATCTCCGCTAGGAGAAGGCGCCTCAAGAAGAAGAAGTGCATTTGTCATAATCATCGTGTTGGTCTAAATGCAGCGAATATGGGTGAAGTCATTCAAAATCGGACACGCCCCCCTTTTCTCTCAGCCTCCGCTTGCCAGATAGATACAGCGTTGCCAAGCGTATTTTTCGGCTTTAATTGTAGATGGCTCTGGTCTCTACAGTATTTGATGCAGGTTTTGGCGAGCCTGATTTATCGAAACAATTTAACAATTTCAATATATCGACCCTTCGTATCCAGTCGTGTTCGAGCTCTCATTGAGTGCGGTTGTTCCCAGCGAATACGAGTGTTATTCCTCTTAGCGTGTGCAAGTTGCTGCCTTCGTAGCAGAGTGACTTAGTATTAAATATCGTGTGCTATATTCTGAGTGCTATTGTGTTTTTTCATGTAATTTACTCACCATGGCATTTGCCAGTGGGGGAGGAGGAACTAATCGTAGTCCGAACCTTCTAGAGGGTGATAATTTATTGGTAGATGGTCCAGTTGATATGACTGACTCAATTATTCTCAATTCAGACAATGGGGACGATGCTTCCATGGATTCTCTTGAGGATAGAACGCCTAACCCAACACAAGCTAGTACCGCCATTCAACAATCTGATAACCCTCCAATTGGGGATGAACAGAAAACTAATTCACATCCAATACCCACAAGTAAAATTCCACCAGCGACCCGATACCCTGCCAATCATATGGGCCCCTATCTTGTGTTTGTTGAAGCAAATGATAACAAAAATGTGGGCAACTTACACCCAATGGCATTGGGTAGGCTCTTTTATGAGCGTAAAATTCCGGGTATCAAAGCTATTCATAGAAAAGGAAAAAATCGGATCCAATTAACTTGTTTCACAGCTGACGATGCTAATCATTTTATGCAACACCCCATTCTCAGTGAGAAAAACCTGAAAGCTTATATACCTTCCTCCAATGTCTACAGGGTCGGTTTAGTAAGGGGAGTAGATTTGACTTTAACTGAAGATGAACTTAAGAAATTTATTGATTCACCTGTGCCGGTTATAGGTGTCCAACGCCTTAAAAGAAGAAAATCTAACGCTGATTCATTCGAGTATGTTCCGACAGGAACTGTGAAGGTCACTTTTGAAACTCAAATTCTCCCTCGGCAGATTACTATTTTTAGCGTCATTTTGGACGTTCAGGTCTTCATCTTTAATCCTATTATTTGCAAACATTGCCAACGTTACGGACATACAGCCCTCAATTGTCGGGCGAAAACTCCTCGTTGTGGCCGATGCAGCAATAACCATGTCACGAAGGACTGTCAACAAACGCTTGTCAAATGCCTCCATTGTGATCAGAATCATCAAGTCGGATCCTCGCGATGTGCTGTGCACCAACAACAGACAGCCATTAAGAAGCATATGTGTACAGAAAACGTTTCCTTTGAAGAAGCCAAAAATAGGCTGCAACCCGTTAACTATAATCCTACCTTACTACCACATCATTTTCCATCCTTGGCTGAAACTCTGGGAAGCAGACCTGATAATTTCAACCCGCGTAAACGTAAAATCACTACCTATGTACACCGGGAACCTCGTCCACCACCACGCCCGGGTTATGATCGAGAGACCTATCTCAATCTAATACGAACCCCACCAACGGAAAAATCACTAGCTCACCAACCTCCGACCACCCATACTAGTACACCGGCGGTTTCTACTAATCCTGCTAGCGAAAACGAGCAGGGAATGACCCCTTCCACATCAAAAGTAGCCCCTGTTAAAGATATACGCAAAGAGATCCAGGACGATTTTGTTAATCTGATGGAACTAATGGGACCAAATGTCCAATGGCGACATTTATTAAAGTTGATACTTGATAAAATCCTCCCCATTTTAGATACTAAATATGCAGTTACTGCAATGGAATTGTAGGAGTGTGGTAAACAAGCGACATGAGTTAATCCTACTCATTAACGAATTCCAACCAGATATTATCTTCTTACAAGAAACATGGTTTTCAAATTACATTAACTTTCGCATTAATGGATATACTATTGAACGATTAGATGGTGCAGGATATGGTGGAATTGCAATTGTAATTAAGAATTGCATACCCTATCATCTTCTCCCATCGGAACAAGCTATTGCAGGCACTTACTTTCAGCGCATTCAAATAAAAGATTTTATCTTTTCTAACTTTTACTGCCCTCCCGATATACATGGTTCCTACCATAATTGGTCCAATTTTTTTAACCAATTTACCGGTGCGAAGCAAAATATTATATTTGGTGACTTCAATGCTCATCACGTAACTTGGGGAAGCAAGAGCAATAGCTCCAAAGGAACTCATATCTTAACCTCTTCTCTTCAAGTCAATCTCACCATAATTAATGATGGATCACCTACCCGGCTATCAGCCCCTACAAATGCTCCGAGCGCGGTAGATCTTACTATATGTACCACGGACATAGCGCATAAATTATCTTGGCAAACTATTAAGGACCTTCATGGTAGTGATCACTTCCCCATTCTCGTTACATGGTCTAACCACAGGTCTTTTTCAACTTACACGCTTCCTCGGATACCTATACGCAATCTGAATAATATGGATTACGATCTCTTTTCGCAATTTATTCAGGATCAGTTCAGTCATACCTATAAAGTGCCATCCGCGGAATATGATTCGCTTTTACACTGTATAAAATCGTATCTCGACATCTATCATCCAATCATTTACAAAACCTCAACCAATCATAATCCAACGCTCAAAATCCGTTGGTGGGATCAAGAATGTGAGGTCTGGATTAGACGACGGCGAAACCTGCTGCAAAATTTACGAAAACATTTTACTTTTACTAATTACATGCAATATAAACGAATCTGTGCAAAAATTAGATGTTTATTTAACAATAAACGTCGAATCGCATGGAAAACCTTCGTAGAGAGTATTAACAGTACTACATCCAGCAAGATCATCTGGGCAAAACTTCGCTCTCTTAGTAACTCTCGGCACACACCCCAACCTACAGCTTTATCTCCGCCCCAATTATATCAATTCTACTGTAATTTAACACCCGATTTTGTTCAGCCTGCTTATCTCTTAAGTTGTTCATACTCTTCTAATAAATATCAATCTTTGATGAATCCTATTACATATCAGGAATTCGAAATCGCCCTACATAAAAAAACTACATCCCCAGGGCCTGATTTTATAACTTACAAGATGCTCAGCTCTCTACCAACTAAGGCTAAATCCATTATTCTTAACCGGTTTAATAAAATTTTCACAGATACTGTAATACCTTCAGACTGGAATAATTTTGACATTATTCCAATACACAAACCAGGTACTGATCCCTTACAACCTCAAAATTATAGAGGTATAATATTAGGGTCCTGTCTACGTAAAACCTTTCAACGCATCCTTCTCCGCAGATTAATATGGCAATTAGAGTATCATAATGATTTACCAAAATGTCAATTCGCTTTCATAAAAGGACGAAGTACCATAGATGCCTTAAATATTTTTTTAACGGACCTCTTATTAGCACGGTGCCGAAAACAAGCTACTATAGCGGTTTTTCTCGATGTCAAAGGAGCTTACGATAATGTTGATCTTCACATTTTGTTTCAAAAATTACATAAGTTACACTTCCCACTACCCCTTATTCATATATTTAAAAACCTTTTGCTAAATCGAACATTAAATTTGAAAAATTATAGACTTAATACTTGTGCACGACAGGCCAATGTCGGGATTCCGCAAGGGGATATATTAAGTGGAATACTTTTTACTCTCTATACAGGTGATTTGGAACGAGTAGTAACTCCTCATGCACGTATATTGCAATTTGCAGACGACATACTGATCTATACCACACAAAATACCGTAGACCAATGTCGTCACTCCATCTCCCAAACCCTCTCTCATATACATTAGTGGATGGAACACCACGGTTTAGAAATCACACACTCCAAGAGTGCAGCTGTTATATTTACCCAAAAACGAACATATGACAAATCTGCACTACCATATGCTAGCCACCATATTACTATTCAACCCTATACCAAATATTTAGGAATTTTCATAGACAATAAGTTAAATTGGAAGACACATTTTGACCGACTGAAGTCCAACATTGAAAATACAATCCAAATTCTTAAGTCCTTAACTCGTAGAAACTGGGGATCGGATCCGGCCACACTACTACTCTTATATAAAAATTCAATCCGGGCAAGGATAGATTATGGCTGCCATTTCTTCGATACGGCGTCAAAGACCAACCTAAAAAAACTGGACACGTTACAATTCAACGCTTTACGAATCATATTAGGTGCATTACGGACAACACCCACCAATGCCTTACTGGTTGAAGCAGCAGAACTACCCTTGACTATACGAAGAGAATATCTAGCGTCTAAATATTTACTTAAAAAGATAGCTCTGAATCGTCATCCCATATTACCTAAATTGCAGCTTTTAAATGAGTACCAAATATGTCGAAAATTGAAAGTCAACAACATACCGGCACTTCTATTGGCATATGAAGTCATTTTTCCCTTAAGAAATAATGTTGTACAGACAAGATCATTACCGGCATACTCTAACGAATACAACTTATCTACATACCACCCTTCCATCATAACTACTACTTTCGAACACCTTCCGGGTAATCTGAAGAATAATCCCACTTTAGTTAATAAAACTTTCCAAGCATTTCTCAATCCGCATAAACAATACACAAATTGCTTTACAGACGGATCTAAGACTTCAGAGGGAACTGGAGCTGCCTATTACATCCCCCAGCTTAACTTTCAGCAACAATTTACGTTACCACCCAACGCTTCCATATACACTGCTGAAACATTTGCTATTCGCCAAACTCTTTTATGTTTACGGCAATATAATATTCCTAATGCCATCATCTGTACCGATTCATTAAGTGTACTTCAAAGTATCAAAACCCCGCAGGAATCTTCTAGTTGGTATATATGGAACATCCGTAAATTGTTATACAACCTTTCCGTAACTCAGCATGATATAATATTAATTTGGATACCAAGTCATTGCAGCATACCAGGTAATGTTCAGGTTGATCGTTTAGCTAAAGCTGCAGCTGAAGGACAAGGACTTCCCTATTACCTCGCCATTCCACACACGGATTATTCCCCTACTATCAAACAGAACGTACTTCAAAAATGGTCTTCTCTATGGAAAAATTCCGCAAAAACGAAGGGTAAAGCTTATTATCAACTACAACCGGAACTGCAAAGAACCCCCTGGTTCACTATGGGCACTTACTCTAGAAGACATATAACTACACTAATCCGTTTACGATTCAATCATGCGCTTACACCCGAATATAAGTATAAATTTCATATCAGTGACACAGATATTTGCACCTGTCAGCAAGCAAGTGGTACGATTCATCACATAATATTCCAATGTTGTAACTATTCTAACCAAAGAAAAAAGTTTTTTCAAGCACTAATAAATCATAACGTTCCTCTACCAACTAGTGTCGCTTGTCTTATTCATGCTCCTACGGAACCATTAGTAAATATGCTCACTAATTTCCTTGATGAATGTAAAATCGCCTTATAAGTCACCCTTAGTAGCCTACACTTGTCACTAACGTTCTCACACTTACATTACATAACCTGACTATTCCTTTAAACTACACATGTTAACAACAGTACAAATCAGCTCACCGATAATAGAAGAAATTCCATATCTATCATGGATATCACATATCGGCGAATATTATCTTTTCATTACAATCTAACATAGGGTCCAATTAATAATTTAATCATTCTTTACCAGCACAAGCCTACTCCTCTGATTCTTCCTCAACCACGCAAAACAACTTCCAAACCTTGCATTACCCAGGATTACCAACCTAGAACTTACTGATATTCTTTCAACACAAATAAGTGCATTAACAAACGGTGTGGTTATTGGGTACAGAGTTAAAACTAAGCCCAACAACATACAAGAAGAAGAAGAAGAAGACCCTTCGTATATTTCTCGCACTGACGATAATAATCGATAGTACAATTGTAAACAAAAGGTATGGTTCCGGTTGTTCTGATCATAACCTTACGTGCGATTTGTTATTCTAAGTTTTCTCTATTATTTATGTTAGGATGTTAATATACAATGGTAAAATAAGTTTATATAGTTTTCTATCAACCGCTCTCTTATCTTTGCTTTTGTTTCTGCCGACATTCTGTTTGAATGAAGATTGTTTGACACCACATTTATGGTGGATACTTCCTACTTATTATAAACTACTAAATATTTTACTCTTCTTCTGCCTGCAAGGATTTACGTATCAGGTAATTACATTAATAGATCATTCTTAACAATTGTTTATCAGTCATATCATAATATTTGCATATAACACAAAGTGATTTATATCTTTCAGGTTGCAATTCGATCGGCTTTCCTAGGATTGGTCTTTTCCATCGGAATTTTTGTATCAGTTCTTGCAGGACCGTCATGGAAAGTATTTGGGTGGTATATGTGCTTTATGGCACTATTTCATTACTCAGAATTCCTGATGATAGCTATCACCAATCCCAGGACATTGTCACTTGATTCATTCATCTTGAATCATAGTAGGGAGTATGCAGTTGCTGCAGTGGCTAGTTGGTTGGAGTTTCTTATAGAACGATGGTTTTTCCCAGGTATAGTATACTTTGATTATTTTCTGTCACTATTCAAATGAATGTACTGAAAATCTTTACAGGAAAAATGAAAGTGAGCAATGCTCAGCATACTTTTATATATGAAGGACTCCTGTCAAAAATAAGCGCATTACTTTAGTGTTAAAGATGGAACATGAAAATTAACTTGGTGACAGGCAGGGCATCTGGCATTAAACATTTGGGCAAATCAGATTGAAACTGGCGGCTCTAACGACTCCTGCAATACCTGGGATAAGCTGAAGAAAGTTGTTTGTGTTCCAGTGCTCCCTATTCTAACTTACAGTTTGGACATAATAAAAACCAGTAAGGCAGAAGATAAAAAACAAAACATTAAATCATGAAATTTATGGAGAAGGGAAGAATATCGTAACAAAGAGCCAAGTTACTCGTTCTATGCACTACCCCTTATACAGGACCAATTGATGATATATCATCAGTCGGTCATTTTGCAAGAGTGGGCATATTTTTATCATCATTGCCTACCTTTGCAGAAAGGACCGACTGACAATATATTCCATCTTCTTTTCACTGATCAGTAAAAATTGACCCTTTATATAATACCAATAAGTTATTTTATTATTTTATCACCTAATCAATACATTAAACACAAGCAATTAGGACCTTGTCATTAATAAATTGTTCGTTGACATATTATTTAAAAATATGATACATGTTTCGCTTATGTAGGCATCATCAGCCATAATTTGACCTTAAAAATAAAATCCTTCACCTGATTGACTTATAAATTAATGTTAAAATAGGACTGTATTAAAAAGAATCTTAAAAGGTCATGTATAAAAATTAACATGTGGCAAAAATTTATTAAATTGATAACTTTATAAGGCTTGTAACTAAGAATGAGGTGAATAATACAACAGTTAATTGTGAACTTGTGAATTTAAGGAAGTTGATACATGATAATATTTAACTAACAAGTGGTTAAAAATGGAAAAACATTCCGAATTATAAGATCAAATGACGTCTTGTTAAAATGTGATGGTAAACATTGGCATTTAAAATGTCATTAAATGGTAGTCTTAACACTGATGAATAATCAGTTGTGATCTAAATGTCAATAACGTATGGTATAATATTTTCACTTTATTGATGGTGTGAAAACTGTTAGCTCTTAGTTGGTGTTCAAATTTGATTTGGACTCCTTTAAACCATCTCACTTGATGTGATGTTGTGACATTACTACGAATTGCGAGTTTTGTTGACGTACTGGTCAAAAGGGACGATGCTGGAGTTGTGTGTGGGTAAGCATATTATTAGTTGGTTCTAAGGTGAGTCTCTTGGCTTGCAGCAAGAGTAACTTGTTGTGTTGTCCATTATTAACAATTTATTAATGACAGGGTCCTAATTGTTTGTGTTTAATGTATTGATTAGGTGGATAAAATAATAAAATAACTTATTGTTATTATATAAAGTCAAATATCAATACGGAACCAAAAATGATTTATATCACATGTAGGCCTAATAAAAATTGACCTTTCGAGACAAGATTTTTCTAGCATTATAAGTAAGTGGAAATTAATGAAATCTTACCTGGAATGCATCTCAGAGGAGAGATGTCTTCATTCTGATGATGCTTGTTGTTTAAAGGGGCCTAACATCGAAGGTCATCGGCCCTGTCTTCATTCTGATATCTAGGAACCCACCAGCCCGCCCCCAGAAGTATATTTACTTTTATAATCTAATGAAGAGCATTACACACCATTTTCATTACTGAAGTAGCTACTTGCATTCCTATTGGCCAAGTTAAAGTGGCATGCGATCTCATTCCCGTCAGTTATGATTCCGTTACCAACCCCAGAAACTGTTTTAGATTTACCCAATGACAAAATATTGCCAGCTGGCCTCTTTAGCTACTGCAATTAATGGCAGTATAATTATTGTCAGTTGGTCCTTTCTGCAAGGGTAGGCAATGATTATAAAAATGTAACATGTTAAGGAACCAATAGTGTTTCCACAGGAAAGTAGAGGCCTAGGGCCCCTTTGTGTCTCTAACCTGGGGGCTTACGTTCCGGACTCCTCTTTACTAATCCCTGTATCACTATCCCAACCATCCGCATGGCAAGAACCAGTCCAGACCAGTGGTGTTTCCACAGGAAAGTAGAGGCCTAAGGCCGCTTTGCAGCTCTAACCTGGGGGCTTTTGCCCTCTGACACCCTTTGTTTGTCCCTATATCACTGGTCTTGTCCAGGTCATGTCCTAACTGTCCGCATGGCAAGAATCAGTCCAGACCAATGGTGCAACAATAATCACCACCACTACCACCACCTATTAGTTCTTCAAGCACCACCCATTACTTCCTAAGTAGAGAGATTGCCAGCATTGTGCACCTCATGACAACATCCTTCCCGAGAAAGCTGCAAGAAGTAAACAAACAACAGCCGTTCCCGCACATGTGAAAGTCTTGTCTCTAGGGAGCAAGTATTGATCACTGATCATTTTCTTTCTCCTCTTCATACTATTCCTTCTCTTCACCTCTAAAACTGAAGATTATGTTAAACAGTAACTAGAGTTTAAACTTATGTTGAGTCTTATAATGACCTGCCTAAGTCAAACCGAGGTGAAGAAAGAAAGGTACGATCTTGCTGAGATGAGATGACTATAGACTATGTTTTGTTTACTTCTGATAGCAAAAATAGCACATAAAAACAAATATTGTCCTAATGTTACTTCCAAGGAAGTACAGAACTGGTTGTGCAGTTAGTACAGAAATATTGTTTGTCTTGTAATAGTTCCATGCCAATGTTCACGTTAATTTACAACAATGTTTAACTTATAATTTATTTATTTTTTACAATTTGCTTTACGTTGCACCAACACAGATAGGTCTTGTGGCAACAGTGCGATAGGAAAGGCCTAAAAATGGGAAGGAAGCGGCCGTGGCCTTAAAATTAAGGAACAGCACCAGCATCTACAGCTGGGTTCAAACCCACTATCTCCCGGATGCAAGTTCACAGCTGCGTGCCACTAACCACACAGCCAGCTCGCCCAGTAACATATAATGCTACAGTGGAATTATGTTTTTGTTATAGGAAACTACCAGTGTGAAAACTTGAAAGCAGAAATCAAATTATAATATTTTTAATAAGATTGCGTCCCGCTTTTGTTCGCTGAAAACTCTGAAGTGCCACTGTATGTATGTTGAATTATTCAGTTGGAAGGCTGGTTTGATTCTCAATATCTCCGCCATCTGCTGCCGTAGATTGCCCTGAGATCACCGAAGAGGTGAACTAAGGAAATGAGGAGTGAGGTAGTTTTCCCTTGCTTTCCTCGCTGGGCAATAAAATGCAAGCCATACAGTAAATTTGTAAAGTAAGCTGGAATGAGCATTTGCCTACCAAATTCTTTACTAGTTTACTTCAGTCCCTAGTGTCCTTTCCATTATACCTTCTTGTCCTATTTCCTTTCTCCTTTATAATGTTAAAAGCTTTGTCCCATTGTCCTTTCCAGCCCATTGATGCCATATGGCAGACATAATATTTCTAGACTTTTTAGCCATGTGACACGGTAATTTACCTTGCAGTGTTAGGAGAAATTAGGTAACACTGGAGCAGCTCAGAACTGTCTTCATCCACATGATCCAAGTCCGGCTCAGGTTTATTCATGTATCTTGCAATTATAAGCAAAACTACAAATACCACCTGAGCCGTTTTCAATTTTTGTCTTATGCCTAGAGACAAAATGGAGAATCACCATTTCCAGATTCCAAAGAGCCTTTCAACAATGTTTCGTGTTCTTGTTTGTGATTCGTTATATTACGATTCTGCAGGATTAGCAGGTGCTGCAGATGATGTCATTAGATATGGTTTGATGCTATACCCAGAATCTCCAAGCAATAAAGTATTGCCATGCACATCTGACAGGAACTGAGCCCTCAGTCGTGAATTAATTGTTGAAAATGGTAGCATCATTTGCTGATCCTGACCATCTTGCTGCAATATTCTTGATTTTTAGATTTGCATCAACCACAGCCTGTACGTTTCATGAAAAAGATCTCCTTCCTGTTTGTATATTACTCTATGGAATCTCCTCCAGAAGACTGTTTTCTAATGTGGGTACAGTCACTGGCACCAGTAATTCTGGGTAATTTGACAATTCTGTAAAACTTTTACTTACTGACATGTCATTTTCCTCTGTTTGTAATATTATATACTGTGGAGCAAGAGAAGCTACCACTTCTGTCACACGCAATATAGCCTGTGAAGCAGTGGCCTTAGGAATTTCTCTGAAATCTCTGATTATGATAAGCATATTACTGGAGGCATAAAACTGCAATGTTATAGTTGATTGAGAGGTTGTACAGCATGATTTCTGAAATAGAAGGTCCTTTCAACATTGCGCGCAGCTCTGTATCGATCACAGAGGTCATCAGTTTGGGCAGGTGCTGCGTTAAACGACGTGGATAATTGAAATCCTGTCAAGTGCTTCCTAGGCTCTATCAACCCAGCTCCATACCAACAGCCCTTTTCAGGGCCAAATAAACAAATCCATTTGTGAAAAATACCAGTATTAAGTACAGGGTTATTACAAATGACTAAAGCGATTTCATAAATTCACTGTAGCTCCATGAATTGACATAATATGGTCACGAAACTCAACAGGCATGTAGAAAAACTCTAAAAGTTTTGGTCTGCTGAAGTCGCACTTCAGATTTCTGCCATGAGAGCATAGCAGCAATGCGCAGTGAGACAAGATGGTGACAGGAGCCGAGAAAGCATTTGTTGTGCTTGAAATGCACTCACATCAGTCTGTTATAACAGTGCAACGACACTTCAGGACGAAGTACCACAAAGATCCACCAACTGCTAACTCCATTTGGCGATGGTATGTGCAGTTTAAAGCTTCAGGATGCCTCTGTAAGGGGAAATCAACAGGTCGACCTGCAGTGACTGAAGAAACAGTTGATCGCGTGCGGGCAAGTTTCACGTGTAGCCAACAGAATGTAGGATGCTAAAAGGTTTGTTTTGTCACCTATTCAATACATATAAATTTTACAATTTAGGAATTTATTATTGATTCCACTTGAGACGTGTTTCTCCCTTCATTGAGGGCATCATCAGTCAAATTATCTCCTCAAGGCAAAAATCAGGTACCTGGTTAGTAGTTGACATGCACAAATTAATACATATTATTAATACACATTACAAAAATTAAGTAAGAGAAACAGTTGTACAATAGTGATGGTTGAACATATAGGTTTATTGAATAAGAAGTCAGCACCAATGCGTAAAATTAAAATAGTAGAGTTCGGCAGTGGTGCTCTGGAGAACAGTTGACGCAATCATAGGAAAATATGAAGTTTTAAAAATATTTACATTATAACAATCAAGGGAGAAAGGGTGTAGTGCTCGGCGTCAATGTTTGTAACCAAAAATTAATGTCAATGGTTGGTAACTATACAGTATTTACATTGTCCAATTGAACAGTTGAGAATAAAGTTTAAAAAATATTTACATTATAACAATCAGGGGAGAAGAAGTCGACGGAGAGAGTAAGCAGAGAGCTGAATATACCACAGCCGACCGTTTGGAAAAGCTTACGGAAATGACTAAAGCAGAAGCCTTACCGCTTACAATTGCTACAAGCCCTGACTCCCGATGACAAATTCAAACACCTTGAATATTCGGCGTGGTTGCAACAGTGTATGAAAAAGGATGAGTTTAGTACGAAACTTGTCTTCAGTGATGAAGCAACATTCTTTTGTTAATGGTGCAGTGAACAGGCACAATATGCGAATCTGTGGGGGATAGAGAATCCTCACGCTATCATGCAGCACATTCGAAATTCACCGAAAGTTAGTGTGTTTTGAGCAATCTCACGGTTTAAAGTGTATGGCCCCTTTTTCTTCTGCGAAAAATCCATTACAGGGCACGTGTATCTGGACATGCCGAGAAATTGGCTCATGCCGCAACTGGAGGACAGCCAGACTTCATTTTCCAACAGGATGGTGCTCCATCCCACTTCCATGATGATGTTTGTCAATTCTTAAACAGGAAAATGCCAAGCCAATAGATCAGTCGTGGTGGTGGAGCTGATGATCAGCATTTCATGTCATGGCCTCCACGCTTTCCTGACCTAACCCCATACGATTTCTTTGTGTGGGGTTACGTGAAAGACTCAGTGTTTACACCTCCTCTCCCAACAAACGTGCCAGAACTGCGAGCTCACATCAACCGTGCTTTCGAATCCACTGATAGGGACATGCTGCGCCGAGTGTGGGACGAACTTGATTATAGGCTTGATGTCTGCAGAATCACTAAAGGGGCACATATCGAACATTTCTAAATGTCCAAAAAAAAAAAAAAAAAAAATGTTTTGAGGTTTTCTATGAGTGTGCAAAGCCTTGTGACAATATGTCAAATAATAAAGTTATTGTCGAGCTTTGGAATCACTCAAATCATTTGTAATATCCCTGTGTACAACCTTGCCACATCCCAGGCAACTGACTTTAAAAAATTACTTACATGAGACTTGAACCTTCTAACCCTTGAGCGCTGTCAACTATCAAGCATCCTACTGCGCGCTAGCCATGTGAGCTACTGCGACACTTGACCTACGGCGCCCATTTACCAGCCTATACTGGCCACAGACCATCATCTCCACATCCTCGTCTAACCCAGCACCATACCTAGTGCAACGATACATACGGTCTTTTACAGGGTCAAATAAACAAATCAGTCCTTGGAAGCTATCAAGTACGGAACCTTACCACATCCCAGTCAACTCGCTGTTAAAAGAATTCTTATGTGGGATTCGAACCTCCTACCTCGAGCACTGTCCACTATCACATATCTCCCCGTCCGTTTGCCATTTGAGCTACTGTGACACTTGACCTACGGCACCCACTTCCCAGCCTATGCAGTACTGTGCTCCCGGTCTGTGCGTCCACTTTCTGTTTTAAAGTACATGTTATGCGTATCTGTACTCATTTTACGGGTTCATTCAAGGTACCCATAATGAATTAATAGTGGCACTCACGATTCCTGCTGTCTTCTAGCCCGTAAGCACACATCTCATTATATTATCCCAGTTTAGGGAGAGGGACCGATGTCTTTCAGAATTGTAGTAAATGTGAAGGATGCACAAAACTGGGTCGCAAGGGGCTGGTGGACCACCTGGTATAATGAGCAACAGGTTATATAGGAAAAAATTTTTTATAGCAGAGCAAAGTATGAGATTGTCATGTTGGTACAAATATTTCATTTTCATAAAAAGTGAATCTAATATGGCATCATGTAGTAGAAGTAATTTTCCTTTTATATATGTATGTGTGTGTCTAATATCTTGATTTCTTAGTATGTTTTAAGGACTTAATATTTAACATGAAAAAAGAAATATTGTAGCACAGATGTAATTATGATTTTATTTTTACATACATTTTATCATGTTTCTGCAAATGTTTCTTAGTACCGCGAAGTGCTTCAGGGCAGACACAAGTATCTACAGCACCATATTTCTTTACATTTTCCTTATTTCTTATCATATCTGTTCCTTTTTCTTTCATTTATATGTATAAAATAAACATGTATGTATGAAGTAAATATTGTTGAGGCTGAGCTCAATTGATTCACTTTATTTGGTTGGTAATACCGCAGAAATTATCACTGAAGCAACATTCTTCTCCTTCCCACTTCCCCGTAAAACTAGTGCCCAACAAAATTTGCGTGTTCAACAGGTTGTTGAAATATTTTTCTGCAGTATCTGTTTTATGTCTTATCATGTGGCAGCCATCACAACTAGTATGCCATTCACTGTTGTTGTTATTATTAACTTTGTATGATTGAGTCCGGCTCCATGGCTAAATGGTTAGCGTGCTGGCCTTTGGTCACAGGAGTCCTGGGTTCGATTCCCAGCAAGGTCGGGAATTTTAACCATCGTTGCTTAATTTCGCTGACAAGGGGGCTGGGTGTATGTGTCGTCTTCGTCATCACTTCTTCCTCATAATGACTCGCAGGTCGCCTATGGGCGTTAAATCAAAAGACCTGTACCTGGCGAGCTGAACATGTCCTCAGACACTCCTAGCACTGAAAGCCATGTGCCATTTCATTTGTATGATTGAATGTAAACTTTCATTATTCTCACTGTTGGCAATTTGTCACTAAAAAGCATAATGTCTAACCAGTCAGGTAGTTTTATATTATTAAAACCCTTGATGAATGGGGACCTCCAAAGGCAACATACTAGTGCATTCAAAGCTATTGCTTGTCTGGGTTCTGGCTTGTTCCACATCTTGCAGCTGTGCATGATTCATGATCATCGCACTATTTATTACCATCTTCACTCAGTACATCGTAACCATACCACACTGGTAATTATGAATTGAAGCACAAATGACAAACATAAAGCCCAACTCCTTATGTTTTGCATTGCTCATCATCATCATCATCATCATCATTTCCCATTATCCAGCTGTAGCTGGGTAGGGGCAAATATGGTTCCTCTCCACTTTCTTCGGTCTTTCCACCACTCCTCCTCCAACACTGTGTCCCAGTCCAGGTTTCTTTCTCTAATACTGCGTTGGATTGTGTCCTTCCATCTCAGTCGTAGTCGTCCACGGCCTCTCCTTCCTTGCATTTGCATTTCCATCACCTGTTTTGGCATTCTTTCATCACTCATTCGCTTTATGTGCCCAAACCATCTTAGTCGGCTCTTCTATATTCTTATTATTATTTATAAATTATTATTTATTTTTCTTATCTATACTCTTCTCTATTCTATCATTCATTTTTTTCCACTCCAATTTCTTCCTGGATTTTCTCATTCCCTATTTTGTTTTTTCTACTCTTCTGTATCATACTTCTCAAGAATTTCATTTCGGCTGTCTGTTTTCGACTCTCATCCTTCTTTGTCATTGTCCAAGTTTCTGCTTCATAAGTTGTTGTGGGTACGTAATACATCTTGTACATAGTTTCCTTTGCTTCCATTGGCACATCTTTGTCCCATAACATGTTTCTTACTATATGATATAAACAACTTAAAGCTTGAATCCTCTTACTAATTTCAGCATCCAGTCGAGCATTCTCCATTAATTCACTCCCCAGGTATTTGAACGTCTCCACTACTTCCAGCGGCTTGTCTGCAAATCTAATCTGACCTTTCCCTTCTTTCTCCCCTCTAGTCATAACAAGAGTTTTACTCTTTTCTGCACTTATTTTCAATCCACATTCTTCAATCTTCCCATTCACCACATCCAACTATTCTTGAACATTCATGTCCTTTTCTCCCCAAATCACAATATCATCTGCAAATAACATGTTCATTTCTCTTCCTCCATATGCAGCTTTTTCTGTTCTCATGATGTCATCCATTACTATTGTAAACAGGATTGGCGATAGAACACTTCCCTGTCTCAGCCCACTAGTGATTTTGAAGCAACTTGTCCTGCCAACTTGTGTTTGCATGCAACTACAACATTCCTTGTACATTGCCATGATCATTTTTATTAATCCCTGTCCAATTCCTTTTTGCACCAGACTGTTCCAAACTTTAATCCCACGAACCTACTACACTGGACTAGCAGGGGGAGAGGTGATACTCCCACGTGGCGCATCCCAGGTGGCAGATAGGGGGGTCCTACCCGGCTTGGCGGTGGACTTGAGCGAAATGAAATAGCTCTCGCGGACCAAACACACATCCCCCTGTGGGTGGGGGACGCAGGCGAAGAATACACCCACGGTATCCCTTGCCTGTCATAAGAGGCGACTAAAAGGATCGACCAAGAGATGATCAAATTAGAACCATGAGACTACTTGTAATTAGTAGGCTTACCACCATGTGGGGAACACCATGGGCCACTTTTACTTATGCTTGGTACCGCTATTGATAAACTTAACCCTAATAGGTATTTGCTTTGATCTTGTATTGACTTGTCTGAATCTATTAAAGAAACTATCATAATTTTATTTTGGATCCATCTTGTCAATATACCTGATAATGATAAGAAAATTATTAATTTAACATACCTGAAGTGGGACAAAATTTTGAGTATTTTTTTTAATTTTTACACATTAAATGCTACAGAAAAGCCTTGAATTATTGTATTTAGCCTTTCTCATTCTTCTACACCAAGCTTAAACTATATCTATATTTGTTGTGTTAATTTGAAAACTTCTACATGTTGGGGTGAACTGGGACACTTAAATGCATGTGCAATGATTTTAATGATGAGGATGATGATGATGATGATGATGATGATTATAATAATAATATTAATAATATCAGTACATTTTCATTTTATTCAAAGTAAAAAACACATCACCCTTGTTTTCTCACTGTAAATTTTATAAGATAATATGAAAGAATAAAACAATGTATTGTTTAAAAAATTGTTCATCTGTCCAATGAGGTACCTACAACATAATTTAAAACAAAAAAAACACAAAATATATGGCACCATTTTTCTATTCATAAGGCTACTCTATATCAACTCCCTACCACACTTTTGAGACATCTGCATAATCATCTAAATTTGCAAAGGTGTATCAGCCCCTCCTTTCTGTTTATTTGATCAGGTATACCACAATATTTCCATACACGGCATCACCCTGGTCCACAACATCAGGAAAGTGGAAAAAGATCATTTTCTTGCCTTCCTTTTTCCTTAAAAACTTTATTGTTATAGAATCCTTTGAAGATCTATCACCCACTACTTCATCCACATAAAACTTCTATCTTCCTGTGTGACGAATTTCACAATTATGAAATCTCTTTCTGGTCCTTTCAACAATTCGACCCCAGGAGAAACAATTCCTCGATAGCAGTTTTCATTGATTTGAGGCTCTTTCAGCAAATCTGAAGCAAACTTTCTATAAGAGTTGACTTCTTTTTATCCTTTCTTTGATTTGTCAATGAGACTGAGGTTGTACACTGCTTTGGCTGCATGTCTTTTGGGGAGTTGCTTGTACCAGGAGACACCAAAAGGTTCCTGCGCCTACTTGTGGCTGGGCTACTTGTTCAGGCGACGGCAGATTTTTCAGATAGAGCATCCATCCACGTCTTGTCACATTCTTCCTTATCCGTGACATTCATTTGTGGAATCTTTGAAAGAACTTTTTCTGGATCCAGCAGAACAATTCCACAAGCTCTGAAGCCAGAGAGGATGTTGGTCTCCATGTTAGCTCCAGCTTCTTCAACACACATTTTCAGCAACTTGGGGAATTCCACTTTGGGTACACATCCATAATGTTTCTTTTTCCAGTCTGTTAGCAGCATTCTTCAATGGTCGAAACACAGAGACATCAAGAGACTGAGTGAGGTAAGTAGAGTTTGGTGGTAGGAGGACAAACTCAATGTCATTCTCACTGCACGCCCTGATCACTTGTTCTGAAACATGACTTGGAAGATTATCTCCAATCAAAGCCTTCTTTCCTTGTAATCTCTGCATATGAGGCATTGCTATCTTCATGAACCATTCTCCAAACAGTTGCATATCAAACCAACCAGACTTGCTCATACCATATTCTGATCCAAATGCTCCTCCTTCCTCCCACGTAGGGTAGACACCAGACAGTGAACTGGAACCAAGTGCCTTGTATACAACAAAAGGCGGGAGTAAATTACCGTCTGCAGAAGCAGCAAACATTACACTTGTGGACTGCTTACTGTGATCAATAATCCTTTCTGCATGTTGACAACCTCTTTTTACGACAACTTTGCATACCCCAGGATCATCCGTAAAGTTGGTTTCATCGTAATTGATGAATTTGAAGGTGGTATGCCCTCCAAAGTCTTGCTAAGATTATCAAAATAAGCTTCTCTTTTGTGACACCAGCTCGAGCCCTCTTTACTTCTCGCACAGACGTTGGGTAAGTTCTGTGTGCCGATGAAGGAGGTTTCTGATCCAGTCAATTCCAGTTCCAATTTTTTACAACACGGCCTTGCCTGTTTAAATAGTCCTGCACTGTATCAATGATGTAATGTGTCTGTAATGGAAATCCCCAGTCAGCACAAAGTAAAACCCCACCAATAATTCTTCTATGTTCATCTTCATCATTCAAGACTGTTATTCACAAATTTTTCTTTCAATCTGTTGTGTAAAGTCATTTTTGGTACGCCATATTTTTCAACAACCTACCTTACACTTTTACCTGTACTTTTACATTCTTTTATAGCACTAATCATGTCCTCTTCACGGTATTTGAAGAGTTGACTCTTCCCAACAACATTTTTGTGCACTCACACCATGTCCCACTTCGCCCCGTGAATGTCAGGTTCAGAAAAAAAACAAATATATAAGAAAAACCGTTGAAGTGAGACTAATTCATTGTTGTAGCAAATTACTTTCCAGTTAATAACACTATACACATTGGTACTCATACTTGTAAAGCTTCTTGATTTTATTCATCGAAACAGGTTTTTTTAGAACTCTGATATACACAAGATTACAATACAAACATGCTTGTGGTTATGCATATTACCTCCATTAGCAGTCTGAGCAAACAGTTGAGCATCTAAATATATATCTTCAAGTTTTTTCTTTTTTCTTCTTTTTCTTCTGAATTCAGCAATGGGAGAGCATATGGTTGAAAATAATCATAAATTTACAGACATTTCTAATGACATGGAGTTAATACATTCAGCCAAAAAAGGAAAATTCATAAATGTTTTGGAAAGTTTAGAAATTTATCTTGCACAAAAAAAAATGACCTTGAATCAAGTTTAAATGAAAGAAGCACAGGAGAGAACCCATTGTACAAACTAGCGTTTGATCATTTAAGGAAGAAAAAAAAGAAGAAAACTTGAAGATCTTAAAAAGTTTATTTAGGTATTCTCATTCAATTCAACAAAATATTAAATTTTAAGTAATGATCATTTTCATAATATTTCATTAGTTTCTTTCTTCATTGATATGGTGAAATTAGGATACAATACTTCTTTAAATTGTAAGAAAAAACAAAAGATAGTGTTATATGTTTTATTCCTTGAACCGACATCACTGATAAAGGGAATGGATGATTTTCCCGAAACATGTATGTTAAATTAATGATTTTCTATCATTATAAGGTGTATTGACAAGGTGGACTCAAAATAAAACTATAATAGTTTCTTTAATAGATTTAGTACCACTATCTTAGGTACACAACATGTTTGTGATTAGTAGTGACAGTGTGTGAATCAGGGTGAGTTTTACTGTACAGTATCTGTGATTACTACCACTCTATGAGCAACACCATGGGTCTGTCTTTCCTATGATTAGTACTCACTATGTGAGGAACACCATGGGATAGTACAAGTCCCTGTGATTACTGCACCTATGTGAGGAACACCATAGGTTTGCGTTGCCTGTAAAAGGCACCACACCGGACGAGTTGGCCGTGGAGTTAGGAGTGCGCCGCTGTAAGCTCGCATCTGGGCGATGGTGGGTTCGAACCCCACTGTCGGCAGCTCTGAAAGATGGTTTTCCGTGGATTCCCATTTTCACACCAGGCAAATGCTGGGGCTGTACCTTAATTAAGGCCACGGCCGCTTCCTCACCATTCCTAGGCCTTTCCTGTCCCATCGTCGCCATAAAACCTATCTGTGTCGGTGCGACATAAAGCAACTAGCAAAAAAAAAGCCACCGCAGTGTGAGAAACACCATAGGTCTGTGTTAAATGCGCGCATTACATTACCTGTGAGTAGTAGCACAATGTGTGGTATACCGATTAGTACCACAACATGACAACTACCATGGTTCTACTGTCCTAGCGATAAGTATCATTATGAGGGGCTGATGACCTGGATTTTGGACCCCTTTAGACTACAAGCATCATCGATTCAGAACTGTGCTTTAGAAGCAGCCCCTTAGTCAGCAATACTATTGTTTAACGCTAGTTTCTGGGAATGTGGGGCATTACGGGTGGGATCCACTGATTGTTTTAAATTCATATCCATCCATTCATTCTTTGTCATCATGTTTTGAATTCTGGTCAGTGGATGATTTTTGGACTTTTAAATTGTCATTACATTTCGTACCATTAGGGGCCGATGACCTAGATGTTAGGCCCCTTTAAACAACAAGCATCATCAACATCATCATCATCATTAAACTTTAGTCTTAGGGACTCTGTCATGTGCCTTTTCAATGTCAATGAATGTCATCACCATATCATTCCCAGACTCCCATTGCTTTTCCATTAGTTGTCTCATAATGAAAATGGGCTCTATTGTTGACCTTCCGCTTCTGAAACCAAACTGATTTTCTTGTACCTGATTTTCAACCCTCAATCTCATCCTACTTTCCAGTAGACCAATAAATCTGACAGCTGCCAGAATTTAAATTCTTTGTGATGGTTTTACTATGGTGCATTACCCATAAAGATGGTAGATTTTAGCATTTTAAAATTACAAATCAGCAATAAGAAATGAAATTTAGCATTTTTTAATTTTACAATTCAAGTAGTATTTTCAAATGGAGAATTGGATCTTAAAATATCAGCAAATCAGCTGCCGGATTTTCTAGATTTTCTCATTTAAATCGAAGAAAATAACCAAAGGAGAGAAGATGATATCCTTGAACCTCAGTACTGTATATTATTAGATTGATGTGCTGTGAAACTAAACATTGAGTTTAAAATGCTGGTGAAAATTGAAAATTAAATGTCAGAAATAATTTCCACCTGCACCTGGTATGCGTAACAAACAGAAGAAAAAAGGACACTCTGTGAGAAATTAGTTAGGTATCAAATTGAGACACTTTGTTGGGGATATAAGAGAGTACCATTCTTGTTGTGTGTGTTTTTATTTTACGTTATTCATTGTTGTTTCTATCATTTTCCTGTTTTTCCTCAACAACAGACTGGTGTAAAGATATATGATAAGCTCAAATAAATCAAGGCAAATTTCTGACCAGTTAACTTGTATATAATAATGTATGGACATTGATCTGTGAATGAATGTTGTGGTACTGTTGTAGGTATGAAGCAGCTTACTTTCATTAGCCTGGTTGGTCTTATTTTGTGTACTGGAGGTGAGGTATTACGCAAGCTTGCCATGTTAACAGCTAAAACCAACTTCAATCACATGGTTCAAAGTGTAAGGGAAGAAGGACACCAGCTGGTGACCCACGGTGTGTACAGTCTATGTCGTCATCCGAGCTATGTGGGTTGGTTTTATTGGTCTATTGGAACTCAGGTTAGTTGATACCTAGTAGGGTTGCAAAGGTAATTTGTAAAATAAGTTATATTTTTAATCTTTTCATCAATGTTGGTACCATACTAAATAAACTGTATTTACATGTATATGTTGCTTATTTTTTATCCAGAATTGCATCAGATAAAATGAGGTATAATCCATTGCATATAAGGTAGTCTGAAGTTTTGAAGAGGAAAAAAAAGGACCTACATACAAAGAAGGTCTTTCATACAAGATGGCCCATCTTTTCCTCCTCAAATATTAACTGACTAGTTACAAATAGTGATAGGTGGTTTTCACTTACATGAATAGCAGTAAGGGACACATATAGGAATATACAGTGTGTGTCCCATGCTTTAATAAGGACTGAGGCAAAGGTTTTTTATTTTAATGGATCTATACCCATTTCTGTTGGAAACAGTGACTTAGCTGCTGGCTTTCCACCCAGGAGGCTGAGGTTCGAATCCCAATTGTTCCTGGGTCGAGATTTTCATCTCACATATCACATGGCATCAGGAAGGACATCCGGCCTTAAACCTCCGGCCAAAAACAAAATGAGCCTGGGTGGCTCCAGCGACCCCAGGAATAACTGGGATAAGCTGAAGAAAGAAAGTTATACCAATTTCTGTTGCATATATATTTGGTCATAGGCAGTCGCATTCAGCCATGCAATTATTTCCACAGCCAAAAATTTTCATTATAGACTATTATGCCTTTCAGTGCTCAATCTCCAAGCCTTTGTGAATTAATTAATCACCTCCACAGTCCTCTATTTGTAACTAGCACTCTGGCAAAAAGTAGTGTTGAAGTGTGCATGTTTTCAAATTTAGTACCATCAGGTGTTACTAGACTGAAAATCAAGAAGAAAAAGAGTGCTTAAATACAAAAGATCATATCGGTAGATTTACTGGCACATCAGTGAACCTCTTTCCATGGTAAGATTTTGACACTCCTGTGTTCTTATTGAGACACTTAACATTTATAATTTATTATTCACTGTTAGTCTTTCCATTAGTAATCCGTACATATAATAATGTTGACGTTTACAGATGGAATCCATTGGAAAGGTGTTGGCTTTCAGACTATTAGACTGTGGTTGCATTTTGATGAGTGTCAACATTTCACCTACTGTGCAGTAGACCATGTCCAGACAGTCTGGCATTTAGACAGAATTGGCCTCTTCTTCTATAGGTAGAGCCCTGTGTGGATATACAAAATATCCGCATCCGCACTTCCTTCATCCGCATCTGCGAATGGTTTTCCGCATCCGAAAAATGCATATCTGCAGATGTTGTAACTATTTAACTACAGTATATTACACCCAAGATATTGAAACGGATAGTTAGATCTGTTAACATAATACAATAGGCCTGACACCTCGCACCAGAACCCCTATAGTCACAGGTTCATGAGGGATTTTCTCTTTCAAAAACTACCGACGTATTGACCTTTGTTCCTTACTTCCATTGATTGAGGACAGGAGCCAACCAGCTAGGCTTAGGTCAGATTTTCGGCTTTATGGTCTCAAGGCTCTTTATATATCACTATTCTCCCTTATCAGTGTCAAGGGTCACCTAACCACAAGCAAAAATAAGAGTATACCTGAGTAAAAATCATTAAACGTCACTATTTAGAAATTATCAGCAAAATTATCCGCACTGCCATACAGTTTGTATCTGCCAAGACATTAACTTTGCAGATATCCGCACCCTTGCAGGGCTCTATCTATAGGTTGTGATATATGTGTTGTGATAATGGATCTTGCTTTCACCTCTTGTTGCCTTCCGTCTGCATCTTGTGTGAACATGTTATGCACTCTCCTGCCTGCTAGCTGGCCTAGCCCATACTACCTTTTTTGGTGAATCTCTGCCTGCAGTAAGTATGTCATTCTCCGTGACATATATTCGCATAAGCTTTGCTTGTTTCGAACATTCCTGGCTCTCTCTCTCTCTCTCCCTGTGCATATAAATATTGGTTCATTTCGGCTCTTATTAGTCCCTGTCCAACTACGAGTGATCAAGCTGGAGTCGATTGTGGTTTGAAGAGGCTCGTTTCTCTTCTGATCAAAATATAACATTCTACTTAAAATGAGGTGAGAATTCAAGAGAGAGAGAGTCTACTGTTAATTAGAATTTGTGAGGAACTATTCAGCAGTGTTGAGCCTCACTGCTCTAAATTAGCTATTTTGTTCTCTTCCCTGTACTGATTTTCATATGGCTTTTTTGTAATTTCTTCTAAACTTATGAAACTAACCCAGGGCATGGATATGAGTTACATGGGGCAATGATACAAGGCATTAATCATCCAATTGAACTTGAAGTATCCCATGTGGGTGGGGGCGCATATGAAGAATACACCCGCGGTATCCCCTGCCTATCGTAAGAAGTGACTAAAAGGGGCCCCACGGGCTCTTAACTTGGGAGCGTGGGTTGGCGACCATGGGGCCCTTAGCTGAGTCCTGGCATTGCTTCCACTTACTTGTGCCAGGCTCTGCATTTTCATCTATACTGTCCGACCTCCCTGGTTAACTCTTGTTCTTTTCCGACTCCGACGGTTTTAGAGCATTCGAGGCCTAGGGAGTCTTTCATTTTCATGCCCTTTGAGGCCCTTGCCTTTGTTCGTCTGTTACTTCATTTTTCGAAGTATCCCCTGCCTATATACAATAATAAAGTTTTATTATGAATCCACCTGTTCAATACATTATAATGTTGTTACATTAAAATAACTTCATTAGTTAAAAAGTTATATATGGGACATGTTTCGCTCCCCTATAGAGCATCATCAGCCAAATCCGAATCTCAAACAATTGTTATTTACGTAAACAAAGACTTAAGAACCATTAGAACACTTTTGACAAACTTAAAACTTATTCTATTAGAAAATCATAAAATATAAAATCCTTGTATACATGGCTCAATTACATGTGCTTAATAGGAACATACATTAAAATTATGGAAGAGAGAGTACTAAAATATAAAATAAATAATATATATATCATGTCCAAAATCCTAGAAAGACGTGAAGATCAATCTTAGGAGCCAAATTTGAGGATCTTCTTAGCAATGAGATCTGGTAAAAAAGTTATTTATCCCTTGTGGATAAGAGTCTATAAAGATTCAAATTTATCGTCAATTTGATGATTGAACTTATAACAGGATAAATGTTGGTCTTCAAGAAATTTAAATGCTTGTCATGTGACCTTGGCGAATGCTGTTGAAAAGGTATGTTCTTATAGACGTCAATGACCGTTCGTTGAACTAATGGATTTGATACGGATGATTGAAAGGGACATAAATCAACGTTTGTATTGAAAACTGCTGCTTGGTTTATCTTGTTGAATGTCTGTAACAAGAAAAGAAATCTTGTAAGTAATCGGAATTTGTGTTGCTAGTTAAGAGTGTGTTTCTAGAAACTTCACTTACCCCTCCAATTGCTGTTTGTTGGTTTGGTGTTGTCCGAGGTTATGTGGTGACTGTCTGTTCTGTGTCTACTCCTTGTGTTGTAAGAGAGAGGTGGTGGGGGTTGAGGGGAGGGAGTAGGGGTAGGAGGAGAAATGTTTGTGGGTGTGGTTTTGGAAGGGGAATGTCTAGTAGGAGCGCAGGGAGGGGTTGAGTTCTTTAATGTTGGATGATTATTAGTTATTTTGGGAATGAAAACTTTGGCAAATTTACTTTTTTCTAGATTAAGCATCTTTAAGAGTTTCGGTAATTGTTCGTGTAACGGATTTCTTATTTCAATTTCGTCATTTAAATTTTTTCCTTATTGAAATACTGGTCTAAGTGGATATAAATATTTTCTAATTCTGTCATTAGTTTACCTTTTTCTATCTTCTTTATAATTTTTAGGTCTTTCTCCATGGTTGTAAATTGGTGGCCTGACTCTCTCATGTGAGCACTCATCGCAGAATGTTTGTTGTGCTTTGTAGCATTAACGTGTTCTAAGTATCTTGTGAGAAAGTTACGGCCAGTTTGGCCAACATATGAACATTTACATTCTACACATGTTAATCTATAGATGCCAGAACTTAGATAAGGGTTCTTGTTGGAATTTATACTATTGTGGTTGAAAAAAATGTTTCTGTTTGTATTTTGTGTTTTGAATGCTACATTCACATCTTGTTTTTTGATAGGATTAGTTATTTGAAAAATGGCTGGATTGTTGAATGTAAATGTTGCGAATTTGGACTGCTTAGTTTTTTCGGGAGTAAGATTCGTGGGGTCTCCCATTGCTAGGCATGTTTGGTGGTAAATCTTTTTATTAAATCTGAAGTAATTATTGTTTAATACAAATTTCAGTAGGTTTACGAATTCATCTATTTCACATCTACTTAATTTACTGTATGTAAGGAGATTGTGTTTGATGATATTGATGGTTTCTTTAACCGGTATATTTGGATACATGTTGGTTACGTCGAATGATACCATTTTATGTTGTGGTTGTAAATTGAATTTTCCTAGTTTATTACAAAATTCTATTGAATTTTTTATTGTTGATTCGTTGTTAAATTTGTAATGTCTTTTGAGGAAATAGTGTATAAATTTGGATATTTTATACGTGGGACTATTTCTACTGTTTATTATAGGACGTATGGGTACGTTGGGTTAATGTAATTTGGGCAATGCCCTAGCTGTTGGTAACTTTATATTCATATTTATCACTTTTTAGTGTTCTTGTTCATTAAATAAAAAAGTAGAATTCTTGAGGGTAATTTTTAGATTCCGTTGAATCTTATTTATGGGATCCTGGTTTACGACAGTGTAGGTTTTGTCTGAAAAGAATTCTTCTGTTTTTTCAATGTAGTCATTTTTATTTAAGAGGACTGTGGTTTCACCTTTGTCTGCTTTGGTAACAACTACATGATTTTTGTTTAGTTTTGTTTTTAATGTCATTATTTCTGTTATGAGAGTGGGATTAGAAGTTTTGTTTATTTCCCTTACAAAAGCCGGGAGCTTCTTTTTAACTTCAAATCTGATGTCGTTTTGTATATCTGGTGTTAATTTATTCAAGTTTGATTCAACTTCTGCTACTACATTGATTACGCCTTCTACTTTTTGAGAGTTAGGCCAATTAAATTTTGAACCTTTATCTAATAGGTTCATCTCATTATCAGTGAAGTTTGTGTTTGAGAGATTGATGGTGGGAATGTTTTTAAGGTTAGAATTAGGATTATTTGCTCTATTGTTAGGTTTGTTATGATTTGGTTTGTTTTCTTTTAAGAATGTAAGTTTGTTATCTAGGGTTTTTTGTTTCTATGCTAAAACGTCTGCAAGTTTCTCTGTTATATGATTTTGGATAGAGTTCAATTCTAAAGGAGATAATTCTTGTGCAGTTTCCAAGTGTGTACGATATAATTGCAAGTTCAAAAATGATTTCTTCCTATATAGAGCTTTAATTTCACTTTTCAGCCAGATCTCATTTATTTTGTTTTGAGTATCTGCTACCTTTGAATTAGATACGTTTTTTCTTTGTATAGATTTTAAAAACCTAGGTACTAATTTACATTTCAAACATTCTTTCAAGAACCAAATATCTTTGGATATCTTACTGATTTTGATTTTGAGATTCAGATATCTATTCTTTTTGTTTGTATTAGCCTGGTTGGCTATTTCATTGCAAGTGACTAATCTCATGTTTTAATCCGTATTGAAATCTGTTAATATACAATAATAAAGTTTTATTATGAATCCACCTGTTCAATACATTATAATGTTGTTACATTAAAATAACTTAATTAGTTAAAAAGTTATATATGGGACATGTTTCGCTCCCCTATAGAGCATCATCAGCCAAATCCGAATCTCAAACAATTGTTATTTACGTAAACAAAGACTTAAGAACCATTAGAACACTTTTGACAAACTTAAAACTTAATCTATTAGAAAATCATAAAATATAAAATCCTTGTATACATGGGTCAATTACATGTGCTTAATAGGAACATACATTAAAATTATGGAAGAGAGAGTACTAAAATATAAAATAAATAATATATATATCATGTCCAAAATCCTAGAAAGACGTGAAGATCAATCTTAGGAACCAAATTTGAGGATCTTCTTAGCAATGAGATCTGGTAAAAAAGTTATTTATCCCTTGTGGATAAGAGTCTATAAAGATTCAAATTTATCGTCAATTTGATGATTGAACTTATAACAGGATAAATGTTGGTCTTCAAGAAATTTAAATGCTCGTCATGTGACCTCGGCGAATGCTGTTGAAAAGGTATGTTCTTATAGATGTCAATGACCATTCGTTGAACTAATGGATTTGATACGGATGATTGAAAGGGACGTAAATCAACGTTTGTATTGAAAGCTGCTGCTTGGTTTATCTTGTTGAATGTCTGTAACAAGAAAAGAAATCTTGTAAGTAATCGGAATTTGTGTTGCTAGTTAAGAGTGTGTTTCTAGAAACTTCACTTACCCCTCCAATTGCTGTTTGTTGGTTTGGTGTTGTCCGAGGTTATGTGGTGACTGTCTGTTCTGTGTCTACTCCTTATGTTGTAAGAGAGAGTTGGTGGGGGTTGAGGGGAGGGAGTAGGGGTAGGAGGAGAAATGTTTGTGGGTGTGGTTTTGGAAGGGGAATGTCTAGTAGGAGCGCAGGGAGGGGTTGAGTTCTTTAATGTTGGATGATTATTAGTTATTTTGGGAATGAAAACTTTGGCAAAATTACTTTTTTCTAGATTAAGCGTCTTTAAGAGTTTCGGTAATTGTTCGTGTAACGGATTTCTTATTTCAATTTCGTCATTTAAATTTTTTTCCTTATTGAAATACTGGTCTAAGTGGATACAAATATTTTCTAATTCTGTCATTAGTTTACCTTTTTCTATCTTCTTTATAATTTTTAGGTCTTTCTCTATGGTTGTAAATGTTTGTTGTGCTTTGTAGCATTAACGTGTTCTAAGTATCTTGTGAGAAAATTACGGCCAGTTTGGCCAACATATGAACATTTACATTCTACACATGTTAATCTATAGATCCCAGAACTTAGATAAGGGTTCTTGTTGGAATTTATACTATTGTGGTTGAAAAAAATGTTTCTGTTTGTATTTTGTGTTTTGAATGCTACATTCACATCTTGTTTTTTGATAGGATTAGTTATTTGAAAAATGGCTGGATTGGTGAATGTAAATGTTGCGAATTTGGACTGCTTAGTTTTTTCAGGAGTAAGATTAGTTACTAACTTTTGTTTTACTTTATTGATGATCCGATTGACTATATTTATTTTATATCCATTAATTGAGGCCAGATCTTTTATAAAATTGAGTTCCTTTTTTAAGTTACTCTCTGAAAGGGGGATTTTGAAAGCTCTATAAACTAAACTGTAAAAAGCCGCCTGTTTATGTGATTTTGGGTGAAGAGAATCATTTTTTATCGTTAGAGGAGTGTATGATGGTTTTCTAAATATTTGAAATTCAAAACTATCTCTTATTCGTGTTACATTAATATCCAGGAAGTTTATTGAGTTGTTAGTTTCATCTTCTTTCGTGAATTTTATATTTGGGTCAATATTATTTAAGAAACTTAGGATTTTTTCACTATCATTTTTTTGGCTATCTATTATGACAAAGGTGTCATCTACATACCTGATCCAAAGGCAAAGTCCATTTATTTTTGTGTTTATTTTGTTTTGCTCCAAATGATCCATATATATGTCTGCCAGTATGCCCGACGTGGGGTCTCCCATTGCTAGGCATGTTTGGTGGTAAATCTTTTTATTGAATGTGAAGTAATTATTGTTTAATACAAATTTCAGTAGGTTTACGAATTCATCTATTTCACATCTACTTAATTTACTGTATGTAAGGAGATTGTGTTTGATGATATTGATGGTTTCTTTAACCGGTATATTTGGATACATGTTGGTTACGTCGAATGAAACCATTTTATGTTGTGGTTGTAAATTGAATTTTCCTACTTTATTACAAAATTCTATTGAACTTTTTATTGTTGATTCGTTGTTAAATTTGTAATGTCTTTGAGGAAATAGTGTATAAATTTGGATGTTTTATACGTGGGACTATTTCTACTGTTTATTATAGGACGTATGGGTACATTGGGTTTATATAATTTGGGCAATGCCCTAGCTGTTGGTAACTTTGGATTCATATTTATCATTTTTTGGTGTTCTTGTTCATTAAATAAAAAAGTAGAATTCAATAGAATTTTGTAATAAACTAGGAAAATTCAATTTACAACCACAAAATAAAATGGTTTCATTCGACGTAACCAACATGTATCCAAATATACCAGTTAAAGAAACCATCAATATCATCAAACACAATCCCCTTACATACAGTAAATTAAGTAGATGTGAAATAGATGAATTCAAAAACCTACTGAAATTTGTATTAAACAATAATTACTTCACATTTAATAAAAAGATTTACCACCAAACATGCCTAGCAATGGGAGACCCCACGTCGGGCATACTGGCAGACATATATATGGATCATTTGGAGCAAAACAAAATAAACACAAAAATAAATGGACTTTGCCTTTGGATCAGGTATGTAGACGACACCTTTGTCATAATAGATAGCCAAAAAAATGATAGTGAAAAAATCCTAAGTTTCTTAAATAATATTGACCCAAATATAAAATTCACGAAAGAAGATGAAACTAACAACTCAATAAACTTCCTGGATATTAATGTAACACGAATAAGAGATAGTTTTGAATTTCAAATATTTAGAAAACCATCATACACTCCTCTAACGATAAAAAATGATTCTCTTCACCCAAAATCACATAAACAGGCGGCTTTTTACAGTTTAGTTTATAGAAATTTCAAAATCCCCCTTTCAGAGAGTAACTTAAGAAAGGAACTCATTTTATAAAAGATCTGGCCTCAATTAATGGATATAAAATAAATATAGTCAATCGGATCATCAATAAAGTAAAACAAAATTTAGTAACTAATCTTACTCCCGAAAAAACTAAGCAGTCCAAATTCGCAACATTTACATTCACCAATCCAGCCATTTTTCAAATAACTAATCCTATCAAAAAACGAGATGTGAATGTAGCATTAAAAACACAAAATACAAACAGAAACATTTTTTTCAGCCACAATAGTATAAATTCCAACAAGAACCCTTATCTAAGTTCTGGCATCTATAGATTAACATGTGTAGAATGTAAATGTTCATATGTTGGCCAAACTGGCCGTAACTTTCTCACAAGATACTTAGAACACGTTAATGCTACAAAGCACAACAAACATTCTGCGATGAGTGCTCACATGAGAGAGTCAGGCCACCAATTTATAACCATGGAGAAAGACCTAAAAATTATAAAGATTATAGAAAAAGGTAAACTAATGACAGAATTAGAAAATATTTATATCCACTTAGACCAGTATTTCAATAAGGAAAAAATTTAAATGACGAAATTGAAATAAGAAATCCGTTACACGAACAATTACCGAAACTCTTAAGGACACTTAATCTAGAAAGAAGTAATTTTGCCAAAGTTTTCATTCCCAAAATAACTAATAATCATCCAACATTAAAGAACTCAACCCCTCCCTGCGCTTCTACTAGACATTCCCCTTCCAAAACCACACCCACAAACATTTCTCCTCCTACCCCTACTCCCTCCCCTCAACCCCCACCACCTCACTCTTACAACACAAGGAGTAGACACAGAACAGACAGTTACCACATAACCTCGGACAACACCAAACCAACAAACAGCATTTGGAGGGGTAAGTGAAGTTTCTAGAAACACACTCTTAACTAGCAACACAAATTCCGATTACTTACAAGATTTCTTTTCTTGTTACAGACATTCAACAAGATAAACCAAGCAGCAGCTTTCAATACAAATGTTGATTTACGTCCCTTTCAATCATCCGTATCAAATCCATTAGTTCAACGAACGGTCATTGACATCTATAAAAACATACCTTTTCAACAGCATTCGCCGAGGTCACATGACAAGCATTTAAATTTCTTGAAGACCAACATTTATCCTGTTATAAGTTCAATCATCAAATTGACGATAAATTTGAATCTTTATAGACTCTTATCCACAAGGGATAAATAACTTTTTTACCAGATCTCATTGCTAAGAAGATCCTCAAATTTGGCTCCTAAGATTGATCTTCACGTCTTTCTAGGATTTTGGACATGATATATATATTATTTATTTTATATTTTAGTACTCTCTCTTCCATAATTTTAATGTATGTTCCTATTAAGCACATGTAATTGAGCCATGTATACAAGGATTTTATATTTTATGATTTTCTAATAGAATAAGTTTTAAGTTTGTCAAAAGTGTTCTAATGGTTCTTAAGTCTTTGTTTACGTAAATAACAATTGTTTGAGATTCGGATTTGGCTGATGATGCTCTATAGGGGAGCGAATCATGTCCCATATATAACTTTTTAACTAATGAAGTTATTTTAATGTAACAACATTATAATGTATTGAACAGGTGGATTCATAATAAAACTTTATTATTGTATATTAACAGATTTCAATACGGATTAAAACATGAGATTAGTCACTTGCAATGAAATAGCCAACCAGGCTAATACAAACAAAAAGAATAGATATCTGAATCTCAAAATCAAAATCAGTAAGATATCCAAAGATATTTAGTTCTTGAAAGAATGTTTGAAATGTAAATTAGTACCTAGGTTTTTAAAATCTATACAAAGAAAAAACGTATCTAATTCAAGGGTAGCAGATACTCAAAACATAATAAATGAGATCTGGCTGAAAAGTGAAATTAAAGCTTTATATAGGAAGAAATCATTTTTGAACTTGCAATTATATCGTACACACTTGGAAATTGCACAAGAATTATCTCCTTTAGAATTGAACTCTATCCAAAATCATATAACAGAGAAACTTGCAGACGTTTTAGACAAGAAACAAAAAACCCTAGATAACAAACTTACATTCTTAAAAGAAAACAAACCAAATCATAACAAATCTAACAATAGAGTAAATAATCCTAATTCTAACCTTAAAAACATTCCCACCACTATCAATCTCTCAAACACAAAATTCACTGATAATGAGATGAACCTATTAGATAAAGGTTCAAAATTTAATTGGCCTAACTCTCAAAAAGTAGAAGGCGTAATCAATGTAGTAGCAGAAGTTGAATCAAACTTGAATAAATTAACACCAGATATACAAAACGATATCAGAGTTGAAGTTAAAAAGAAGCTCCCGGCTTTCGTAAGGGAAATAAACAAAAGTTCTAATCCCACTCTCATAACAGAAATAATGACACTAAAAACAAAACTAAACAAAAATAATGTAGTTGTTACCAAAGCAGACAAAGGTGAAACCACAGTCCTCTTAAATAAAAATGACTACATTGAAAAAACAGAAGAATTCTTTTCAGACAAAACCTACACTGTCGTAAACCAGGATCCCATAAATAAGATTCAACGGAATCTAAAAATTATCCTCCAGAATTCTACTTTTTTATTTAATGAACAAGAACACCAAAAAATGATAAATATGAATCCAAAGTTACCAACAGCTAGGGCATTGCCCAAATTACATAAACCCAACGTACCCATACGTCCTATAATAAACAGTAGAAATAGTCCCACGTATAAAACATCCAAATTTATACACTATTTCCTCAAAAGACATTACAAATTTAACAACGAATCAACAATAAAAAATTCAATAGAATTTTGTAATAAACTAGGAAAATTCAATTTACAACCACAACATAAAATGGTTTCATTCGACGTAACCAACATGTATCCAAATATACCGGTTAAAGAAACCATCAATATCATCAAACACAATCTCCTTACATACAGTAAATTAAGTAGATGTGAAATAGATGAATTTGTAAACCTACTGAAATTTGTATTAAACAATAATTACTTCAGATTTAATAAAAAGATTTACCACCAAACATGCCTAGCAATGGGAGACCCCACGTCGGGCATACTGGCAGACATATATATGGATCATTTGGAGCAAAACAAAATAAACACAAAAATAAATGGACTTTGCCTTTGGATCAGGTATGTAGACGACACCTTTGTCATAATAGATAGCCAAAAAAATGATAGTGAAAAAATTCTAAGTTTCTTAAATAATATTGACCCAAATATAAAATTTACGAAAGAAGATGAAACTAACAACTCAATAAACTTCCTGGATATTAATGTAACACGAATAAGAGATAGTTTTGAATTTCAAATATTTAGAAAACCATCATACACTCCTCTAACGATAAAAAATGATTCTCTTCACCCAAAATCACATAAACAGGCGGCTTTTTACAGTTTAGTTTATAGAGCTTTCAAAATCCCCCTTTCAGAGAGTAACTTAAAAAAGGAACTCAATTTTATAAAAGATCTGGCTTCAATTAATGGATATAAAATAAATATAGTCAATCGGATCATCAATAAAGTAAAACAAATGTTAGTAACTAATCTTACTCCTGAAAAAACTAAGCAGTCCAAATTCGCAACATTTACATTCACCAATCCAGCCATTTTTCAAATAACTAATCCTATCAAAAAACAAGATGTGAATGTAGCATTCAAAACACAAAATACAAACAGAAACATTTTTTTCAACCACAATAGTATAAATTCCAACAAGAACCCGTATCTAAGTTCTGGCATCTATAGATTAACATGTGTAGAATGTAAATGTTCATATGTTGGCCAAACTGGCCGTAACTTTCTCACAAGATATTTAGAACACGTTAATGCTACAAAGCACAACAAACATTTACAACCATAGAGAAAGACCTAAAAATTATAAAGAAGATAGAAAAAGGTAAACTAATGACAGAAGTAGAAAATATTTATATCCACTTAGACCAGTATTTCAATAAGGAAAAAAATTTAAATGACGAAATTGAAATAAGAAATCCGTTACACGAACAATTACCGAAACTCTTAAAGATGCTTAATCTAGAAAAAAGTAATTTTGCCAAAGTTTTCATTCCCAAAATAACTAATAATCATCCAACATTAAAGAACTCAACCCCTCCCTGCGCTCCTACTAGACATTCCCCTTCCAAAACCACACCCACAAACATTTCTCCTCCTACCCCTACTCCCTCCCCTCAACCCCCACCACCTCACTCTTACAACATAAGGAGTAGACACAGAACAGACAGTCACCACATAACCTCGGACAACAACAAACCAACAAACAGCAATTGGAGGGGTAAGTGAAGTTTCTAGAAACACACTCTTAACTAGCAACACAAATTCTGATTACTTACAAGATCTCTTTTCTTGTTACAGACATTCAACAAGATAAACCAAGCAGCAGCTTTCAATACAAACGTTGATTTACGTCCCTTTCAATCATCCGTATCAAATCCATTAGTTCAATGAACGGTCATTGACATCTATAAGAACATACCTTTTCAACAGCATTCGCCGAGGTCACATGACAAGCATTTAAATTTCTTGAAGATCAACATTTATCCTGTTATAAGTTCAATCATCAAATTGACGATAAATTTGAATCTTTATAGACTCCTATCTACAAGGGATAAATAACTTTTTTACCAGATCTCATTGCTAAGAAGATCCTCAAATTTGGCTCCTAAGATTGATCTCCACGTCTTTCTAGGATTTTGGACATGATATATATATTATTTATTTTATATTTTAGTACTCTCTCTTCCATAATTTTAATGTATGTTTCTATTAAGCACATGTAATTGAGCCATGTATGCAAGGATTTTATATTTTATGATTTTCTAACAGAATAAGTTTTTAAGTTTGTCAAAAGTGTTCTAATGGTTCTTAAGTCTTTGTTTACGTAAATAACAATTGTTTGAGATTCGGATTTGGCTGATGATGCTCTATAGGGGAGCGAAACATGTCCCATATATAACTTTTTAACTAATTAAGTTATTTTAATGTAACAACATTATAATGTATTGAACAGGTGGATTCATAATAAAACTTTATTATTGTATATTAACAGATTTCAATACGGATTAAAACATGAGATTAGTCACTTGCAATATCCCCTGCCTGTCGTAAGAGGAGACTAAAAGGGGCAACCAAGGGATGATTGCATCAGAACCATGAAACTACTTGTGATTATTACCATCATGCCGGGAACACCGTGGGTTGCCTGTACTTGTGAGTAGTACTACTCTGTTAGGTACTCAATAGTTTTGTGATTCGTAGCAGTAGAGCGGGGTTCACTGTGGGTTTCCAGTACCTTTGATTAGTACCACTAAATGCGAATACCACGGTCTTACGTTGCCCATGATTAGTACCATTAAGTGAGAAACACCACAAGTCTGGGCATTGCCTGTGGTTAGTAACACATTACGAGTGACACCATGGGTCTTCGTTGCCTATGATTAGTACCCACTATATGCGGAACACCATGGGAATACTGGCACCCGTGATTAGTACACCTAGGTGAGGAACACTATGGGTTTGCGTTGCCTATGAGATTCGCCATTCTGTGAGAAACACCAGAGGTCTGCGTTACCTGTACGACGTACAATACTTGTGAGTAGTATCATAATGTTTGGAACACCGTGAGTTTACGCTACCTTTGATTAGTACCGCAACCTGAGAAATACCATGGTTCTCCTTTACTAGCGATAAGTGCCATTATGAGGGACCGTTGACATGGATATTGAACTCCTTTAGACAACAAGCATCATCGATTCAGGAGTGTGCTTTGGAAACGGTCCTTTGTTCCGTAATATTGTTTCTGGTCAGGTGAGGCATTGCGAGTCGGATCCACTGATTGTATTAAATTCATATTCATTCATTCATTCTTCATCATCACGTTTTGAATTCTGGTCAGTGGATGAATTTTGTCCTTTTAAATTGTCATTGCATTTCGTCTCATTTAGTACCATTAGGGGCCGATGACCTAGATATTAGGCCTTTCGGAATTTACATCGCTGAACATGAGCAGTAGTAAATTAATTTCTGAAAGTTTAGCCCTTTTATCAGCTATTCTTCTTTGTACAGTTTCGGCATTGTAACAGTATACTATAAAAAACAATTTGTTTATTGACAACCACCTATTCAATACCATACAATCCTTATGATTAGGATATAATTTGTTTTACATTAGTTATTGTGGGACATGTTTCGCTTGTTTTACAAGCATCATCAGCCACTTATCTTACCAAGCTAGATCAGGATCCTGAATTGGTTGTTATATATATGAGATTATCCCATCGAATTCTATTACTTACATATATTTTGTATGAATATCTCACAGTTATTATACTTAAAAAATTCGGAAACAGTGGACATTAATATTGGTTAAAACAGTTTTTAAAGCATTTTACTAAGCAGAACTTCTATAATGTTCTTAATATCCTAACCTCTTTGAGAGATAAAAGTTGTAAACTTAGCGTCTTGAAAACACAGCTGTAATATAATTGTTAAAAACATATTACTTAATAGCTTAATAATGTATCCAATTCTTCTGTGCAATTATTACTTAGTTATTGTTTAAATATTCCACATTTAGATTGTGATGTGTGGCTTAATTGAAAACACTTTTAGTGCTGAAATAACTTCTTATTATCATTCAGACTGTGAGATGTAAACAATAGTATCAGTAGTAAACTGACCGAGCTTGATAGCTGCAGTCGCTTAAGTGCGGCCAGTATCCAGTAATCGGGAGATAGTGGGTTCGAGCCCCACTGTCGGCAGCCCTGAAGATGGTTTTCCGTGGTTTCCCATTTTCACACCAGGCAAATGCCAGGGCTGTACCTTAATTAAGGCCACGGCTGCTTCCTTCCACTTCCTAGGCCTTTCCTATCCCATCATCGCCATAAGACATATCTGTGTCGGTGCGACATAAAACAAATAGCAAAAAAAAAAGGTAGTAAACTGAAATGAAATCACTAGTTGAACAACATGTATTTAGGTTTGTGACCAGTCGTTACGAATAATAAGCTTCACTGTGATGAATTGTTTTACTAAAGGCAGTGTTGACTCTCTTCGTATTATTATAAAAATATAGAAATAGTGTTAACATTATCATTTGGTGGAAAAACTTGTAATCTTGTAAACTGAGCAAGTCTAAAGGGAACGTTCAACTTGGACATTAGATGTAATTAAGACACCACTATGAGATGCGTGTTGAATGTCTGCAAATAAAGGAAAGTATGTGCGAGTATCAAATATGAAGGGATTCTAAAATTTGAAGGTACTCAAATACGTCAGCCTTGTGTTGGTAGATTTACTGGCACGTAAAAGAACTCCTGTAGGACTAAATTCCAGCACCTCGGCATCTCCAAAAACCATAAAAGTAGTTAGTGGGATGCGAAGCAAATAACATTATTATTATTATTATTATTATTATTATTATTATTATTATTATTATTATTATTATTATTATTAATTCACATGTAACTATATAACACCAATCATCATTTAAGAAAGTTTGGAATTATTAATGAAAGAGCTACTAAGAAAGAAATCATGTCAAAGTAAAAAGTGCTCATATTTGAAATTCTGAAATGTTCATGTTGGAAAAATCAATTAAAATCATTTATCTGCTGTTTCTTTGTGTCTAGTTATTGTTTTCTCTACATTATCACTGTATGATATTCTTTGTCGGCTTGGCAAACTCAGTCATTTGTGTTAGAATAAATGTTGTTATATTATAAATACCTTAAATATTAGATGGATCACAGAACTCAAAGAAGACATGAGAGAGTTGCATATTACAATAGAAGATTTAAAATATAAAACAAATACACTCAACATATTGAAAGATAAACACACCAGACTACAGACAAAAATCAACAAGCAGAAAATAGGAAGAGTGATTCCAGAAGCAGAAAGAAAATTATGTTCAGAAAGAATGAAACACTATTGGGCTGACAAAAAGAAGAAAAACCTTCATAAACCTGACTATGTAGTCCTATGTTGGCTAAAAAATTAAAATGAATAATAATAATAATAATAATAATAATAATAATAATAATAATAATAATACTTTAAATTTGACTTCACATCACTACCTTATTTTATTCATATTTTAAAATCTTTTTTATTAAAAATAAGACATTGTAGATTAGAGCAGCTGATTATTTTAATCTTATGTTGATGTTCACCTCTGTAATTAGTGAGCAAATTTTAAATCATTGTCTTATATCATGCCAGCAGGGGCCAATGACCTAGATGTTAGACCCCTTAAAACTATAATCGTCATCATCATCATCATCATCATGATCTATCTTCCTGTATTGTAATTAGTTTGGCTAGTTTGTATTAATGAAGATTAATGTGGATTTTGTTGCAGCTAATCCTGATTAATCCAGTTTGTATCATCGCGTACACCATTGCAAGTTGGCGTTTCTTCCACGAGCGAATTATTGTAGAGGAAATGACTCTACTTAACTTTTTTGGTGAGGATTATTACAATTACCAGAAAAGAGTTTGTACAGGACTGCCATTCATCCATGGCTACAAAGTTGAGTTGTGATTATTTTGGATCCGACACCACTTTAGTATGGTCCACAATTAGCATTTGTTTAAAAGTGTTAGAATCAAAGACATCAGAATATGTATTTTTTTTAAACAGAGGCTTATTTCTAATACAAAGCTGTTAATTGTCTGTTTCAAAGTGGCCACATAACATAATATTAAGTGAATAAGTAAGCATTGCTGATAAAGGGAAAGTAATGAAGAGAATGATGTAAGTAATGGGAAGTATTGCCTTACAATACATCTTTGGACTCAGTAACAGAGATGTGGTTAGAAACATGCATACACTTTAGTCTCAGGATTCATTCTTAAGTCTCTTCTATGCTGATTTTAATTAAAGTTTCTTTGAAATGTCAAATGCTATCTTTCTGCATCTCTGTTGTTAGTCCACTCTGGATGTACAGGTACATGTCACTGATATAAAATTCTTTTTCAGCCATAATCAGTTGTTACATAAATGGTTTTTCCATATTTATAATGGTCATATTACCAACATGAATTGTTTTCCTCACGAAGTACGTGAATCTGATCGAGCATGTCCGTAATCTAAAGTTACCTAGCACCATGTCCATCGTGCTGCGAGATGACAGGCAGGCAGTAGACCTCTTCATCCATTTTATATGGGATAGATATAAGTGTAATAATTAAAATCTTCTAATCCCAGAAATGAGTACTGTAAAATAGAATGGTATTGTGACTTGAGAAGGGTGGTATAGTGGCTCCAGGTAGAATACTCTTGCATCCTTCTATATTTTGTGCCTATCGTCCCATTTGAGAAAACAAAGCACCAATGGCATCTGTCTATTTATAAAAGAAGATTTTTATGATTTTATAGAAGAGGAGGTTGAACTGTTTCTTTTTTATCAGAACCGGGGATTGGTATCAGAACCAGGTATAGCCAACAAGCAAGTGGCCAGCCACAGCATAAGTTTTATCGGTCATGGACATTGTTTTGAAATATCAAATAATTAATCATTTGTGCTGAAATTTGTACACATTTTAAAAAGAGAGCTTTATTTTGATGGATATTGGCATAGAGCTTTGTAAGTGACTTTGAGAAAATTCATTTAAAGGCCTCATTCTATTGTTGATTTGAGTCTTGATTTTATTCTGAGATAGCCATTCCAACCGAATGGGTATAGGCATATATGTTTCTGAAGAAATTCATAAAAACTTGATATATATACATATGTACTTTTATTTTTGTTTTTTCACAGCATATGATTAAAACTAGCTAAAAGCTGTGACATCCTTAATTTCAGTATTTCACCGTATATGTTGGGTATTCAGCCTGAAGGCTGGTTGGATCCTCAACGAGTTCACCATTAGCTGTCATAGATGGCCTAGGTGTCGCTGAAGAGGCGTACTAGGGAAATGAGGAGTGAGGTAGTTTCCCGTTGCTTTCCTCACTTCACCATATATACTTATTTCTAATTCATTTTACTATAATAGGAGTTCTCAGCATTTTGAGAAGTAATTTAGTGTATAAAATATGGAAAGATCATGAATTATATAATTTTCTTTGTATCTAACTCAATGTTATAGGCTGTAAATCTGGAACTCAGATTGAAAATGAAAATCTACAACCTGTTTTCCAGACATTGATTGGGTCAGGGATATAATGAATGAATCATATATAGGCTATTAGTACGATGGGGTCGCCACTCCCAAAGTGATTTTATTAATGACTGATAGATGCTATGAAATGAGAATGGAGAGTGTTGCTGGAATGATAGGTGACAGGGAAAACCGGAGTACCCAGAGAAAAACCTGTCCCGCCTCTGCTTTGTCCAGCACAAATCTCACATGGAGTGACCGGGATTTGAACCATGGTATCCAGCGGTGAGAGGCCGACATGCTGCCATCTGAGCCACGGAGGCTCTGGAACTCAGATTATAATTGGCCAAATACTCTTTCAAGTGGAGCAGCATATACTGTATTGAAAGAAAGATAATGTGTTGATCACTCAAGGAACATGATGGATTGTTTTCACCAGGAAGTTTTGATGGCCAAGAAAAACCTGTAAAAAAACAAGATGAAGGAATACACACTTGGCATACACAATAAGGAAGCAGTTCTGAAGTAATCAGTCAAATAGTTTTGTTGCAGAAAGTAGCCCTATTCCTTTGCTAACCTATAGACAATTTAGAGGGGGAACATGATAGCTAAGTAACATCATCGGTGGCTTTTCACCAAGGTAGACGCGGTTTGAATCCTGGTCAATAGATGTGGAATTTTTTAAATGAAAGGTCACATGCTTGTCGTTCAGATTCCATGTAAAACTGTTGGTCTCATGGCTATGATCACAATATCAACAGTCACATAAGACTTCAAGCTTGCTTAAAAAATATCTTGCTTAGAATTTAATTTATATTGTGACTTAAATCAAACTTAAGACATCTTTGGAACTTACTTTAACAAGCAACTGGACACACTCACCATGTGAAGATATGATATGGTATCTTTTTTTATTGATTACAATATTGATTGTAATTGAGATATTTAGTTGTTTCCAACAGTGGTGAGTATATTATGTCGCAGCTTTTGAAATTAGTACTCCAAGCCTAGAGGCAATTCTTCCCATCAACATCTCTTGTTACAAATGTTCGTGATAATTATTTAGTATTCTCAACTATTGGGGATGATATATTTGTTTTCCCCTTAAAACCTCATTTGCTCCCACCATTAAACTCAGTAATCAAGTTTTCTGATAATGGTCTCTTTTTTACCCCCTTTGTAAACTGTTATTTGAACATATCAGGCATATTGTCCATACAAGCTATGAATTCTCTTTGTGATTTTTCTTTTCTATTTTGATTTTTTATAGTAGAAAAACTGGCTTTTAGTTTCATGTGTGTACGATTTTCATGTTATGTAGTCTGCATACTGTCTTCCAATAAATAATTTAGACCTTTAAATCTTGGATGTGTGTCTTGCATTCAGTGAAAAAGATGTGAAAATAATCAGTAAACAAATCACATTGTCTTTCATAAATATCATAGGTGCACTATCCTTGTTAACGATTAGCAGGTCTTTGGTAACAACAAGTGATAATGTTAGCAGAGTAGCAGAACTTCTTTCTCCTCACTGCACTAATAAGCTGCCTTCATTTGGGTCATTCTCCAATAGCAGTGATGCAGCAGCACACTGACATTTACATGTCTGCTCCACATTGAGTAAGCCTTACAGTATTTCAGGGTCAATGAAGAGCTTGTAGAGGTTGCCTAGCCAAGGTGGTAAAGGCGTACTCAATTCTCTAGGAAGGATGTAAGTTGGTTCCCTGTCAGGATATCAAAGAATTCAAGTAACTAGATTTCCTCTTCTGGAGCGGCACATGGCCGTGAGGTTTACCGAAAATGAGCACCAGGTTAATTCCTGGGGGCAAAGACAGCCTGGCATATAGCTACCCACTATATCCCATTAGTGCCAAGCTTTTGGAACTCAGAAGATGATGCAGACCTGGATCACTTATTGTGCCACTCGTTAAAAAGGGTAGTCCGCAATTAATTATTATTCATTCTCAAGCTAGATGTAGCTCTTTGTATCATTGTCAATAAGGTTATCAGAAGATTATCTTGTTGAAAAGGTAGTTCATATTCTTGAAATGCTTCTAGCTTATTTTTTCTCAGCTTATAAATATAAGGTTCTTGGCTGTGATATCTCTGGCTATAGGATTGAAGAGTATTTGTGGATCTACAGGCCAACTGATATGTAATACCTCTCAGTGAGACCTATCTCTAAGACAGAAAGAAGTTATTTCTCATCTTAATGGATTAAAAAAATTGTACTCAGAATATTACTACATACATACATACATACATATTCATTATAGACTGTTATGCCTTCTTTTTATGTTTACAGGCTGCTCTCACTTCATCATTCCACCAAGATGTTCGCCTTTTCCCATCTTTACACACAGTTGTTCCTAGGCATTCCCTTGCTGTTTCTACTACAGCATCCCTGTATTACTATATTTTAATAAATATATCTGGAACTGAAAAAAAACCATTTTAATGGGCTTTCATAGTTTGCTTATAAAGTATAGTTTATAATGATTATGCCTAAATGGTTTGCCTTTCAGCATTCAGTCTGCAAGCCTCAGAATTTACTAAACGTCGCCACAATCCGCGATTTGCAACTAGTGTTGTGGCTCATTTAGTTCTATACCTCTTATCTTGAAATCGTTAGAAACCGAGTCTAACCATCGTCGTCTTGGTCTCCCTCTACTTCTCTTACCCTCCATAGTAGAGTCCATTATTCTCCTGGGTAACCTAACCTCCTCCATTCGCCTCACATGACCCCACCACCGAAGCCGGTTTATGCGTACAGCTTCATCCATCGAGTTCATTCCTAAATTAGCCCTTATCTCCTCATTCTGAGTACGCTCCGGCAGGGTCGGGAATTTTAACCATCATTGGTTAATTTCACTGGCACGGGGGGCTGGGTGGGTTTGTGTTGTCTTCATCATCATTTCACCCTCATCACGATGCACAGGTCGCCTACGGGAGTCAAATCAAAAGACCTGTACGTGGCGAGCCGAACATGTCCTCGGACACTCCCGGCACTAAAAGCCATACGCTTTTTCATTTATAAGGATTGTCCTCTGAAAATTGTAATGAGAATTTAATTCATTTGCTGGACTGCAGAGCTCATATGGTAGAGCCGTGGCTTTCTGATCTAAGTTCATGGGTATGATCGTAGCTCGGTCCGGTGGTATATGAAGGCACTCAAATATGCCAGCTTCATGTCAGATGATTTACTGACATAGAAAAGAACTCCTGTGGGACAAACGTTCAGATACCTTGGCATCTCCAAAAACTGCTAAAGTAGTTAATGGAACATAAAAAACATCTTTTATTATTAATTAATGTAATTTATAGTTGGATTTTGTAACTTCAAAAACGACTGCCCTGAAGATGGTTTTCCGTGGTTTCCTATTTTCACACCAGTCAAATGCTGAGGGCTGTACATCAGTTAAGGCATCGATCACTTATTTCCCAATCCTAGCCCTTTCCCATCCTTGCATCTTTGAAAACTTTCGATGTGTTAGTGCAATGTGAAACCACTAGCAAAAAGGTAACACCAAAACTTTTTGCTTTCAACAAAAAAGTTTTTAATCAACTTCACTGTCAGAGTTTATTATAGTGGTTTTCGTAATGAAACGTATAGAATTTGTTGTGGTTAGTTTTTACTGCCCAGAGATAAAGTTAAATTTGAATAGTAATGGTTCGTACAGAAAGAAATACAAACTAGAGTATGTTATATTGCTAACTTAACATTTCAGTGAACAGAATGATCCAGTATGCAAGTGTGTTCAATCTAAAAATATATCCATTTAATGGAAATGTGAGTGGTAAAAAAAGCTAGTATAAGAAATAGGCCTTCATGACCAATGTCCAATTATAATGTCCTGTCCATGTTATGTATCTTCGAGAATATTGATGTAGAAATCTTGTCATATTCATGGTAATAATTGCTGTGATAGAACCTTTCATGATCATTTTTGTTTTTCTATGATACGTGTATTTTTATAACTCTCATTTTGATGCTCAGATGACTTAAAGGGGAATATTTTGGTGACTTCATCAAATTATTTTAAAAAGTACTTTTTCAGGCTGGACGTTAAGTGTTTTGGCATACCAGTACCGAAATTTTTTCATGGACATTTTATTTATTTTAGAAAATTAGTTATTTACGTTTAGACATCACAAGGGTACTTGGGCATTTCTGCTGTTGGGTTGTGTCAGTGAGTGGACTTTACTGATTGTAGATTTTTAAAATGAAAAGTCATGTCCCTATGGCTTTTATTCCACATGAAACTGAGCATCCCCTGGCTATAGTAACAAGATTTACAGTCATATAAAACTGCAAGCTTGCTTGGACCTTACCGTGAAACGACTGTTTCTGACAAGTGACTTAATTTATGGACTAATAACTAGTACCCCTTTTTAGTTTTGGATCTAGTAAACTTGTAAGAGAAGCCACTGTCATTGATGCGATGTTGATGAACTTGCATTCCAATAGTTTTTACAAGCACAGTATATTGATATTGAAATGAACACTTGTGCCCCTTTAAACATACAAGCAAGCTTACTTCTTTCCTCTCTTCTGTAGAAAAGGGGATCCCAAATATTTTTGTTGTGTTCCTCTAAACCATTATTCATATTTTCATACTGTATAATTTCAATTTCCATCTGACTGGTTGAAAACCAATGTTTGATTAAGCTGTAGTCATAGCATTAATTTCTCTGGTGTATTATGTCTTTCACCTCCTGATCTAGGTAAATGGCTCTTTTTCTGTGTATTTTACCTATAGGTCAAAAGTTTAGTAAGGTCCTTGAAGCTAAGAAATGTATTTTGAATGGCCAGTTCATCTGTTTCCCTGTTGTATACAGTACTTGTATTTCTAACTGGCTATTGGTGGAATTCTTTTACTATAGTAGCTTGTTACTTGTCTTGTTACATGGCAGTGATGTTGAATAACATTGGTGTCTAAAATTAAAATAATAAATCTCACAGAAGATGTTTTAAAAAACACAACAGCTTTCAGAAACCCTTAGAAAAGAAGTGCTAAGAGTTGGGCATTATGTAAAATAAAAGACACACTTGTTTAGCTAGGGTACGGGTGCATTGCAGCTCTCTAGATATGTTAAGACGAATGGGAAAACTTCCTTCAGCTAAAGATTCAAAATTCTTTTGATATTAAGTTTCACTTCAGCAGTTTACAGCTGTACGAGTTGATACTTAACAGTTTTTTAAATTTGTATTTATTTTTAATGTCATGGAACTGTGAATATATATGTAACTAGGATATATTCACCCTACACTTTCCAGATTTCTGTGTTGCCTATCAGACAAAGTATACTTTACAAATTTTAGTTGGATAAAATTTGGAATGTTCGTCATGGTTTGATTTTATTGTTATGGTTGCTTCTCAGTAGCAATGATTCTTGAAGATGGAGATCGATCCTTTCAGGGCTAACACGCGATCCTTTTTAAGACATACATCTGTACAGAAAAATTTTACCAAAATTCTACGAGGAATGGTTCCACGTGCTCATACTATTAGCCTGATGACTGGGATGCCTTCTAGATCGTACTTCCTCTGGTAGTCATGGATGGTAGGCTCATAAATTTGCCATTTTTCTGCATCCACGTTTGCAGGCTGTCCACTGTAGTTTTCAAAGCGGACCATTGGGTCTATTATATAGTCTACTGAAGACTTACTTTTCATGGCAAGTACAGTACTGTATATGAGTCGTCATGCTGCTGATATTTGCTGCCAAGCCGTGCACTTCTTCATAAACTTTGAAGCCTTTTCTTCTTAGTGCTTCAGTTATTATTATGTTTAGCATTCCATACAACTTCTCCGTGCGGGCATGATCCAAGGACTTGTGGAAGGGTTTCTATCTCTTTGGGGCAACAGTCTACATAGGTTACTATCCTGGGATCTTCCCAGAATGGATCGAACGTTGACAGTCATTTTTATGGCACCGTATGAAATTCCGTAGCCAACTATTCACTGGTGTATACTCCTTTGTGAGGTAGAATACTCCATTTATTGAATTCATGATTTCTGAGTTCTGAGCAAACCATTTTAGCATATTTGTCTTCTTATCTAGCAGATGTTCATCTTCATAGCAAAGTCTAACAGACACTGCAGACTTTCTTTTGTGAGATCTCGGAAGGATAAAATGTAGGGGTTGCAGGAGAGATGAAAAGTTCTACAAATGGTAATAATTTGTTGGAGACGGGCTTCCCACGTTGAACAGAAGTCTTGACAAACTTCAAGGAGGCTCTGAAATAGAGGCCAAGTCAAGCAGTAATTTTTTGTCTTTGTTGTCTAGAAGATTAGTAGGTGTGTGTATCATACAGCATGGAACACAAAAATATTACCCATCTCCTTTTTTGTTTGCACAATTGTGATATTCAGGTTCCTTAAAATGTTATTCAACTCCCTGATGCTAGTGTTGTATTTAAGAGGAAAGTTGAAGGATTCTGTTCATATTTAAACATTGTTTAAATAATAACAGATAAGTTTTTTATATGTCATATATTTAGGTAAATATTGTTTCACAGTTGATAAATTTTATTTTATTTTGTCATTCTGGACCTCCATGCTCACCTTATATGTAAGGGGGGGATGCCATTCTCTTTTGGATAAATAAATAAAATGAATGAGTCAACAATGGAATTGCCACAATATCAGAATCATTATCAACAATCAATGTTGTTATTATCAAGAGAGTTTGTCGTTTAATGGTGTGCGTGCTGTTGCTTGCCCTTAGCTGTTACTAGTGAGGGGAAGCATGTATGAAGGGGAAGTCAGAGAACATGACTTGTTTGGAGCATGTTGCGAATGTTTCAGCGTTTCTTGTTGATTGCTGATGTTGAATCTTGTTGTCAAACTCCAATCAGTATTTCTCATTTATCAGTTTCAAATGTTGTGTTTACATTGTTCAAGATGCCATACTCAATAAAAGAAAGAGCATAAAACTCCCTTCCCCCATGGCACTACAGCCCTTAAAGGGCCTTGGCCTATCAAATGACCGCTGCTTAGCCCGAAGGCCTGCAGATTGCGAGGTGTCGTGTGGTCAGCATGACGAATTCTCTCAGCCGTTATTCTTAGCTTTCGAGACCGGGGCCGCTATCTCATCGTCAGATAACTTCTCAGTTCTAATCACGTAGGCTGAGTGGACCTCAAACCAGCCCTCAGGTCCAGGTAAAATTCTCAGGCCTGGCCAGGAATCGAACCCGGGGTCTCCGGGTAAGAGGCAGGCACACTACCCCTACACCACGGGGCTGGCAGAAAGAGCATATATTATTATTTAATTAAGGAAAGCTGAAAAGAATAAGGTTTATAGTAAAATTAAATGTTGAACATTTTAGTCCAACTTTTAAGCACTACTGTACAATATTTAAAAGTGGCTTTTCGACCTTTATTGTCTTGTCTGGTTTGTGTTTAAAAAAATTCCATTTGACATCTTTGGTTTAGTAGAAACTGACTGAACTCTAATCCAGTGTAATCATGGTATCCAAATTGAGATGATAGTTGTACATTTATTGCTATAATTTTGGACACCAGTGTTTTATTGAGCAAACTCTCAGTTATCTTTGTGAATTTTAATTTACCATACAGGACCTACTTAGCCATTAGTCTCAAAAGAGACAGCTGACATGCCTCAAATTACAGTTGGAGCACCTCCAGATTCGACTTGACAGCTCACCGGAAGTCAGAGCGGTGGCACCAAGTTGTTAACGAGAACGATCGGCTCATGTACAACACATCACTAGACCAGAACAGCACTAAGCCGTCCTCGTGTTCAGAATAAAATTAATGTTAGAAAATCCTAAATAATAGTTACCGTGAATAATAACGCACTTTGTCTAAGAATGTGAGATAAAACATAAACACACATACAGTTATTAAGAAGTGAAATACCCAGAGAATAAAATTCATGTTATAAAAACCGGAATAATACAACTATTGATTACAATTACGCAAGCAGGACAAGAATAATGTACAATATTATAAAAAAGCACTCTAACAGTTAATGAAAAGGTGAATTCTAACGTAAATAATAATAATGCATTTTGGATAACAATAAACACTGAAGTAAATGAAATATCGGTGAAGTTTTATATGTTACAATTTACAAACTTCATATACTGCTTTTTATCAAGTGTACGGAGTAATTTTCCAATATAGGGTGTTCTCTTCTGTGGGAATGAGAATAAATATGCCTACAGATAGTAACTTATTGAAAAGAATCTAATTCTGTAATTGTCTTAGGCCTATTTTTATTCTTCCTGAGAGTTTGAAGTCTGAATGATCCCGCTAATAGTTCATCAGCAAAGTAATTTTGTTTCCTTATGTTTATTACAGTACTCCTGTTAATCTTTATGGCTTCAGCTGTTCTCTGAACTAGTTGAGCTACTGGTAAAATGGGCATACTTTATCTTTTTCCCTCTCAAAATATTCACTCACATTGCACAACATTTCACAAGAATGGCTGCCGTCCTGTGACTGAAAACCTTCTATTTCTTGGGAACTGCTCTCTTTGCATCGGGTATCGACATGATAACATAATTGCACACAAAGATAATCTAAAGACAGTGAAATAAATACTAATCTGAAGTTACGTATTTAAATTGAGCACTACTATACATTACGCTACACTAAAATGTCCTACACACTCTATATTATCACTAAACAATCATTTAAAAAACACTGCGAAATGAAATCGCAAAGACTGCCAAAAGAATGGAGGACAACGATTGGCCAAACGTTAATTTGCATTTTCTTCACCAGTCAGCAGCACTCAAACATCAACTTGAAACATAAAATGCATAAACTGACTCTGTATCCAGTTGGAACAAATATAGATTCTCTCTTTGTTGATGCAGGAATTTGGATATTTTCAAACGTAAAGCATCAAAAGGAGTACTGTAACTTTTAACTTGCATTTTTATCATGGTTTTCACTACGAGAAAAATGGTTATTTAACATAGAGTCAGTGCATGTGAATTATCTGAAAATGTCTAGTAAATGTTCAATATTTCCTCTACATTTGCATCACAGAAAAAATCTCAAAGAACGGCTGTAAGTATCACAAAGGCTAAATTTAGATCCTGTATTCAAAAGTAACCTGTATTTAGACTCAAAGAATGGTAAACCATTCCAGTTGTATTTCATCCTTGATGGTCATTTACATACATTCACTGTACATACATCCTACTAGTCCATTATGCCTTTCAGAATTCAGTCTACAAGCCTCTGTGAATTAACTGTGTGCCTCCACTATCCTCTCTTTGCGACTAGCTTTGTGGCCTCATTTAATTCTCCATCTCTTATGTTTAAAGCTAAGTCTATTTAAGTTTAACCATGATTGCCTTCATCTTTGTCTCCCTGTGCTTCTTCTACTGTCCATGGCCAGGTCCAGTATTCTTCTAGCCATATCAGCATTATTTAAATTCTGTGTGTAGTAGAGAAAGAGATTTGAGAGGAATAAAATTGATTTTTATCTGCCTGGAATTATAGGTGACCACAAGAATCCAGAATACCTAATTACCATGTTACTTCTGATGTAGAATATGTATATGTTTAGAAAAAACAGTGAGAGCAGTAACTTACCATGTAAGCAAAATAAAATTGGTCATGAAGATTCAGAAGTGTGTCACATATAACTATAACATTGAAGAATCTGTGAAAGTTACTCTCAACTTAAAGTTACTGTAATCAAAGGTTTGCAATGTAAAAGTGAAGACAAACAATTAAACATTAGCTATGAAGGACTCTACCAAAAAAAATGAAAGAAGAAGAAGATAATACATACAGACATACCATATCAGCATTATTTATCGCCCAACAAAACAACAAATGACAGCCTCTACAATCATACAGCTTTACTTTCTCAGTTTTAGTGAATAGAGCACACATTAGTACCTTTAATACCGGGGAACACGTCCCCTTGTGATGCATGCCTGAATTAATCTTGGCATACTGTCTACTAGTTCATCAAGGTAATATTGGTCCAAATTGTCCCATTCCTCGATGGAGATTTAGCGTAGATCTCGTAGAGTGGTTGGTAGGTCTTCATCATCATCTTAATTTTCAGCTTCCCGGGTCGGGTTGTGAATCTAGGACCTCCATCGCTGCCTGTCTCCATTTCTTCGGGACATCTTGGTTCCACAAAATACCCCTTATACTCTGGTAGAAGCTTTTTGCTTGTTTTCTTTTCCCAATTTCCCCGGTTATCCTTCCATCTTCTGTGATCACACTTCCCAAGTACTTGAAACTTTTAACCACTTCCAGAATTTTACCATTCAGTTTTATCTTTCCTCTTCCTTCCTTCCTTCCTTCCTTCCTTCCTTCCTTCCTTCCTTCCTTCCTTCCTTCCTTCCTTCCTTCCCCTTGTCGTCACTATTGTTTTATTTTTCTCTGCGCTTACTTTCATCCCAAATTTTTCTATCTCTTGATTCCATTCATCTACTTGTTTTTGCACTTCTGTTTCATCCTCACCCCATATCACTATATCATCTGCAAACAACATGGCTTTTGTTGCCTGTCTTCCCAATCTCTGTTTAATGTTCTTATGAATTTTATCCATGACTATGATGAAGGTAGATAGTACACTACCGTGTCTGAGATCAGTTTCAACTTTAAACCATTTTGTTTATCCTGTACTAGTCTTCACATTACTAACACAATTTTTGTACATAGCTTTTATCATTTGCACTTCCACTCTGTTAACTTGTTGTTTCCTTAATGTGTCCCATACCAACTGTCTGGGCACACTGTCAGAAGCTTTCTCAATGTCAATAAATGTCATCACAACATTTGAGCTATCTTTACATTAAGACATATTTTGGAGAAAAGATGGGAGTTTGGAAAAGACACAGTGGTTGGTAGGCAATGAAGTCAATAAATAGCTTTCTTTAATTTATCCCAAGCATTTTCATTAAGGTTCATATGTCTGGAAAACATGGTGGCCCCTCTAGTCGAGCGATATCGTAATCACGAAGGAAATCATTAACAAAAACTGCATCATTGTCCATTAAGAGGCCAAAAATCTAAAATCATGAAAAATCAAAATCACGAACATTGACCCATCAATTGCGCGTAATAAGAAATGTCTAGAACTGTAGGTCATTCCCAAATACATACCCATAAAAACTAAATCCACATCAACTCGCCTAAAATATCAACATCTTAAGCACACTTGTTATGGATTAAAAAAACAAAAATAAATTTGCATATATAAAGAAACAGGAAATCAACAAACAAATTTTATGCATCCACTTAAACCTAAGCAACCTCTGGCGCCCAACTCAATGGAGATCCTACACTAATTATTTACACAATAACATTAAAAATGAAGCAGTCAAAAAGTAAAAGTCACAGATAACAAAATCAGTAACCTAAGAAGCAGACAAACTAAACCAGAAAACAGTAACCATGACAAAGTCACTCATTTCACTCTAGGTTAATATTAATAGATCAAACACTACCTTTTCAAGTAAAATAAAACATTCTACTAGAAAAGGGTTTCAAGTGCAACTGCCATGAATGGCCTACCAAAAATAACATAAAACAACTAATCACTGACATAGTAATTGCTTGCAAAAACATACCTGTAACACAAAGGGAAATAATTAAAATGTACCACCAACGAAGCCCTAAAATTAATTAGACATGAAAATTCTGTTAAACTACTGAAGTATGCAACTCGATACTTGGCATTAAAAACAATTAAGAACAAAACAAAAAACGAGGAACTAATTGTCACAAAAGCAGATAAATCTTCTGCTATTTGCTTTACATCACACCGACACAGATAGGTCTTATGGCGGCGATGGGACAGGAAAGGCGTAGGAATGGGAAGGAAGCAGCTATGGCTTTAATTTTGCCGGGTGTGAAAATGGGAAACTACAGAAAACCATCTTCAGGGCTGCCGACAGTGGGGTTCGAACCCACTATCTCCCGGATGCAAGCTCACAGCTGCCCGCCCCTAACCTCACGGCCAACTCGCCCGGTCAAAAGCAGATAAAGGGAACACAACATTCATAATGGAAAAAGATGAGTATGCAGAAAAAACAATAGAATTCATCAGCAACAACAGAATTCAAGAGTTACAGTGTGACCCTATATATAAATTTCAAAACAAGATAAAACAAGCGATTAAGAAAACAGACCTTATTTGCACAAAACAAGAAAAAGAAAGATCATTAAAAAATCCCCAAACTCCTCGCACTAAGAGCCCTACCCAAAATCCACAAAAACTCATGTCCTTTTAGACTAATTGGTCTGGAAAATATGGCCTCCTTCTTAACAAACTGGTCTAAACAATGCACATCAGAAAAGGATGTGGAAAACAGACTTTGCAGCTCATTTAATATTTGGTCTGCTGTTAAACCAGGTATTTAAGAATAAAGATTTAACAGTTCATACGAAACTCATGGTGTAAAAGGCAGGCAGGGTTGTGAAACCTGGACCCTGTACTGCTGTGACATCAGGAAACTTCAGTGCTTTATCAACAGAAACTACTTTCCATCTTAAATATCAAACAGGAGAACCATGTTTCTAATTTTACTGTTCTTGGGAAAGCATGCATGGACAGTGTAGAAACCTCTATCATTGGCCATTGACATTGGTGGACTGGTTGTGTCTGCCGTATGAGTGAACCAGGCTTCCTCACCAATTCCTGTGTGGTGAACTTTCCTTGGTTACAAGACCCTGTGGAGCCCCTTTGAAACCTTGTAAAGACCAGCTTAAACAAACCATGAGGGTCACAAACAATCCTCAAACCTGGGACACACTTGCCAATGATCACTCACTTTGGTGCAGAACCACCTCTACTGCTGTTCAACTATTTGAGCAAGAGCATCACAGACATGAAGAAGCTAAATGACTGATGCACACACATCGTCAGGTTCTGCCTCATCCACCCCTACCCATTGAGTTCAAACTATGAGGACACATGTTTCACGCTAGAATTGACTTGTTTGGTCATCAGACGTACAAGCACAAACAGCATTTAATGCTAGTGGATTGTAAGCAGGAGAAATTATATACTGGGAAACGAGTAACAGCCATTATTATTATAATTAATTTTTTTAGGGCCATTGGAGACCTCGTTGAGTAACTTACACACATTTGGAAGCCTTTTTTGCAGCCTAGAATGATTGCATTCTTTTCTGGCAGCCTGTCTTTTTCCTCTGTCCATCGTATGTTCTGCTTCACTTCTTCATGTTCATAATCAGTAATCTGTATTGTACTTGATCTGAGATTCCTCACACCTTGAATGAAACCTGCTGTCCGGCTCCATGGCTAAATGGTTAGCGTGCTGACCATTGGTCACAGGGGTCCCGGGTTCGATTCCCGGCAGTGTTAGGAATTTTAACCATCATTGGTTAATTTTGCTGGCACGGGGACTGGGTGTATGTGTTGTCTTCATCATCATTTCATCCTCATCGTGATGCACAGGTCGCCTACGGGCATCACATCAAAAGACCTGCACCTGGCGAGCCGAACATGTCCTGAGACACTCCCGGCACTAAAAGCCATACGTCATTTCATTTCAAATGAACCCTGCTGAAGTCCTTTTTAATATCCTGAAACCACGTACCTGAAACTTTGGGTCTGTTGTCTGGCATTTTGAAGATATGCTTGATCAGCTGCTTTTTGTGCATTATATAGGCTATAGAAGTCCTTTAGAACTTCAGTTCTCGTTTTGTTATTGACTCCATCAGTTGTTCATTTTCCTGGTATAATTCTTCACTTCCTTGTAACCTATACTGTCCAGCTACCATCTTCGTACTCTGATCTAAGGAAATGTGTTTGTCATTAGCTGATCAGATTCATGTAGAAAGTCATTGCAAATACAGGGTAGTAAAATATATTCTTGTTGTGACCAAACCAGATGAAGGGTTATTCAGTCTTTTTTTTTTTAACTTTTCACTGTTCTTCTGAATTAATTTCAGTTGTTCACACTTACTTGTAATTACTGTAATATGATAATTGAGAGTATGTTGTAAAAGTGTTATATAAGACATCAGTTGCAGAATGGAAAAGACAAGACACAAGTTTTTTGTTTTTTTTTTACTTTGAATTGATTTCTGTACTTCTAGCCAGGTGTTACTTTGTAGATATATGTAAATATTGTAGATATGTATGTACTGTATAGTTAACTCTAGTCAATAATTCTTCCATTAGTATGCTTAAGCTCAGCATTCATTTTGGGTGAATGTGGTGCTTTGGTATGCTGATATTTTTTTCATTATAAGCAACTTTTGCTGCCGTTGATCATTCTTATGTATATTTTTATTAATGTCTTGTTTTAATCACTGATGTTTGAAGAGTGACATAATGTCTACTTTATTATTATTATTGTTATTATTATATTTATTATTATCATGGGGAATTTAACCATGTATGTCTGTATTGAAGTGTGAAGGTCATGAATGAAGGTGGTTTACGTTTTCATTGTTTTATCAGAATTTAAGTGCTGGTACTATTGTTCTTGTGGGAAATATTGCCTTATATCAACAGAACCATGTACCCAAAGCTCATTTCAGAATGTACTTCCTGTCAGAAAATTGAAATCTTCAGTGCCAAAAGTTACGAGATTTGTATGTAATAGTTTAGGACCCTGTCCAGCTTGGCAAATTATAGCAGTTACACGTGACATTGATTCCATGTTGAACTAAACTATCTGGATAGATTTCCACAGCTCCCTGGTGTTTGTGTTTTTTCAGATGTTTGGCATAAACTGACCCCTCCACCCTATTTCATTCTCTACATCTTGTTCACTATGAATGTAAAGAAAATGTGTCAGAATATTGAATGTCAAATTAAAAAACCAAACGGGAATAGAGAGAGTATTCATGTAATCTTGTGTGTACAAGGATTAGAATGCTCATGTACCATGAATATATGAATTGTGATCACTTCATTTCAGATTTCATTGTGCAGGGAGAATTCTTGAATTTAACATCTTGTAAGACGTGGGAGGGCCACGTACAGCTGCTTTGTTGTACTAAACAGAAGGAGACATTAAATTAGCACGTTGCTCTCTAGAGAATAAAATCAAACTATGGTACAATAAAATTCTCAGTATTTCATTGTAAATTTGTCATGCTCTTAACTGATATGAATGCAAAACAGAGACTTTTTATCTATAAAATCAATTTTGTCATTTTAAAATGCTATATATAGGAAATTTTCACTATACAGTCATACAGTAAATGGATTGTTCATATTAATTTGTGAAGAAGAAGAAGAAGAAGAAATTTATTATTCAGCATCTTCAAATTAGTACTTATAAAATAATTGTATCATATAATTGAAAATATCCATTGTAAATTAAGTCATTGCCCTGCGTTGCACGAATCATGTTTGTCGGTTTGTCTCAGTCCTTTTTGCATTAATATGGGTAGTGGCATTTAAAAAGGGTTATAGAAATGAATTATAATCCAATCGGGAATTAGCCTCTTAATTAAGAATGTTATGGTGATGTAACATCACAGTTATTGTCACACCCAGCTCATAAATTGTCAGTTTTATATTGAAGATAATAGACTAATATAAATGTATAGTGAGAGGAGATAGAAGAGGAAATTAAGTGAACAAGATGAGATATACCTGAATACAAGTTGGTGGAAGGATCTCATCTGTAGAACAATGTGGGATATGTTCTAAGACCTTTTTGAATAATTTATTCCCAATTAAGGATGGGAATTGTTCTCGCTCAAGAGTCTCAAGCCTGTAGCAAAAATCTCAATTTCATAACCCCTCTTGAGCCAAAGGATAGTTGTACACTCTCTACACGTGTGTGCAAATCACAACATGCTGTAAACATTTCTCTGGACCTGAGGTGTTTTAAAAAATAATGTGTTTGGTCTGTTGTAATATAGTACATTTGCAATGTCATTTTAGAATTTATTGCCATCAGACTACCATATATAGAATCTTCTTTGTTAATATAAATATAACAGATTATTTACAAATAGGAACTGTTAGGAAACAAATTAAATATTATTTTGCAATGAATTAAAATTTGAGTGTTATTATTCCTTTGAATTATGATTTCTCTTCTTTCTTCTTTTGTTTTTAAACTGTATATTTTTGTTTGGAATAATTAACTTTTTATTGGTGAAGTGTTAAACAAAATGGCAACACAAATTACTTTGCATATGGAGTTGTAAATTAGTCTCTACTTTGAAAATTACCAGATAAAGTTGCTGAAAAAGTTTTTTCAAGGAACATTAAAATACGTCAACTTTACTTCTTTACTGTTAATGTTTCCACCAATACACGCACAATATGCACAAATTGGTTAAAGATTCATTTAAGATATTCAGTGATTCATATCTATATTACATGCTTTATGATGTATCTTTTTTAATTATACTCAGTTCAAGTATTCCCATATTAATGCAGAATACTGAAATATTCCTAGACCAACATTATGATTGTCTCATATTTTTTTTCAGAAGTATATTTATTAAAATTGCTCCCTGTATGAACTCTTAAACATGGAAGTGAAAAACATTGAACTGACCAAAATGTACATTAAATGCTTGTTAGAATAATAAGTAATGTAATTACCAGTATATGTTTTGTGGTCTATTTCTTCTAAAGATTCGTATGCTTGTTTTCAAAGAGTTTAAGAAAACAGACTCAGTAAAAACGTTTTATTTCCCCAGGAGATGTTAAATTTTTATTCTAAAAAACGAAATTCTTGAGGAATTCAGATAGTAAGTTTCATATGAAATGGTAGTAGTGAATGAGTAATTCTTGTACAGAAACTGAAAGTAATTTGTATAATAAATTGGCATGAAATATTGTGTACTGACTGAGTTCTGTGTACTGTAATACATGTTCAACCCAAGATTCTTTTTTGTGTGTGTGTGTAGAGATTGATCTATACCAGTTTTTGTCCATACTCATTACACGGTAAATAAAGAGATGGGTAATCCACCTAGTCACTACTATGTATTAAAATTTATTTACATTTCACACTTTAGAATACATGTAGTACATGTTTCGAGAAATATATTCATTCTCTCCAGCTATACAGGGTGTACCCGTGATGTTGTTACAAACTTTCAGGGATGATGGAGGATGACAAACGGATCAATTTGTGATAAGGAACCGTAGTCCAGAAATCTTTGAGTCAAAAGTTATTAATAATCCAAGTTGTATAATGTCCGTCCATTCTTAACAGACACCAGGGTGTTGGATTTGTCCCGCAGTAGTTCTTTAACGTTCCAGAAGCCAATGACATGGGGTTCTCATCTTTAAACACCCTTAAAAGCCACCAACGTCAGTTGGATTTGAACTCGTTAACTTGGGATTAGTAGACCAACTCCGTATCAACTACACCACTGCGGCTGGCAGTCAAAAATTAAGGCAAAAATTGGTCTGATACCTCCGACTGCACTGAACACTACACGTGCTAAGAGTACAAGAGGGAAGACAATCCCGACGAGCAGAAGAGATTAGAATAACTCAACGACTCCAATGCAGATTGCAAGTTGTGAATCTCATTATAGAGCCGTATTGGAATTCAGAATAAGAAGTTGATACATTAATAAAAACCACCTTTCCAATACATAGTAATCCTTTATATTTAGGATAAAGCCATTAATAGATATTAAAATTAGAACATGTTTCGCTCATACTTTATGAGCGTCATCAGCCAGAATAACCTAATTCAAGGTAGGTGAGGGCCCTGATCCCAGTACATATAATGTAAAAACGTCTAATAATACAATGATAAAACTAATTACAACAATTTAAAAATGATCAGTAAGAATATAATACATCTAGCAACATGTCCTAATTTTAATATCTGTTAATGGCTTTATCCTAAATATAAAGGATTACTATGTATTGGAAAGATGGTTTTTATTAATGTATCAACTTCTTATTCTGAATTCCAATACAGCTTTATAATGAAATTCACAACTTGCAATGTAACTGCCAACCAGGCAAATTTGAAGAATAGATTTCTTAATCTCAAGGTGAAGGTCAACAAAACGTCTATAGAGACAACACATTTCTAAAATAATGTTTAAAGGATAGTCTAATTCCAAAATTCTTAAAAAACTCACAAAGGAGAAATATTTTTTTCTTCTAGTTTGCTGAACACTCAAAAGAAAATCAATGATACACTGACTGACAGAGCAAATGCAACACCAAGAAGGAGTGGTCAAAACTTTATGCCAATTGCAGGGTAGACTGACGTCACTGAGGTATGCTCATGATGTGAAATGCGCCGCTGTGCTGCGCACGTAGCGAACGATAAATGGGACACGTCGTTGGCGAATGGCCCACTTCGTACCGTGATTTCTCAGCCGACAGTCATTGTAGAACGTGTTGTCATGTGCCACAGGAGACGTGTATAGCTAAGAATGCCAGGCCGCCGTCAACGGAGGCATTTCCAGCAGACAGACGACTTTACGAGGGGTATGGTGATCGGGCTGAGAAGGGCAGGTTGGTCGCTTCGTCAAATCGCAGCCGATACCCATAGGGATGTGTCCACGGTGCAGCGCCTGTGGCGAAGATGGTTGGTGCAGGGACATGTGGCACGTGCGAGGGGTCCAGGCGCAGCCCGAGTGACGTAGGCACGCGAGGATCGGCGCATCCGCCGCCAAGCGGTGGCAGCCCCGCACGCCACGTCAACCGCCATTCTTCAGCATGTGCAAGACACCCTGGCTGTTCCAATATCGACCAGAACAATTTCCCGTCGATTGGTTGAAGGAGGCCTGCACTCTCGGCGTCCGCTCAGAAGACTACCATTGACTCCACAGCATAGACGTGCACGCCTGGCATGGTGCCGGGCTAGAGCGACTTGGATGAGGGAATGGCGGAACGTCGTGTTCTCCGATGAGTCACGCTTCTGTTCTGTCAGTGATAGTCACCGCAGACGAGTGTGGCGTCGGCGTGGAGAAAGGTCAAATCCGGCAGTAACCGTGGAGCGCCCTACCGCTAGACAACGCGGCATCATGGTTTGGGGCGCTATTGCGTATGATTCCACGTCACCTCTAGTGCGTATTCAAGGCACGTTAAATGCCCACCGCTACGTGCAGCATGTGCTGCGGCCGGTGGCACTCCCGTACCTTCAGGGGCTGCCCAATGCTCTGTTTCAGCAGGATAATGCCCGCCCACACACTGCTCGCATCTCCCAACAGGCTCTACGAGGTGTACAGATGCTTCCGTGGCCAGCGTACTCTCCGGATCTCTCACCAATCGAACACGTGTGGGATCTCATTGGACGCCGTTTGCAAACTCTGCCCCAGCCTCGTACGGACGACCAACTGTGGCAAATGGTTGACAGAGAATGGAGAACCATCCCTCAGGACACCATCCGCACTCTTATTGACTCTGTACCTCGACGTGTTTCTGCGTGCATCGCCGCTCGCGGTGGTCCTACATCCTAATGAGTCGATGCCGTGCGCATTGTGTAACCTGCATATCGGTTTGAAATAAACATCAATTATTCGTCCGTGCCGTCTCTGTTTTTTCCCCAACTTTCATCCCTTTCGAACCACTCCTCCTTGGTGTTGCATTTGCTCTGTCAGTCAGTGTATTTGGCTGAAAAATGTAATCAAATTACATTATAAGAAAAAACCATTTTTGAATGTACAACTTTATAATGCACATTTGGAGATTTCCTCGAGTATGCCCCCATTAGAATGGGATTCCTATTCTAAATTCATTAATGAAAAAGTGTCAGTTGCTATGAACAATAAGCAATTAGTTTTGGAGGAAAAACTAAAATCCCTCAAGGAGTCAAAAACTAAGCTTGTTAAGTCACATAGAACGACTAATTTGCATATACCCCAGATAAACAACATCCCCACCACTGTGAATTTATCTAACACCACATTCACTAATAGCAAAATGGATCTCTTGAATAAAGGTATGAAATTGAATTGGCCCAATCCTAATAAGTCTGATACCGGGCGAGTTGGCCGTGCGCGTAGAGGCGCGCGGCTGTGAGCTTGCATCCGGGAGATAGTAGGTTCGAATCGCACTATCGGCAGCCCTGAAGATGGTTTTCCGTGGTTTCCCATTTTCACACCAGGCAAATGCTGGGGCTGTACCTTAATTAAGGCCACGGCCGCTTCCTTCCAATTCCTAGGCCTTTCCTATCCCATCATCGCCATAAGACCTATCTGTGTCGGTGCGACGTAAAGCCCCTAACAAAAAAAAAAAAAGTCAGATGACCTCATCACCAGTATTGCCGAAGTTGAATCTAGTATTTTAAAACTTCCCGTTGAACATCGAAACAACGTGAAGTACGAAATAAAGAAGAACCTCCCCTCTTTAGTTAAAGATTTGAAATCAAAGTCATTTTCGAAACTTAACAAATAGATAGCCGAGATAAAAAACAAAATCAAGAATAATAATATAATAGTCATAAAAGCGGACAAAGGTCCCACAACGGTACCACTAAATAAAGACGAATATATTAGAAAAACCGAAGATTTCTTTTCCACTGAAACTTATAATATAGTGGAAAAAGATCCCATATTAAAAATCCAACGAGACCTTAAGGACTTGTTAAAAAAAGTCTTCTTTCATTTTACAAGAACATGAACAGCAAAAGTCACCATTATGAACCCTAGGTTACCCACAGCCAGAGCTCTACCGAAAATACATAAGCAGGAGATACCAATGCGCCCCATTATAAATTGTAGAAATAGTCCCACATACAATGTTTCAAAATTTTTGCACCGTTTCCTATAGAAGCATTTCAAATTCAATAATGAAGCCTATATAAAGAACTCCGTTGACTTCTGCAAAAAATTGTCTACATTTAAAGTAACAGACAGACATGTTATGGTATCGTATGATATCACTAACATGTATTCGAACATACCTGTAGATGACACAATTAACATCGTAAAAACTAACCTTATGAAACATAGTAGCCTACTCTAAGCAGATGCGATATAGACTATTTCATTAATTTATTGAAATTCGTACTTAACAATAATTATTTCACTTTCAGTAATAAAATATACCATCAAAAGGGACTAGCAATGGGCAACCCAATCTCCGGCATTCTCGCTAACATCTTCGTGGACGATTTGGAAACCAATTCAATAATCAATAAAATTAACGGCTTACAACTCTGGCTAAGATTTGTGGATGACACATTCGCGATCATAGATAGACAATTAAACAATAGTGACAACATACTCGCGTACCTCAACAACCTTAATAACAATATTAAGTTTACTAAGGAGTACGAGGTCAACAACTCCTTAAACATTTTAGACTTAACTTTGACTAGATATAACGGAAAGTTCAATTATCAAATTTACAGGAAACCCTCTGCCGCTCCTTTAACAATAAAAAATGAATCATTGCACCCCCACTTCCACGAGCAGGTAACATTTTACAGCTTGGTTTACAAGGGCCTTGAAGATTCCTCTTTCTTACGCTAAGCAAAAAAAAGAACTACGTTTCATCAAAGAATTTGCCATGCTGAACGGATTTAAACCTGATATGATTACCAAAATCATAGGTAAAATTAAGTCAAAGAATAAAACTACATTATTCCCTGAGAAAAGAAAAAAAAAATTGCCATTTTTACGTTCACTAATCCAGCCATTTACAACATCACCAAACCATTAAGAAAGCACAATATTAACATGCATACCAGACCCGTAATACCAACCATAATTTTTTTTTTTCAATTCCAACTCCATTAATACAATTTACGACAAATTCTCAAACTCGGGAATATATAGACTCAGATGCACACAGTGCAATTTTTCGTATGTCGGACAGACCTGCTGCAGCTTTAGAATAAGATATTTAAAACATTATAACGCCACAAAACACAGAAAACATTCCACCATGAGTATCCATATGAGGGAAACAGGGCATACTTTCAGTACTATTGATCAAGATATGCAAATACTAAAATACGCAAACAAAAGTAGTCTAATGACCCGGTATGAAAACGCTTACATTTCCTTGGACCATGATTTTAATAAAAATAGAAATTTAAATGATATCTTGGACATTAATAGTCCCATAGTTGAGCAAATCCCCAATCTAATCGCTAATTTTGGTATCAGTGCCAACAATTTCATGAAAATCTTCCACTATAAACATGCTTTTAATCCACCGGTAGCAACAGGAGCTGCACCTACTTTGCCTCCTCGCACTGCATCGCCTCTCTCAGCTCACAACTCGCGCAGCGCCCCGCCCTCCTTTCTCCTTCTGCCAACTTCCCCACCTCTACAATCACATTCGTACAACACACGGAGCAACAAGTTAGTGACCATCAGACCTCCATAAACAACTAAGGGACCATTTACTCCTCAACCAGCACAAGGGTAAGCACCTTTTCTCAGTATTTCCCCACTGCAGGACATATTTTAAATCCCAGCAACTGACACTTACATATTCTCTTTTCTTTTTTCATGGCTCACCTGTTTCATGTTTTTCACCTATGAGATCTTTTAGTACCCTGTTCAACGATCAATGACAGTTTATATTGAATAACACTACGATGAAATACAACACGAGGGAGTCTCTTAAAGCCATTTCACGCTAACCAGGTGATGTTTTATCCATCTATACATTTCGTTTTTCAACCAATGCATGTGATCTTAAGACGTCTGTAACAAGATAGCAGTCCACAATACTTCACTTTTATTATGTAAAAAGTGTTCACAACTATAAACAGTTTACTGCCATCGTGTGAGGATTACGTTCATCGTTCCGTACGAATATTCATTCACAGCAACGTATCACTAACATTTCTTATCATTCGCCTACACTTCAAGCTATTTTAATGGTCACTAAATGTTTTAATAGATATATTATATTCCTACTGATCAGTTTTAAATTGCTGTAATTAGTTTTATCAATGTATTATTAGACATTTTTACATTATATGTACTGGGATCAGGGCCCTGACCTACCTTGAATTAGGTTATTCTGGCTGATGATGCTCATAAAGTATGAGCGAAACATGTCCTAATTTTAATATCTGTTAATGGCTTTATCTATGTATATAAAACTAGCAAGATACCCGTGCTTCGCTACGGTATTATACTGAAATTTAGAATTGAATGCTTACTGTTTTATATATAATCTGCCGAAATTCGCGATCTGACTCATTTTCTAATAGATTACGGCAAGTTTCCTCCCATTTTTCAATCTTTCTTTCCAGCAATCAATTTCGTACTTCCCGGGCTAGGTCCAGGTATTCCACCTGGTCAGTTGGGTCCCTAAATCTTTGCTATCTTTTCCTATAAGCATTTTAAATATGGATCAAATCCTTCAGGGGATCCAGCGTGGTGACGTCTTGGGTGCCTTGGCGATACTGAACCCGCGGCCGGACTGCTTCCTTTGTCATTACCGGTCCAGGACCCATTTCCAGCGCAGTCCGCACATTTGAATGCAAGTATGAAGAATGAGTTTTCACCAAATCAATACTTTATTACAGCTGATAGATTATAGAGTCCGCACATTTGACGACGGTCCAGAACATTATTATTATTATGATTATTATTATTATGATTATGATTATTATAGATGTTCTGGACCCCACACCAAGATGCAAGACTGCTACTTGGCGGTAAATCACATCTGCTGCCATTGTCATTGTTGAGAATATGACCAGCACCATTGTCGCGCGTAGGCAAGTGTGCGGGATTTCTGGCGATATGAATGACATACTTCCGTGCATTATTGGCCTTATTATAGAGGTGAACAATTGGACGGTCAATCTCATTCCTATCGTTTATTTCAAATTTTTATTTATATGCCAGGAGAATCTACTGCAATCTAAGAACATTCTCCGAAGGAAAAGATGGCTCTTGAAAACGAACCCAGGAAAGATTAAAAATGATCGGTTTATGGTCAGAATAAGTACATCGGAAATCTACAGCCTGTTTCCAGTTATTCGATAGGGTCAGGAATGGAATGAATAAAGCCCCCATCTAGCGGCGACAATAGGAATTGTGCCGGCTGCCGAAACCTGTCGCACTCCTCTGGGGCAATGATTAATGAATGACAAATGAAATGAAATTATATTGGACACAGTTGCTGGAATGAATGATGACAGGGAAAAGCGGAGTATCTGGAGAAAGACCTGTCCTGCCTCCGTTTTGTCCAGCATGAATGTCACATGGAGAGACTGGGATTTGAACCACAGAACCCAGCTGTGAGAGGCCGGCGCGCTGCCACCTGAGGAACGCAGGCTCCTTATAAATACATTATGAACAGTAAAATCAATTGGTTTCACCTCCTTTTTCACCCCACCGCAGTTAAGTTTATTTACCCCCCACCAAAAAATTAAAAGAAGTCGGGTTTCTTTATGTTTAAAGGAGACTCCAAACACCAATGTTCATGTCTATTACCTTCAGTTCTGAGATAAAAATAATTCACCTTTTTTTTCACTTCCTTTTACAATCCCCTCCCCCCTTAAGTGAATTTTCCAGCAAAAAATAATTCTTTAATAGTAAAGGATCTTCTAAATACCAGTTATCACGACTCTAACTTCTTCAGTTTTTGATTTATGTGTCCTCATGAAATGAATTCAACTCCTTTCCACTCCCGCCCCCCAAGAAGATGATTCCTCCCCGCCAAAACGCGTTTTTCTTTGCTTTTAAAGGAGATGCAAGTACCAATTTTCACGTCTGTAGGCCCCAACAACTTTAGTTTTTATTAGATGTAAGTATTCTCATGCAATTAAGTCAATTAATTTTTCAAATCTTTCACCTCCCCACCCCATTCATTGGATTTTCCAAGAATACATGTTTCTTTACTTTTAAAGCAGACTCCAAATATAAAATTTCACGTCTGTAACATCTTCATTTTTGAGATAACAGTAGCCTAATTAAAAGAATTCAACACCATTTTCAGTTACTTTAACCTCCACCCCTCAACCCAAGTGGTGTTTCCAAAAACTAAAAATACACGTTTCTTTATTTTTAATAGAGATAAAAAAATACCATTTTTCACTTCTGTAACATGTTTTTTTGACATATACTGTAGAAATTCTCATTTAAAAATTTCACCCCCTTTGTAGTTCCCCTTAAGTGGAGTTTCCAAAAACAAAACACCTATGTTTCTCTACACTTAAAGGAGATTCCAAATACCCACTTTTTACATCTGTAACATTTTACGTTTCAAGGCACAAGAAACAAGATGGCTGTGCGGATGAAGTGCCCTGTCATTGCGCTGTAAGAAATATGTGTCTGGTTGGTTTTTAAGGCGTCATCGCTAATTTGTGCTGTTCATTCGCGGGTTTTATTAGTGCACTGACGTTATCCGGCGGAATCGTGGCTCTTTTTGTGAGTTCTTCTTCTTCTTCTTCTTCTTCTTCTTCTTGAAAGGTGTGGTTGGACTCATGTGTTATCGTCCAATTTTTGTGAGTTATTATACTTGGTTTTAATAGATTTTGGTACCAACGATAGTAGACATTTTAATCGATCGTGTTATGTCAATCATAGATTGCATGTTATCAAGCAAACCATCCGTTGAAAATAGCGCACGCATTATAGTACGTTTAACTCAAATAACTGCCAATAGAGGCTGGTGAAGGGGGCCGCGATAATATGGTCCTTAGTTAACTCTCTTTGCAAGAGTCCAGTCTGACCTCTCCGTTAATTGATAATACTTCCGCCGCGATCGCTAGGCGCTAGATTTTAGTTAAGATGTTACCTGGTCGCTATGATACTCTGCCATGAATTGTTATACCATTAAACTTTGGCACTTCGCTTAACCACCGTCCTCATTCAGAATGGAGATCGATTTAGAAACAAGAAATAAATGCCTTATCTGTGATAAAACCTTTTCTCATAAAGGCTTGCTTGTCCACATGGGAAAGAAGCATAAAGATAGGTTACGCCAGAATGAGAATCAGTACTACGCCCTGATGGAACGACCTACTACTTCTAAGGGCTCCGCGGGAATATTGTCTTCGTTAGGAAGAAATTTTAGACCACAATATAAATATTCGGACTCCGAGACAGAAAGTGAAGATGTACAAGATGAACAAAACGAGGATACTGTGAACAGACCGGAAGATAATTCCGATACACGAAGAACCCAATGCCCTCACTGTGGTGGATATTTTCAAGGAGCGAGAGGTGTAAACATTCACATTAGTCGCTCTCATCCACAAATACATCGAACTATCTTGTTAACCAACTTCAGTCAACGCGTATCTCAGTCAGAAGATGATATTATTCCCATTGAGCAGCAATATCCTGTTCAAGAGGAGACTACTTTCCAGTCAGAATTAAAGGAATGGAAGAACAAATTCATTCAGTTCTCCAGTGAAAACGATTCTGAGTTCGACACACTCGTGTGGGAGTTGTCGGAATTTCTGAGTAACTCTATCCATCTCTTACCTGGTCCAAAACACCCCGCTACGAAATATTACGAAGCCAGGAGAAAACAACGTCTCGGACATCAAGGTAAAACATATAGCAAGTCCTCGAATCCACAACGTGCGACCAAGAGAGAACGCCAAGAAAGAAAACGTAAATATGACTATCAGCTCACTCAGTTTCAGTTCTACAATCAGCGAAGGAAAGCCGTGCGGAGGGTACTTAATCCAAAATCCGAATCTTGCAACGTCGATATTTCCAAAATATCTGCCACTTACTCCGATTTATTTTCCATTGAAAATTCCAATATAAGGCATGATTACTGCTCCAAAATCAGCGACGTAGACCGTGTAGAGCTAGATGAAACGTACAGCCCCAGAATCACAAAAGAAGAAATCTCCGCCGCAACACGTCGAATTGCAGTAGATACCGCTCCTGGTCCTGACCGTGTCTTAGTACGTGTCATCAGGGACGACACGGTATGCGAAATCATAGCAATCATTGCGACTAGAATGCTTTCAACAGGCAAAATACCCCAGTGTCTAAAGAGTGCTAGAACCGTGTTGATACATAAGAAAGGCGATGTCGAATGTCTGTCAAACTGGAGACCGGTAACGATCTGTTCGGTAATTAGACATGTTATTGAAAGGGTATTAGATCAGCATTTGCGCTCCTTTGTAACTTTCAGCGAACACCAAAGAGGCTTTAACGACCAGCCAGGATGCCTTATAAATACTTCCATTCTCAGAGGACTCCTCAAGACAGCAAAGACAGATAAGCAAGATGTTACCGTGATCTTTCTAGACATATCAAAAGCCTTTGACAACATCGGACATGAGCACTTAAATCTAACACTAGCTGGCGAGCCACTTCCATCTAAACTGAAGGAACTAATCATCAATCTACAGACTGACAATACAACACAAATCGAAACCACTAAGGGTAAAACGAAGCCAATTCGCTTGTTGAGAGGACTTATGCAGGGATCACCATTATCGCCAGCATTGTATAACTTGGCCACAGATTTCATTTTTGATGAGATAACAGAAGAAAACCTACTACAAGCATATGGCAAATCAGTTTTTGCAGAATTGCCCCCTCTTAGTATTATAGGTTTCGCCGATGACACAGTTATTGTTGGCAAAAATAAGGAAGCGGCTCTTGAGTTGACACGCATCGCTATCACGTTGTTCCAGGAAATCGGTCTACAGATAAATGCCAACAAATGTGTGGGCATATGTATTGAAAAGGGGAAACTCGTGGACGGGGTGCTCGATATTCATGACAATTTTAAGGTCAGTACTGTTAAAGAAAGAGAAGAAATTCGATATCTTGGTGTCACTTTTAACGAAACACTCACCTTTGATGCAAACACTTCTTTAAAAACCTTGCACAAGAAGTTAGATGCTCTTACAGCCTCACCTTTGTTAAAGGCAGATCAAAAGTTCACTGTTTTGAACAAAGCAGTCAGTCCCACTCTCGTGTATGCTTTTCAGACCGCTGAAATTAGACAAGTACCGCTTAGCTTCCTGAAAACCGTCGACAAAATGGTAAAGAGCTCCCTAAAGGAAATTTTGCAATTACCCACGGATACACCCGATAGTTCTCTGTATTCTGATTTAAGATTCAAAGGCCTCGGACTTTTCAAAGCAACCTGGGAAGTACGCCTGCAACAAATAAGCGCATGCAACGCTCTTCGCCGAGCCAGCAATAGCTACGTTTTAAAGATGCGTGATCTGACATCCGAAACGACGCATTGTCTACAGGCCCTCAACATCACAGATATTAACCGATTCTCCAATAACGGCAGTGACCTTCCAAATCCAAGAAAAATCCGCCAAGAACTAAGAAGTCATGAAATGGCAACTTGGTGCTCTTTGCCTCAGAAGGGGATCGGTGTAGAGTTGTATAAAGAGTACACACCGGCCAATAATTGGATTAGGCATCACCAGGGACTTTCTTGTAGCGAATGGCGAGAGGCAATCAAGATGACATCGAATGTTTCTGCAGTACGAACTATCCCGGGCAGAACTCAGGACGGAAACCTCTGTCGCAGATGCGTCAGAGAGAAAGAAACACTGGCTCACGTCCTGGGTTCTTGCCCCTACGGCGAAGTACTGAGAAACTCACGTCACCACAAGATAAGATCACTGATTGCAGAAGAACTCCGTATCAAAAACTTCCGTGTATATGAAGAAGTCCACGGTTTGTCTACGACAGGGAGCACAAGACGAATTGACATAATTGCCTTTAAAGATAACGACACGAAAGGCTTCATTATCGATCCGACTATCCGATTCGAGCACCATGTCGGCCAGTCTACTGAAGTTCATCTTGAAAAACAGAACATCTACGCGCCCACCATTCCGTTCTACAAAAATAAATACCAGCTGAATGAAGTAGAGATTATCGGCCTAATGATTGGTGCTCGTGGCACAATACCTGCCTTGTTCGTAGAATTCTGGAAAAAGTTCGACCTGCCCATCAACAGCATTGAAAGAATAGTTACCACCACCATACGTGGATCAGTACAAATCCTGAAATCTCACCTGTTCGGACCTCCATAATCTAAGAAATCCTTATTATCACTATATTTCTATATGATAAAAACTTTCTCTATCCTGATATGCTTTACTTTGTCCATTGTGGCAACCCGTAATTGCGGGAAGTCGTTAATTCGTTCAATAAATATATATAATATATATATAGTCCTTCAAAAAATTCACCCCAATTTGTCACTCCTGTTCAACGCCATTAATTGGATTTTCCAAAAACAAAAAAATACGTGTGTCTTTATTTTTAAAGGAGATCCCATATACCGATTTTCAGTTCAGGCATTCAACCCATTATTCATCCTTTTACACCCCTCTTATTGGGATTTGCAGAAAACAAAAAAAAATCGTGTTCCTTTATTTTTAAAGGAGGTTCTAAACACCAATTTTTACATCTCTAAACTTTAAAGTTTTAAGATGTAGACACACTCATTTTAAAAATTCACCCCCCTTTTCACCACCATTATGTGGATTTTCCAAAAACGAAAAATACCTGTTTCTTTATTTTTAAAGTAGATCCCAAATACCAATTTTCAGGTCTGTAATATCTTCAGGTTCTGAAATATAAGTAGCCTCATTAAAGGCATTCAACACATTTTCACCCTTTTCCACCCTTCCTATTGGGATTTTCCAAAAACAAAAAATATGTTTTTCTTTATTTTAAAGGAGATTCTAAATACCAATTTCTACGTCTATAAACTTTAAAAGTTTTGAGATATAGATACACTCATTTTAAAAATTCACCCCTCCCATTAATTGGATTTTCCAAAAACAAAAAAATTAGTGTTTCTTTATTTTTAAAGGAGATCCCAAACACCAATTTTCAGGTCTGTAACATCTTCAGTTTCTGAGATATAAGTATCCTCATTAAAGGCATTCAACCGCTTTTTCACCCCTCCCATTGGGATTTTCCGAAAACAAAAAAATACGTATTCCTTTATTTTTAATGAAGATTCTAAATACCAATTTTTACATCTGTAAGCTTTCAATGATTTGAGATATAGATACGCTCATTTGAAAAATTCACCCCCTTTTCACCTTCCCATTAATTGGATTTTCCAAAAACAAAAAAAATACGTGTTTCTTTATTTTTAAAAGGGATCAAAAATACCAATTTTCAGGTCTGTAATATCTTCAGGTTCTGAAATATAAGTACTGTAGACTCATGAAAGGCATTCGACCCATTTTTCAACCTTTTCCACCCTTCCTATTAGGATTTTCCGAAAACAAAATATACGTGTTTCTTTATTTTTAAAGGAGTTTCTAAATACCAATTTTCACATCTATAACCTTTAAAAGTTTTGAGATATAGATACACTCATTTTAAAATATTACCCCCCTTTTCACCCCCCTTAATTGGATTTTCCACAAACAAAAAAATTCGTGTTTCTTTATTTTTAAAGGAGATCCCAAACACCAATTTTCAGGTCTGTAATATCTTCAGTTTCTGAGATATAAGTAGCCTCATTAAAGGCATTCAACCCCTTTTTCACCCCTTTCCACTCCTCCTATGGCGATTTTCCGAAAACAAAAAAATACGTGTTTCTTTATTTTTAATGAAGATTCTAAATACCAATTTTTACATCTGCAAACTTTAAAAGTTTGGAGATATAGATTAACTCATTTTAAAAATTCACCCCCTTTTCACCATCCCATTAATTGGATTTTCCTAAAACAAAAAAATACGTGTTTCTTTATTTTTAAAGGACATCAAAAGTACCAATTTTCAGGTCTGTAATATCTTCAGTTTCTGAGATATAAGTACCGGTATCCTGATTAAAGGCATTCAACCCACTTTTCCACATTTTCACCCTTTTTCACCCTTCCTATTGGGATTTTCTGAAAACAAAAAAATACGTGTTTCCTTATTTTTAAAGAAGATTCTAAATACCAATTTTTACATCTGTAAACTTTTTAAGTTTTGAGATATAGATACACTAATTTTAAAATTTCACCCCCATTTTCACCCCCTTAGCGACGGAATAATCAAAAATCCTCTCCTAGCGAGCACCTACATCTTAATATGAATGTATCCCCAAAATATCAGTCAGTCAGGACAAGTTATCTATATATATAAAATAACTGATTCATCATCGCCGAGCCAAAACTACTGGACATAAAGAAATGAAATTTTGGGGATACATTCATATTAAGATTTAGGTGCTCGCTAAGAGAGGATTTTTGGATATTCCATCGCTAAGGGGGTGAAAATTGGGGTGAAATTTTAAAATGAGTGTATCTATATCTCAAAACTTTAAAAGCTTACAGATGTAAAAATTGGTATTTAGGATCTTCTTTAAAAATAAGGTAACACGTATTTTTTTGTTTTCAGAAAATCCCAATAGGGGGGATGAAAAGGGTGAAAAAGTGGTTGAATGCCTTTAATCAGGATACTGGGATTTATATCTCAGAAACTGAAGATATTACAGACCTGAAAATTGGTATTTTTAGTCCCTTTTAAAAATAAAGAAACACGTATTTTTTTGTTTTTGGAAAATCCATTTAATGGGAGGGTGAAAAGGGGGTGAATTTTTCAAATGAGCGTATCTATATCTCAAATCATTGAAAGTTTACAGATGTAAAAATTGGTATTTAGAATCTTCATTAAAAATAAAGGAATACGTATTTTTTTTTGTTTTCGGAAAATCCTAATAGGAGGGGTGAAAAAGCGGTTGAATGCCTTTAATGAGGATACTTATATCTCAGAAACTGAAGATGTTACAGACCTGAAAATTGGTGTTTGAGATCTCCTTTAAAAATAAAGAAACACATATTTTTTTGTTTTTGGAAAATCCAATTAATGGGAGGGGTGAATTTTTAAAATGAGTGTATCTATATCTCAAAACTTTTAAAGTTTATAGATGTAGAAATTGGTATTTAGAATCTCCTTTAAAATAAAGAAAAACATATTTTTTGTTTTTGGAAAATCCCAATAGGAAGGGTGGAAAAGGGTGAAAATGTGTTGAATGCCTTTAATGAGGCTACTTATATTTCAGAACCTGAAGATATTACAGACCTGAAAATTGGTATTTGGGATCTATTTTAAAAATAAAGAAACAGGTATTTTTTCATTTTTGGAAAATCCAGATAATGGAGGGTGAAAAGGGGGGTGAATTTTTAAAATGAGTGTATCTACATCTTAAAACTTTAAAAGTTTACAGATGTAAAAATTGGTATTTAGAATCTCCTTTAAAAATAAAGAAACATGTATTTTTTTGTTCTCGGAAAATCCCAATAGGAGGGGTGAAAAAGGGGTTGAATGCCTTTAATGAGGCTACTTATATTTCAGAACCTGAAGATATTACAGACCTGAAAATTGGTATTTGGGATCTACTTTAAAAATAAAGAAACAGGTATTTTTCGTTTTTGGAAAATCCACATAATGGTGTTGAAAAGGGGGGTGAATTTAAAAATGAGTGTGTCTACATCTTAAAACTTTAAAAGTTTAGAGATGTAAAAATTGGTGTTTAGAACCTCCTTTAAAAATAAAGGAACACGTATTTTTTTTTGTTTTCTGCAAATCCCAATAAGAGGGGTGCAAAAGGATGAATAATGGGTTGAATGCCTGAACTGAAAATCGGTATATGGGATCTCCTTTAAAAATAAAGACACACATATTTTTTTGTTTTTGGAAAATCCAATTACTGGCGTTGAACAGGAGTGACAAATTGGGGTGAATTTTTTTGAAAGACTATATAGCTATAGAATATCTGAGAAACATAAAATGTTACAGATGTAAAAAGTGGGTATTTGGAATCTCCTTTAAATGTAAAGAAACATAGGTGTTTTGTTTTTGGAAACTCCACTTAAGGGGAACTACAAAGGGGGTGAATTTTTTAAATGAGAATTTCTACAGTATATGTCAAAAAACTTAACATGTTACAGAAGTGAAAAATGGTATTTTTTATCTCTATTAAAAATAAAGAAATGTGTATTTTTAGTTTTCGGAAACACCACTTGGGTTGAGGGGTGGAGGTTAAAGTAACTGAAAATGGTGTTGAATTCTTTTAATTAGGCTACTGTTATCTCAAAAATGAAGATGTTACAGACGTGAAATTTTATATTTGGAGTCTGCTTTAAAAGTAAAGAAACATGTATTCTCGGAAAATCCAATGAGTGGGGTGGGGAGGTGAAAGATTTGAAAAATTAATTGACTTAATTGCATGAGAATACTTACATCTAATAAAAACTAAAGTTGTTGGGGCCTACAGACGTGAAAATTGGTACTTGAATCTCCTTTAAAAGCAAAGAAAAACGCGTTTTGTGGGGGAGGGAATCATCTTGTGGGGCGGGAGTGGAAAGGAGTTGAATTAATTTCATGAGGACACATAAATCAAAAACTGAAGAAGTTAGAGTCGTGATAATTGGTATTTAGAAGATCCTTTACTTTTAAAGAAACAAGTATATTTTGTTGGAAAATTCACTTAAGGGGGGAGGGGATTGTAAAAGGAAGTGAAAAAAGGTGAATTATTTTTATCTCAGAACTGAAGGTAATAGACGTGAACATCGGTGTTTGGAATCTCCTTTAAACATAAAGAAACCCGCCTTCCTTTAATTTTTTGGTGCGGGGGTAAATAAACTTAACTGCGGTGGGGTGAAAAAGGAGGTGAAACCAATTGATTTTACTGTTCATAATGTATTTATAAGGAGCCTCCGTTCCTCAGGCGGCAGCGCGCCGGCCTATCACAGCTGGGTTCTGTGGTTCAAATCCTGGTCTCTCCATGTGACATTCATGCTGGACAAAACAGAGGCGGGACAGGTCTTTCTCCGGATACTCCGCTTTTCCCTGTCATCATTCATTCCAGCAACTGTGTCCAATATAATTTCATTTCATTTGTCATTCATTAATCATTGCCCCAGAGGAGTGCGACAGGTTTCGGCAGCCGGCACAATTCCTATTGTCGCCGCTAGATGGGGGCTTTATTCATTCCATTCCTGACCCTATCGAATAACTGGAAACAGGCTGTAGATTTCCGATGTACTTATTCTGATCATAAACCGATCATTTTTAATCTTTCCTGGGTTCGTTTTCAAGAGCCATCTTTTCCTTCGGAGAATGTTCTTAGATTGCAGTAGATTCTCCTGGCATATAAATAAAAATTTGAAATAAACGATAGGAATGAGATTGACCGTCCAATTGTTCACCTCTATAATAAGGTCAATAATGCACGGAAGTATGTCATTCATATCGCCAGAAATCCCGCACACTTGCCTATGCGCGACAATGGTGCTGGTCATATTCTCAACAATGACAATGGCAGCAGATGTGATTTACTGCCAAGTAGCAGTCTTGCATCTTGCTGTGGGGTCCAGAACATCTATAATAATCATAATCATAGTAATAATAATAATAATAATGTTCTGGACCGTCGTCAAATGTGTGAACTCTATAATCTATCAGCTGTAATAAAGTATTGATTCGGTGAAAACTCATTCTTCATACTTGCATTCAAATGTTCGGACCGCGCTGGAAATGGGTCCTGGACCGGTAATGACAAAGAATGCAGTCCGGCCGCGGGTTCAGTATCGCCAAGGCACCCAAGACGTCACCACGCTGGATCTCCTGAAGGATTTGATCCATATTTAAAATGCTTATAGGAAAAGATAGCAAAGATTTAGGGATCCAACTGACCAGGTGGAATACCTGGACCTAGCCCGGGAAGTACGAAATTGATTGCTGGAAAGAAAGATTGAAAAATGGGAGGAAACTTGCCGTAATCTATTAGAAAATGAGTCAGATCGCGAATTTCGGCAGATTATATATAAAACAGTAAGCATTCAATTCTAAATTTCAGTATAATACCATAGCAAAGCACGGGTATCTTGCTAGTCCTAAATATAAAGGATTACTATGTACTGGAGAGGTGGTTTTTATTACTGTATCAACTTCTTATCCCATGCAGATGACGTACTGTGTACTAACGTGATCGGTGTTTGATGTCTGTACTGTAGGCTTCAGTCTCTGTTTATGGGTTGAAGTGGTACATTGATTAGCCCTATCCAAATGCAGTTGTATCCGGTTACGGAACTTGCAGATATGGTGTCCCTGTATGGGCAAGCAAATGGAAGCAGCAGAGAAGCCGAACAGTTATACAGGACCAAATATCCACATAGGAGTCATCCGGCTCACACCATGTTTCCATGACTGTTTCAACAATTAAGTGAAACGGGGCAATGTAGCATAGTACAATGACTGAGGAGGACGACGAATTACACGGACTCCCGATTTAGAAGATGCAGTGCCTGCTCACCTGGATGAGGTGCCTGCAATCAGCACACATTGAATGTGAAATGAATATTTCGCATATGACAGTGTGGTGAGTATCACGTGAAATGCAGCTAAACCCCTACCATCCACAGAAAGTGAAGGCTTTGAGTCCTTCCAACTTCGCGCCTCGAGTCATGTTCAGCTAATGGGTCTTGCAGCACCTTGCTGTCGATCCTCACTTTCCTGTGTATGTGCTTTTCATAGATGAAGCCTATTTCACAAGAGATGGAATGCTAAATAGTCACAATCCCTATGCTACAGTTGTGAAGAGCCATCAGCACAAATTTTCAGTCAACGTGTGGACAGCACGGTCAATGATTATGTAATAGGCCTGTTTCTTCTTCCCCCTCACCTAAATGCAGCAGTGTACACAGTGGTGCTTGGAGAGGTACTACCAATGTTCCTGGAACACATCCCACTTCCCCTTCATCATCGGATGTGATTCCAACATGATGGAGCCCCACCTCACTTTGGACTGAGGTTTCGTGAACACCTGGATCAGACATTCCTGCAAAGTGGATATGAAGAGGAGATCCTGTTTTGCGGCCTGCTCGTTCACCTGATCTCACCCTTGTTGATTTCTTCTTGTGGGGCCATGCAGTATGAGACACCTGTCAAGACTGAAGAGGATCTCTGTGCAAGAATTCTCACTGCCTGCAATGTTGTTCGAATGACACCTGGGATATTAGAATGGGTACGACAAAACTTTGTGTCTGCATTGATGCAGGGGGACGCCATTTCGAACATTTATTGTAAATGGAACAGCTTGTGAAACTTGTACAGATAAACGGACTTCTTTTCACGCAAATATCAGATGGTAATCCGCCTTCACTTCACAACACAAAATGCATACCATTATATCTTTAGTTCGTATCCACCCCTTTTACTTATACAAGCCCAGCAACCACCATAAAAAATACCTCACTGATCTGTCTATGTTGCTAATTCTTATCGTATTAACTAAAATAATCATATTAAATATGTCTAGAGTTGGTCTTTCCAGCATTCCTCCCTCCAAGTTTGCAGTTGTATATCCTTTACCCTCCTTATAACAATCCTCCATAAGTCTGTACCTCTTGTACTTCAGTCCTCAGACCACAAGTACCCTAATCCCAGACCTTCCATAACTTCTTTTACCTTACTAGCCTAGCATTCACTATACCTACTTATAATCTGATACTGGAAAGCAGCTTGCAACAGTAAGCCACCTTCCCCTCTCCTTAATCACCACTAATATCTCAGTACCCTCTTCACAATTTCTATTTCCATACACTCCCTGGAAATTCCTATCGCCCCAGAACTGGCAGTGCAAAGCAGAACACTCATCACTGCCTTACTGAATCTACTAGATATCTGATTTAGCTTATTTCTATCCTTTTCAACCCTCCACACTTCAGAACCATAAAGAACTCTGCTTAGGAACACCATTTTATAAACCATCCTTTGCGTTTCATGCCCTATTCCCGGGAATTTGCTTTCCAAGATTTTTACGACTGTCATAGCTCCTAATCCTTTCCACTTAGATCTTGTGATCTGTTACTCCCATCCCCTTTTTTATTAATAAGGACTCCCAGATATTCCAGCTTATCCATCTCCTCAATTATCTTGCCCTGTGCTATCCACTTCCTCTTGTTCTTTCTAGTTCTATTTTTTCAACCTACTAACACCTTAGTCTTGTTACAATTTATTTTCAATGGCCAGACTTTATTTAGACTTTTTTACAAACGTCCCCCGATAACATTAGTAATAAAACAGTGTGTGAAAAAATCAGACCTGTGATCTCTAGCTTGCCTAAGACAGGGCAGGCCCCCGTTCATCCCCTCTATGACCGTGCAAAATATTAAAAATAAGATGGGGGATAATTTGCAACCCTGTTTCAGACCCATGCCACATTCATTTAGTTTTACTTAACTTTTGACTTGATCGTTTCTGGAATATGGTTCCTTATCTCAAATTGATCCATTTGCCGTCCTTCCATCATCCCTGAAAGTTTGTAATATCATCACGAATACACCCTGTATAGGTTATAATTCATATATTACATTAAGACCTCATGAAACTAAAAAAACTAAAACTGTAACATACACAATATAACATATTAATCATAAATAATGGTATGGAAGTAAATCCATCTTGTCATCTCCATATAAACACGACATTAAGGGTGTATCTTTGTAAATAAAATGTTGAGCACTGTTGCAAAATGACGTCAAATGTGTCCTCCTTAATCTTATACTGAAATCAAATTGGATCATATTAAAAATAATATAAAATGGTGTTTGAATAAATTTCCAAGCTGTTGCCTTCAGGAAATAAATGATTATGCCCTCCAGGTTGACATGAACCGTACATAGTCTGTAAGAAGGCGAGGAAAAAGTGAATGAAAGTGTGTGAACGTAATGTAAACAAAGTGAGAGCACAGCACGTAAAGATGATTAAAACTTAGCAACATTATAGAACAAGAGGATGTGCAAAGCTGACGTGCAGCTATCAGAGGGATATAGAGGCAACTGAAGTTGTTCGACGACAGATAGCTTTCTGTATTGACTTGTAACGACCCAGTACTGGCCATTTTGGTCAAGATTATTAATGACACTCAATACAGTCGAAACTCATTAAGACAACCCTCTCTCGTGCATTTCCAACGTCCCGGCCATGTCCCAATAAATGCTAAAGAAACCTGGATAGCACATTTACATCACTCTTTAGTACATTCATAACTCCCAGTGTAAGAAATTTAAATTAGCGTTCCCTGCCACGTTGCGCGCACGGCAGGCCAGTGAAGTGACACCTGGTCTGGATAAGAATTTAATAGAGAACTTAATTTCACAGCCATGGAGCTCGGTTGCGTGTCAGCCTACAGCTGCAGGGAGCATCAGTCTCAAGCAATGGTTTTGCTATGGTTGTTTAGATCATGCAACAGTAGCTCGATGTATTGGTGCTTAATATTACATTCATAAGTGAATTGTGTAACAACATACGTAAATTACACCTACTATACTGTACTTACATATACAGCCATGTTGGTGCTTAAGTTTACATTCGTAAGTGAACTATGTATCAGTAACAACGTTCATAAATTAGGCCTACTGTACTTACGTATAGTGGTTTGCAGACATTCAGTTATGAAAAAGAAGAAAGCTGGACAGTTTACAAATGATGAAAAATTAAAGTTTATTGAGAAAGTGGATACTAATCCACATATGAAACCTATGCAAATTGCCCAGATGTTGGACATTCCTATGACAACTTTAAACATAATTATAAGCAACATGTATAGTTTGCATTTCTAAGAACATTTTTCTTTGAAGTTTTACTATGTTGGTTTTCTTAAAATGTATTATTTATTTATTTCATTAATTGTAATTATAAACACTTGCTTTTTTAACAACAAAATTGTTTTTCATTTTTTAGCACGTTCCCCCTTTATGACATTTCTTCGGTCCCCACAAAAATGTCCTAACCAGTTTTGGCTATATATGATTTTTGTCTTGATACTCCAACAGAGACTGGAGTAAAAGAACTAGACGCAACGAAGATGATGTGGAAATGACTTTCATAGGAGACTATAATCTAATGGTGGGATGTGACAGAAAAGGAATGGAAGAAGTAATTAGACCTTTTGGATGTGGAAAGAGGAATGAAGAGGGAGAGAAGTTGGTGGATTTTTGTATGAGAAATGGGTTAAGTATGGGCAATACGTGGTGCAGGAAGAAGAAAAGCCGAAGGATTACAGGATATGGATGAGGAAAGAGAAGGACAAACCAGTAATTGATTACTTCTTTGCAGAAAGAAAGCCTTGCCAGAAGTAGCCTTTGATGGAGACCGTAGAGTAGTGGCAGCAAAAATTAAAGTAGGAAAAATAGTGAAAATGAAGGAAATAAGATAGAAGGAAATAAAAGGATGAACATTTTTTAAAAATGGAAGTAAAAGAAAAATTCCAAAATGAATTGAAACAACTCATACCCAGAACTGAGGTGAGAGTGTCGAAGTGGAATGGGACATGTTACAAGAAGGCATTTGTAAGCTGTGCTGAGAGTGCTTATGGCAGAATAGCTGAAAGAGTGAAAGATGAACAGACCCCATGGTGGAATGAGAGGGTAAAGGAAGCAGTGAAAAATAAGAAAGTATGGCAATTATGGAATAGGGATAAAATGGAAGAAAGTATTAGGAACTGGAAAGAAGGTGCAAGTAAGTAGTAAGTGAAGAAAATAAGCAGAGCTGCAAAAGATTTATACGAGAGTGGGAAAAGAATGTGTATAGCGGTACAAGGATGCTGTATGGACTTGAAAGGAAGAGAAAAGAAAAGTTCTACACAAAGCAGATGAAAGGAAAAGGAGAAATAATAATACTGTATATCTAGAAGAGATAAAGAAAAGATGGAAGGATTACTTTGATGAACTCTGGAATGTAAAAAGGACAATATATGAGATGATAGACGTTGAGTGTAAGGAGAAACAATCCGAGAGTGAAGTCACAATGGAAGGAAGGGAAACTGCAGTCAAATTAATAAAAGTGGAAAAGGCAACAGGATTGGATGAGTTGTGTGTGGAAATGATAAAGGCATAAGGATCTGTTGGTCTACTGTAGCTGTATAGGTTAAAAGATGTATTTGGAAAGTAAAATTAGTACCAAATGACTGGAGGAAAGGAGTAATAATACTTATATTTAATAAGGAAGACAAGAAGATATGTGATCATATCCCAGGTGGTAAAAATATTTGAAAGGTTACTGGAAACGAGAATGAAAGGAGGAAGGACAATTACAAGAAGAGCAATGTGGTTTTCAAGATGGAAGACCAACACTACACTCTTCAGTATGAGGCAGTTAATGGAAAACATTAGGAATATGGAATAGAAATGGTGTTGACATTCCTTGATTTAGAAAAGGCTTATAATAATGAATCCAGAGCAAAGATATGGAAAGTAATGCATTGGAAAGGATTTGGAAAACAAATGATAGAATATGTGCAAGCAACATACAAAAATTGTTGCAGTAATGTCCAGTAGTGTTGGGCAATGCTCTTGCTCAAAAATCTCGAGACTGACATCACGGACCTCCAGACCAATTCTCCTGTGCTGCGATTTGTGCGACGTACCAGTAACTATGAGCGTAAACTTGGTAATATATCATCAGCAGGTAAAGCGTGAAATAACATTCTCTTATGGAAATGTATTTGGCGATAAATATTGTCATAAGCCTGGAAAAATACTTACCTAGATACATCGCAATTGTTCTTGACAGGATTCCTTCTTGTAATGCAGACCGGTCTGGAGGTGTTCTCTGTGTTCTCTTCAGTGATATGTGTTCTCAAGTGCCAGATCATCCCAGAAGTATTTCTGCTGATGTATTTTACTTCTTTTGAACAAACAACACAGCGGTCTGTGCTATGCAGCATCTCTTCAAAATAATACCATGTCCATGAATTAAATTGTGTTTTGGACATCGTCTTAAAGTTGTCGCATACAATTAGACACAATTACATATTGCACCATCATATACCAAAGTACCTAATTATGATGTGAATACTCTATAACATTTCAAGGAATTTTTTCCTTCATCACCATATTGTCAGTAAACACAAGCACTGATGAAATGTATATTGAATGTAGGGTCTGATAAATTATGAGTGGATGAGACCTAATCTGTGTCAGCATGATGTAAAGCAACTTCTAAAAAAGAAAAGTTATGAATGATTATGATGTACACACCTACAACAGCCATCAGTTTCTGTACTTAGCCTACTCATTTGTGTACTTACGGCTGCATACAATGCCAGAATGCATATCCTTTATAATTATGTTATACTTCGTCAGTAATAGACCTCTGTAGAAATGAACAGCCTTGTTGCTTGTTGAAATGTGTCTACGGAATGGGGAAGGCCTGTGGTTGGCTGTTCACTTACTCAGCACAAATAACATTCAACTATGTCTACCTTTAGATCTACGACTCACTGCCCGCCGCACACAATGCAGGAACAACACTCTCGACATTCCTCACAAGAAATGGTGCTTGCACTAGTCTCGAGAAATCTCAGACTGCCCATCGCTAATGTCCAGACGTGGGAAGAACAGTGTGGTTTTGGAATGAAACTGGACTGCGACAAGGAAGTGTGCTATCACTAGAGACGAGAATTATAGGCACTAAAAACAGTTAAAATAGGCAAGCATATAGGCCCTTAAATGAGCCAAAAAAGGCATTTAAATAGGCACTAACGTTTAAAATAGGCATCAAAATAGGCACGAAAAAATACTTATAATTTAATAACACACTCAATTACTATAAAAGTAATTTACAGCAACGTTTCAATGTTTTCCGGTAACAATCTTGTTCTCCTCTCATGTATAATGTTTTAGTACTGACAAGGAGGCATTCCCTACTCGTCACCACCGATTTCGCTCAAATTTATAGAACATGCAGGGCTTGGCTAGAAATGAAAGTACCCAAAGTGGAAACTCCAGATGGCCAAGCGTATAGAAAATAAAAATAAAAAAGTTGACACGGCTCTCCCACCATATAAGCCACTTACGTTAGTGCGCCTGCCGAGCAGTTGTTGGCGTAGCAGTAAGAGCTCGGACTGGTAATTCGATGGTCGTGGGTTCAACTGACGGTGTGGAGACTGGTTTTTTCTGTCAACTTTTATATTATTCATTTTCCAATTAAGCAAAGAGGTGAATAATTCATTTTATTTATTTATTTATTTATTTATTTATTTATTTATTTATTTATACGCAAAAGGCATAGAAAAGGTAAAATATTGGGATTTAATTGTCAGATTTTTCTACCTGCGCCAAGAATCTATTGTTTGTGTACAGCCGCCAGCAGCAACCTTCACTTTTCAGGTGAAAACAAATCTTACAGCGAAACGACTATTGACGTTTTATGGCACATTCCCCAGGGAGGGGAGATAGCCAATAAAGGAGAAAAAAAGAAGAATTTCTGTTTGAACTCGTCGGGAAAGTTTGCAACTCCAAATTTTCTACATTTGTGCGCTCATTAAAAAAATGATGCCCTATATGCCTTTTGCATACAAATAAATAAAATAAATTAAAATAAATGAATAATATAAAAACTGAAAAAATAATCTCCACACAGGGAGTCGAACACACAACCATCGAATTACTAGTCCAAGCTCTTACCGCTACGCCAACTACTTCTCGGTGTGCGCACTAACATAAGTGACTTATACGGTGCGAGAGCCACGTCAGCATTATTATTTTTATTTTCTATACGTTTGGCCATCTGGAGTTCCCACTTCGGGTACTTTCATTTCTAGCCAAGCCCTGAATGTTCTATAAATTTGAGCGAAATCGGTGGTGACGAGTAGGGAATGCCCCCTTGTAAGAGAAAGATCTCTCAACATCACATGAAGTGATTGGACAAAACTCAATGAAGTCACTTCATCTGGTTTTATTTCACTGACAGCAGCTGCCTTCCCAGAGGTCCGGTCGAAACTTCCCCCGACTTCTTCCACAATCCTAAATTACTCCACCAGGGGCATGCCACTCTTCTCTAACTTGGTGATTGCTCCCAGCAGCTTGTTAAATTTTGAAGATGCTCCAGTTTATGCAGGGGCATATCAGCTCCCAGCATTGCAGTGCATAGGTTTGTAGAAAATGGTTGTTGGTCGCTGCCCAAAGTGGACTGGTAGAAAGGCTGTGTTGATATAGATTTCTGTACTCGTATCAGATGCATTTCAGTATTTCTAAGTTGATCTATGTGGTATTTTTCTCACATTTGATCTGAAAAATAATAAAACAGACGTAAATTACATTGTTCCTAAATCTTAAATTTCTACACTTGGGATAATTGGAAATAATGCTTAGTATATATCATGCATTTGTTTCATAAAAAAAAGACTATCTGAGATGATGTTTCTAGAAGTACAAAACTTAAAAATAGGAACAAGGAAATTAGTAATTTGCACAGAAATATGTCCTCAAGGATGTTCAGCTATAATTTGGCAGTATCGTATTGAGTTCACTGGGTGAAAAATATAATAAATTGACATGAAACGATACCGGAGTAGCGTAGAGGAGAGATCCATCCTTTTTGCTTGCCAAGGACCCATCAAGCTGGCCCTAGCACTATAAATCTCAGATTTGTGAACCTTTTATTTGTTTCTATTCGTCAGCTTTGGTCAGACATGTCAGCTGTCATAAAGACTATTTTCTATTGCCTGCAATAGATCCTGCATCATGTGTGCCAACAAGGCCGCCACCCCATTGAAAATGAAAAACCGCATAACTTGAAATTGTCGTGACATGCGCCCATAACCTTATTTTTGTCACAATTTAGCAAGACTCTAGAGGGGATGCTAGAGGCTTGTTAACCTGGGAGCTTACACCCCTCAGACTCTCTTTGCTTCCCCCTCTCCTCCTCCCAAGCACAACGGTTACTAACCGGACCTCACCAATCCAGACCAATGGTCTCTTCGCTCGCCTGGTCTTGTAAAGATAGTCTTGGCAACCTTGTAACAAATGATCTTTGCTCCAATACGGCTGATGATGACCCCTAGATGGGTCGAAACTAGTACCGTATAATTTTGTAATTTTGTGAATATATTGTATTGAAAAGGTGGAAACATTTAAGTTATTATTATTATTACTTATATATTGTTCAATACGGACCAAAAACATGAAATTCATAACCATCAACCTTGTAACATACGCTGTGGCATCATCTTAGCCGAGCTACATTGGATCTGCAACCTGTGTTTCGCGAAGGCTTAGCGGAAGTGTAATAGAATTCATGATTTTTCAAAGAGAGTTTTAAAAATTGCATTTCAGTTGTAAATCTCTATTTTCACAGGAAAAGAATCACAGTTCAAAATACCGATTTAATTTCCATCCATTCTCTGACAAGAGACCACCGGCGTTCTAACTCCTCATTCAGTAATTTAATGATTATTTACATTTTAGCAATATGAATTATTAAGAGTTCTCAACTAATAGAGCATTGCAACAAAACAACTTGCCCCAATACATAAATTAATAGGCTTATATATGCTACAATGAAATGCGATCATAGTTCTCAGTCACAAAGAAGATAAAAGGAACAAACGAACGTACCTCCTTACAGGAAGCTTGACAGATTTGTATTAAATTGGGATCCCCTGTGATCCACTACTTCAGCCAGTAGGACTTCGACCATTTTTCTTTGGCCATTGCCGCAAACATACTTCTTATTCTTCTTATTCTTCCACTTCACAATAAATCACAATACGTTCTGAACCTAAAGCGTACGCGTACAACAGTTCGCATCCAAAGGGAGGTACAGGGCATATGGGTTGTGCAACATAGTTCGCCGTTGACTGGTTCTCGGATGTCTTAGGAGGTTGGAGAGGTTGAAGGCTTTGAGGAAAAATTGTTCCTTGTTTATCCTGATGGAAATTTCCCTAGAACTATTTCTGGTGACTTCTGAGAATCCCGATTTTTTTCGTGGGGTAAACAGATATTGAGAAAAGAGAGGATAATTCTGTTGAACACACTAGCTACAATATAATGCACTGGAAGAAAATTGGCTGTTTTTAAAATACAGTCATTAAATAGGCATTTATACTCCAAATAGGCACAAACCCCTGAAATAGGCTTTTATAGGCACAATAAAACCAACGAAATATAGCTGAGAAGACCCTAAAATGGATTTATATCTCAAAAGCCTACATTTCTGAACGCAGGAATAAAATAGGCAAATTACCGTCTCTAGCTATCACTACGGTTATTCATAATGGTTATGGACAAAACTGTGAAGGAGACAAAGGTAAAATATGTGGACAAGGAGCTGAAGGTAAAGTTGTTTGCAGACGATATTGTTGTGTGGGGAGCAGAGAGGGAGTACACAACTTGACATTGAGCGAGATTATTAAAAACTATGGAATAAAAATGAATATGAAAAACAGTAGGACAATGGTGTTGACTAGAGGAGAAAGAGAAGGGAATTGTACAAATAAAGGTACAAAACCTTGAAATTGTGGAGAGCTTCAAGTACTTGGGAAGCGAAATGACATGGACATGGAGATCAGTAAAAGGATTCAGCAGGGGGAAATGCATTCTTTCAGTGTAAGAAACCTGGTGTGGAGGAAGGAAGTACCAATGAAGTGTAAAAATGTGATGTATAAAATGTACTACTGCCCAATACTGACATGCAGCAAAAACCTGGACACTGACAAAAAGAGAGGAGAATAAAATCCAGGCCAGCAAAATAAATTGTTTAAGATCATAGGAAAGATAAGAAAGAACAGAGTAAGAAATGAAGGGAAAGGGGGGAAAACAGGTAACTTCCTTCAGAACACAGAAAAACAATGTTTTAATTTCAAAACATTACTAGATAAACAAATAAAAAGTGACATCATCATATGCATTGAATAAGTGGAAGTTCAAGATGTAGTAAACAGAATTAAGATTGGTCCGATGCCCAGTATATTACCGCTAACTCGATTACGATGAAAAGTTTACAACTTTTTTCCCCTGGCCCTTCAAATGAGGATGTCAGGCAGAAAGGAAATCGAGGTGGAAAATGCTTTTCAACAGAATGGAGAGAGATAGTTTGGACATGTTAAGAGGATAGAAGAGTTTTTTTTACAATTTGCTTTACATCACACCAACACAGATAGGCCTTATGGTGACGATGGAATAGGAAAGGCCTACGAGTGGGAAGGAAGCGGCCGTGACCTTCGTTAAGGTATAGCCCCAGCATTTGCCTGGTGTGAAAATGGGAAACCATGGAAAACCATCTCCAGGGCTGCTGACAATGGGGTTCAAATCCACTGTCTCCTGGATGCAAGCTCAGCTGCGCACCCCTAACTCGCCCGGTGGATGGAAGAGTAAAGGATGCTGAAGCGGATGATGAAAACCCAGACAGTTGTGGTTTTGAATGGAGAAAAGGAACTAAATTTACGTCAACAATCATTGGTTATGACTTATGTCACGTTTCCTTGGACCTCACATTTAATTAAAAAGGTATTTTTGTATTAACTCTTCAATATCTCTATAATTGTAATTTAAATCAAAATATATTGTGGTATGTAGCTCTAGTTGGTAGTTAGTTGTCCATCTTTCCACAAACCAAATGTTAAGAAAAGTATTTTGCACTATTTAAAAAATCAAATGAGTGATAAAACAGTAATTTAATAGTGTTATAAGATTTGTTAAAAAATACAAGTATTCCCACTCTATCGGGATCGAGCCTACTTCGTTTACGGTCACATATGAGTCCTGCTGTGCTAAACAGTCTCTCGGAAAATATTGTTGCTGGTGGTAACCATGAATACACTGGCAGAAAATAAAATCCCTACACCAAAAAGGAGTTGTGCTAAATTAATGAAATTCAGGAGGCACATTTGCACATCTGGAAGATGACACCTGTTCAAATTTGTGTACTAATCATCAAAGAGTGGTGCTAGTAGCACCGCAAAGCAAGTTTGCTTTAAATATGCATTGTACACTTAGTGAGCGTTGGTCGTCATTCGGTGGTGACATTGTGAGGTAGGTGTGAGTAAAACATGTCTATAAGGAGTTGAAGAAGGCAGTATCAACAGCTTACTGAGTTTGAACAAAGCCATATAATAATAATAATAATAATAATAATAATAATAATAATAATTTTGTGTGGCTATTTCTAACCAGGTGCAGCCCTTGTAAGGCAGACCCCTCTGATGAGGGTGGGCGTCATCTGCCAAGTGTAGGTAACTGCGTGTTATTATGGTGGAGGATAGTGTTATGTGTGGTGTGTGAGTTGCAGGGATGTTGGGGTCAGCACAAACACCCAGCCCCCTGGCCATTAGAATTAACCAATGGAGGTTAAAATCCCCGGCCTGGCCAAGAATCGAACCCGGGACCCTCTGAACCAAAGGCCAGTATGTTGACCATTCAGCCAACGATTCGGACAAGCCGTATAATAGGGCTACAAGAAGGTGGATGTTCCATCCAAGATATTGTTGGAAAGTCTTGGCAGGGATGTATCCACAGTGCATTTGTGTTGACAGCAATGGCCAGTGGGAAGGCAGTCTCAAGAAGACAGGGGTCCAACCACACATGGGCCACGGTGGAGAGGGAAGACTGCCGCATGGCTGTGGTGGATCATACTCTGTCTGCAGTAGTCATTAGAGCTTCAGTTGGCACCAGAGTGACACAGCGAAATGTAAGGACCATTCTACACTAGCTGGAGAAATTCATAGAAAGAGACATTGGTAGACTCACCCTACATTATCATATCGCCTTTCTACAGGACAGTTTCATATCATGTTTGGAAAGCACAAAATGTATCCAGACAAATTCTTTCAGTTCTATGGAATGTCAGTTTTTTATTCAATCAACTATTTGGTTTAGTGGGTGATGAAATTGCCAAACGTGATACTATCATGAGGGAAGAGTATTACTCCAGCTGAGAGACTTGCTGGGACACTAAGATAATCAGAAAATATGTGTTAATATGAAGAATGCAATGGTTTCCCTATTAGCCTATATCTAAGCAACTCCCTTCCTTCCAAATAGAAAGAGGACTTCCTCACATCTAGCCCTGTATCAGGTTTTGTGATAATTAAGAAAAATATAAGTATCTACCTTACACACTTAAGTAGTAGAGGGGCAAGTAATGGACTTACCATCTTATTTTAGTTGTAGGTATTATTAATAATATTATTACTACATAGGAAGGTATGAAAAGAACGAGAGAGGTAGGAGTAATACATTTTACATTTAAACAATCATTTACTATGTCTAAAGCCAGGCTGAGTGGCTCAGATGGTTGAGGTGCTGGCCTTCTGAACCCAAATTGGCAGGTTCGATCCTGGCTCAATTCGGTGGTATTTGAAGGTGCTCAAATACGTCAGCCTAATGTCAGTAAGATTTACTGGCATGTAAAAGAACTCCTGTGGGACTAAATTTCGGCACCTTGGTGTCTTTGAAAACCGTCGAAGTAATTAGTGGGACGTAAAAACAAATAACATTATTATTATTATTATTATTATTATTATTATTATTATTATTATTATTATTATTATTATTATTATTATATCAAAAAGTGATTGGTGGAAAATTTGATTACACCATTAATGCTCCAGTAATCTCAATACGTAGTGTACATAAATTTAAAGTTTATGTCAGATTTAAATAATAAGAAATATTTGAATCCTCTGAAGAGTCTGTATGAGTGCTTGTCGGCATAGCTGGGGTGGTACAACTGGAGGGTATTCCATATCCACTGTAACTGCAAGGTAGGTTATTGATGATTTGTGCTATTTGCAGTGTTGCTTGCACTGCAGTATGAAAAGGCAAACTGTTCATAAGTGGGATGAAAGACATCATGAATGCCTTATGACCATATATGTCTGCTTCTTGTTTTTGTAAAGCCAGGCTCTCAAAGTCAAATCTTTCGTAACTGATAAAGCCACAGTTCTTTTAATGCCTTCTTGCTCATAGCAGTGTGCTCTGTTTCATGTTTCCTTTTCAAAGAGTCAACTGTTGTAGAAGAAGAAACTTGTGTTGAAATACCTGTCCCTGGTTCACTGGTAATTTTACTCAGATCAGCATCATTAACAGCACTCAGATCCTTTAAAGCATTTCACAGATAAATTTCTCGAAGTCACACATAGTGAGTTATACAACACAAGTGATTTATTTGGTGAGGAACTAAACACAGCATGCAGATGATAGTGTGGACGCTGTTCAACGGCCTGTTACTTCCTCTTGTATTACTTACCACTAGTTGTTGCAACGCTTCCAATGGTGTTGTCATTGCCTACAGCTTTTCAAATGCCAATGAAGCCCACCGTGAGAACATTCATGTAGACGCAATGGAAAGTTTCCATCTTATTAGCCAAGACATGTTTGAAGGCACTGTTGCAGGTGGCCAAAGAGTGGTGTTTCAACAGCTCATGTAGAATGGGCCAAACAAATTGATTAATTGAGGGACAGCTCAAAGCCTGACGTCCTGTAGCATTCATGCCACTAACTCTGAATTACTGGTGTCAAGCTAGAGTTCATTGGAGGGCAGAGAGGAGATCTGTCCTTTTCTCACATGAGAGCCATTTCTGTCTTGGTGCCAGTGATGGATGGCCATAGGTTGGTAAGAAGGAGGCCAGGTGAGTGCTTGGAACCAAGCTGTCTGTGGCATCGACACACTGGGCCTACACCAGAAGTTATGGTCTGGGGAGCAATTTCCTTTGACAACAGGAGCACTCTTGTCATTGTCCTAAGAATCTTGACAGTAAATTTGTACATCAGACTGGTTGTGTTGCCATTCATTTACAGTATTCAAGGGGATGTTTTCCAACAAGATAATTATCATTTTCATACCACAGCTGTCACCCAACATGCTCTACAGAGTGTCGACCAGTTGTCTTGGCCTGCGAGATCATTAGACCTTTCGCCCATTGAGCATATATGGGATATTATGGGATGACAAATCCAGCATCATTCAATAGATTGACCAAGTGCAACAGGCATAGAACTCCATCCTACAAAATGACATAAGGCACCTGTACGACAGGTTTGTATGCTTGTATTCAACATCGTGGCAACTACAGTGGTTGTTAATGTACTACCATGTCACATGTCTTCTCGCCTATAGTTGAACCTGTGACCTATGCCATACAAGCACCACATACCTGGCAATTTTGCTAGCTCCAAAGAATGGGTCACCTGAATTTATATTGGGGATCATTGTAAGTAACTAGTAAGTATCTAGGTGTTAATGTAAGGAAAGATCTTCATTGGGGTAATCACATAAATGGGATTGTAAATAAAGGGTACAGATCTCTGCACATGGTTATGAGGGTGTTTAGGGGTTGTAGTAGGGATGTAAAGGAGAGGGCATATAAGTCTCTGGTAAGACCCCCACTAGAGTATGGGAGCCTCACCAGGATTACCTGATTCAAGAACTGGAAAAAATCCAAAGAAAAGCAGCTCGATTTGTTCTGGGTGATTTCCGACAAAAGAGTAGCGTTACAAAAATGTTGCAAAGTTTGGGCTGGGTAGAATTGAGAGAAAGAAAGAGAGCTGCTCGACTAAGTGGTGTGTCAGATAAAAAATTAGATGTATGGCTTTTCAGGCATTTGCTCTATTAACCAGCGTTTCATCAGACCTAAGATGACCTAAGATGAAACGCTGGTTAATAGAGCAAATGCCTGAAAAGCCATACATCTAATTTTTTATCTGATTTTTGATATGCTCTATTGGTGGAAAAATATCTAATTCCCTCCATGGGAACTTAGAATTTCCATAAGTGGTATGTTCCGAGCTGTCAGCAGAGAGATGGCGTGGAATGACATTAGTAGACGAATAAGTTTGAATGACGTTTATAAAAGTAGGAAAGATCACAATATGAAGATAAAGTTGGAATTCAAGAGGACAAACTGGAGCAAATATTCATTTATAGGAAGGGGAGTTAGGGATTGGAATAACTTAGCAAGGGAGATGTTCAATAAATTTCCAATTTCTTTGAAATCATTTAGGAAAAGGCTAGGAAAACAACAGATAGGGAATCTGCCACCTGGGCGACTGCCCTAAATGCAGATCAGTATTGATTGATTGGTTGATTGATTGGTTGATTGATTGATTGATTGATTGATTGATTGATTGATTGATTGATTGATTGATTGATTGATTGATTGATTGATTGATTGATTGATTGATTGATTGATTGATTGATTGATATATACATTTTTTTTAAAAATCTATACTATTTGTAGTGAATATCTAAGTGCAACCTATAATATTGCCAAAGATTTGAACACACAACATATTACAATGGAGTTACAATCTTACCCCTTCAGTTGTATATTTAGGACTCTCCTGTTGATTAGCAAGTTGAAGCAGTTTGTCTGTAGCAGCAGCAAACCATTCAAACTGTGAAAACCTCGTCCTTTCAAGCAGGGGTCCACAAATATTGTGATGGAACATATTTCATTCTCTTCAATGTCTTTGTACTGCATATTAATTGCGTCCAGCAATGACCATCTTACTGTCACAATTTCTGATCCACAGTATGATTATTGCTTCTGAAGATGAGATACACTGTTCACAATGGGGATTGTCTCGGAAACTGCCACTGTAGAAAAACTTAGGGTGAGTGTTACTTGATCAAACAACTCTATATATAAAATAACATAAATAACATGTCCTGACAGACTGACTGACTGACTCACTCACTCACTAATCGCCGAGCCAAAACTACTGGACATAAAGAAATGAAATTATCGGTCTACATTTCTATTACAGTGTAGGTACTCACTAAGGAAGGATTTTTGGATATTCCGTCCGTAAGGGGGTGAAAAGGGTGGGGGGTATATTTTTAAAATGTGTATGTATAGTCCGCGCACCTTTTAGCAATATTTCTTTGTACGGGGTGGAGGAGTAAGGAGGGAGCTCTCCCGGTTCCGGTAATACTGCCAACTGAATGGAAATGAAATCTGAATTGAATCGATAATATGATCGATCGATATGAATTTTCTAAACCTTTATTATCTTAAGCCAACAACTGTGTCATACGCACATTAATAATATTATATAACATTTCTCAATGCGAATCTTATTCCCAGCATGAATTCTATAGTTTCACTTTGCTGTGTAAAACAACAACAGTACTAGTACGTAAAGTGTACCCCAGATGTCGCACAACTATGCATAAGCGATTCATAGTTTGTGTTTCAAAGGTTGCCAATACGAATCTCGAAGATACCCGAAGTCGACCTATTCAGCACTAGGGTGTCCCTGTATCGCTAAAAGGTGCGCGTACGGTATATGATATAGATGTTGATTCCCACAGGGAACCTGAAATATTTGTCCTGAATGAGTAAATTTATAATACCAATATAAATGGTCTGCAATTGGAAATTAAAATTTTCCAGCTAACTCATTCCTGGTTGTCAGCGTTTCACCCCAGTGTGCTAAGTTGGGCTCATCAGTTGGTAAATAGCACACCCACCAAGACGCATGACTAGTACATACCGTGGAGGCCACTGCATAGGCTACTTGAAGCTACCGGCAGTGCCAATGCACTATGAGAGACTTCGTCTCATTACCAAAAATTGATGCCTGCCTGGCCATCAGTTGATATAGATGTTGATTCCCATAGCAAAGCAAAGCAAAGTCACCTCCGTGCAGGCCATGAAGGCCCTTGGAGGAGTGGAAGGTAAAGGCTTCCACCATTGTTAACCTCGGCACGTGATGGGGTAGAGTGGTTAGCTCTACACCCGGCCGCCTTTGCTCCCAGGAATTAACCTGGTACTTATTTTTGGTGTAGGCTGAGTGAACCTCAGGGCCATATGCACATCCGGAAGTGGAAATCTCGTTTCTTAAATCTTACAACTTCCTGACGGGGCTTTGAACCGACGTCCTTCTGGGCGAACCGAGCATGCCTTTACCGCCTCGGTCAGGCAGCCCCTGTTGATTCCCATAGGGAACCTGAAATATTTGTCCCAAATGAGTAAATTTATAATACCAATATAAATGGTCCCTTATTGGACATTAAAATTTTCCAGCTAACTCATTCCTGGTTGCCAGCGTTTTGCCCCAGTGTGCTAAGCTGGGCTCATCAGCTGGTAAATAGCACACCAACCAAGATTCATTGCTAGTGCATACCGTGGAGGCCACTATGTAGGCTATTTGGAACCATGGTAGTGCCAATGCACTATGAGAGACTTAGTCTCATTACCAAAAATTGTTGCCTGCCTGGCCATCAGATGATATGGATGTTGATTCCCATAGGGAACCTGATATATTTGTCCCGAATGAGTAAATTTATAATACCAATATAAATTATCCGTTATTGGACATAAAAATTTTCCAACTAACTCATTCCTGGTGGCCAGCGTTTCACCCCATTGTGCTAAGTTGGGCTCATCAGTTGATACATAGCACACCCACCATGACGCATGGCTAGTGCATACCGTGGAGGCCACTGCGTAGGCTATTCGGAGCTGCCGGCAGTGCCAATGCACTATGAGAGACTTTTTTGTTAATGAGACAAAATTCTATAGTTTCACTTTGCTGTGTAAACAACAACAGTACTAGTACGTAAAGTGTACCCCAGATGTCGCACAACTATGCATAAGCGATTCAAATATATTCTTCGAAATATATCCAGTGGCTAGAAATAGAACGAATGGTGATGAGAAAATGATTGTGACACAAAAACAATCAGTGGATTCAATTCAAAATGTCTTAATTACTGGGATGATGCTTATTGTCAAAAGGGGTCCAAAATCCAGGTCACCGGCCCCTCACAATGGTACTAAACACTAGTAAAACAGAACCAAGGTGTTCTTCCTACAGTGGTACTAATCACAGGTAATGTAGACTCACAGTGTTTCTCGCATGGTGGTACTAATCACAGGTAATGTAAAACCACGATGTGTCACACACAGTAGCACAACTCACAGGTAGCACAATCCCATGGCATTTCGCACATAAGGGCACCACTCACAAGCAACTGAGTCCCATGGTGCTCCTCACCTAGGTGTACTAATCACGGGCACTGGTATTCCCGTGGTGTTCGTCACTTGGTGGAACTAATCACAGGTCATGTATACCCATGGGGTCACTCACATAGTGGTACTAATCATAGGCAATGCACACTCATGGTGCATCACTCACTCACTCACTCACTCACTCACTCACTCACTCACTCACTCACTCCCTCACTCAGTCACCGAGCTCGATAGCTGCAGTCGCTTAAGTGCGGCCAGTATACAGTATTCGGGATATAATGGGTTTGAACCCCACTGTCAGCAGCCCTGAAGATGGTTTTTCGTAGTTTCCCATTTTCACACCTTAATTAAGGCAACTTCCTTCCCACTCTTAGCACCTTCCTGTCCCGTCATAAGACCTATCTGTGTCAGTGCGATGTAAAGCTACTTGTAAAAAAATAAAACCCTCACTCACTCATCACCAAGCCAAAACTACTGGACATAATGAAATTAAATTTTGAGGATACATTTATACTACAGTGTAGATGCTCACTAGGAAAGGATTTTTGGATATTCCATTGGTAAGGGGGTGAAAATATTTTTAAAATGGGTATATGTATATCTCAAAAAACTTTACAGTTTTAATCTGAGAAAATTGGTACTCGGAATCTCCTTTAAAAGTAAAGAAACTTTTTTTTTTTTTTTTTGGAAAATTCAATTATGGGAGTAAGAATAAGTGAAAAGTGAATAGAATCCTTTCATTAGGATACTTATATCTCAAAAACTGAAGAAGTGACAGACTTGAAAATTGGTACATAAAATCTTCTTTATTAATAAAGAAACACATATTTTTGGCTTTGGAAAAATCATTTAAGGAGGCTTGAAAAGAAGTGGAAAACTGGTATTTTAAAAATGTGTACATCTACAGCATACAGATATAAAAAATAAAAAAAACATGTTACAGTCGTAAACATTTTTGTTTGGAATATCCTTTAAAAATAAAGAAACGTGTATTTTTTGTTTTCGAAAAAGCCACTTTACGGGGTGAAAAGACGTGAAAAAGTAGTTGAAATCTTTTCATGAGGATACTTATACCTAAAAAACTGATGATGTTACAGACGTGAAAATTGGTATTTGGAATCCCCTTTAAAAACAAAACACATTTGTTTTGTTTTCTGAAAATGCAATTAAGGGGTTGAAGAAATTGAAAAAGTGGGTCAATTTTTAAAATGAGTATGTATATAGTGTATCTAAAAACGTAACATGCCCGAGTCATGAAAATTGTTATTTGGGATCTCCTTTAAAATTAAAGAAACACCTATTCCTTTGTTTTCAGAAAATCCACTTAAGGGGCTGAAAAAGGACTGAAAAGGGGCTTGAATCCTTTAACTGGCATACTGATATCTCAAAAACTGAGTACGGCACAGATGTGAAAATTTGTTTGGGAAACTCATTTATACAAAGAAACGCATATTTTTTGTTTTCGGAAAATCCAGTTAATGATACCATTATAAATGGTCCGTTATTGGACATTCTAAATTTTCCAGCTAACTTATTCCTGGCTGCTAGTGTTTTGCCCCAGTGTGCTAAGTTTACATCAGTTGGTAAATAGCACACCTACCAAGATGCATGGCTTTCACATCTGTGCTATACTCAGTTTTTGAGACATCAATATGCCAGTTAAAAAATTCAAGCCCCTTTTCAGTCCTTTTTCACCCCCCTTAAGTGGATTTCAGGTTCACTATGGGAATCAACATCCATATCATCTGATGGCCAGGTAGGCATCAATTTTTGGTAATGAGGCAAAGTCTCTCATATTGCATTGACACTGCCGGTGGCTCCAAGTAGCCTACAGAGTGACCTCTATGGTATGCATTAGCCATGCGTCTTGGTAGGTGAGCTATTTACTAACTGATGAGCCAAACTTAGCACATTGGGATGAAATGCTGGCAACCAAGAATGAGTTAGTTGGAAAATTTATAATGTCCAATAGCAGGCCATTTATATTGCTATTAGTCTATAAATGTACTCATTTGGGACAAATATTTCAGGTTCCCTATGGGAATCAACATCCATATCATCTAATGACCAGGCAGGCATCAATTTTTGATAATGAGGCAAAGTCTCTCATAGTGCATTGGCACTGCCGGTGGCTCCAAGTAGTCTACGCAGTGGCCTCCACGGTATGCACTAGCCATGCATCTTGGTAGGTGTGCTATTTTCCAACTGATGAGCCAAACTTAGCACACTGGGGCAAAACGCTGGCAACCAGGAATGAGTTAGCTGGAAAATTTATAATGTCCAATAACGGACCATTTGTATTGGTATTATATATTTACTCATTCAGGACAAATATTTCAGATTCTCTATGGGAATCAACATCCATATCATCTAAATCCAGTTAAGCGGGGTGAAGAAGACCGAAAAAGTCGCTGAATATTTTTTATGATGATACTTATATATATATAAAAATTTAAGATGTTACAGAAGTGCAAACTGATACTTTGTATCTCCTTTAGAAATAAAGAAACTTTTTTTTTTTTTTTTTTGGAAAAATTGAGTTAATGGAGGAGAGAGGAAATAAGTGAAAAAAGGAGTTGAATTCTCTTTATGAGGATACTTAAATTTCAAAACATGAAGATGTTACAGATGTGAAAATTGGTATTTAGATTATGCGTGAAAATTGGTTTTTGAATCTCCCTTCATGATTATTGTTGTTTAAAGGGGTCTAACAGCTATGTCATTGGCCCCTAATGGTACAAAGTGAAACGAAATGCAAATTAAAACTCCAAAATTAATCCACTGGCTAGAAATAGAATGAATGGTGATGAGAAAATGATTGTGACACCATCAGTGGATCCAATTTGAAATGTCTTATTTACTGGGATGATGCTTACTATCTAAAGGGGTCCAAAATCCAGGTCACTGGCCCCTCATAATGGTACTAATCACAGGTAACGTAGACTCATAGTGTTTCTCGCATGGTGGTACTAATCACAGGTAATGTAAACCCATGGTATGTAACACACATTGGCACAACTCACAGGTAGCACGATCCCATGGCATTTCACACATAAGGGCACCACTCACAAGCAATGCAGTCCCATGGTGCTCTTCACCTAGGTGTATTAATCACGGGCGCCGGTATTCCCGTGGTGTTCCTCACTTGGTGGATCTAATCACAGGTCACGTATACTCATGGGGTCGCTCACATAGTGGTACTAATCATAGGCAGTGGAGACCCATGGTGCATTACACATTATGGTAATGCCCACAAGCAACACAATCCCATGGAGTTCCTAAAATAATTATACTACTCTCTGGCAATGCAGACTCATGGTTTTCCTCAAATAGTGGTACTAATCACGGGCATCAACCAAACTCGTAGTGTTTCTCACACAGTAGTACTAACCGCAGGCAACGTAGACCCATGGTGTTGCACATAAAGTGGTACTAATCATAGGTAATGCAGACCCATTCTGAACACAGTGGAACCGACCAGTGGAATACACATGACGGCCTCTTTTACAAGCAACACTCTGACCCATAATGTTCCGCACATAATGGTACTGCTCCTATATAACATAGACCCTCGCAAGGTGGTACTAGTTGCAAGTAACGTCGACCCATGGTGTTCTGCACGTAATGGTATAAATCCCAAGTAATAATAATCGTATGGCCTCAGCTACCGTGTGCAGACATTTCAATTTTATGCCATCTAGCTGTCTGCTCGTCAATTTTGACGAACTGTTTTACAAGTAATCTCATGGTTCTAATGTCATCATTCCTTGGTCACCCCTTTTAGTTGTCTCTTACAACAGGCAGGGGTTACCGTTGGTGTAGTCTACGTCTGCGTCCCCCACCCACAGGGGGTAGAGAGAGAAGGAAAAAAAAAAGAAGGGATCCGACACTTCAAAAGTGAAGTACCAGACAAAAAAAGATAAGGGCCATGAAGAGCGTGAAAATGTAAGACTCCCTAGGCCTCGAATGCTCTAATACCGCCAGGGTCGGGAAAGAATAAGAGTTCACCAAGGGAGGTCGGACAGGATAGATGAAAGTGAGGGGCCTGGCACAAGTGAGTGGAAGCAATGCCAGGACTCAGCTAAGGGCCCTGTGGTTGTCAACCCATGCTCCCAAGTTGAGAGCCCCTGGGGACCCTTTTAGTTGCCTCTTACGACAGGCAGGGGATAACATAGGTGTATTCTTCATCTGCGTCCCCCACCCATAGGGGGTTGAATCTCCTTCAAAAATAAAGAAACTTGTAATTTTTTTGTTTTCGGAAAATCCACTTAAGGGGGTGAAAAAATTGAAAAAGCCTGTGAATTTTTAAAGTGAGTATATCTACAGTATTTCTTAAACACATAACATGTTACAGACGTGAACAATGGTATTTGGAATCTCTTTTAAAAATAAAGGAACATACATTTTTGTTTTTGGAAAGACCACTTGAGTGGGGTTGAAAAGAAGTAAAAAAGGGTGAATTATTTTTAAGAGGATACTTACATCTCAAAAAGTGAAAATGTTACAGATGTGGAAATAGCTATCTGGAATCTCCTTTAAAAATAAAGAAACACGTATTTTTGTTTTTTGGCTTGAGAGAGGACTGTTTCTCACATTTTCAGATCTATGTCGCATGTTCCAAAGTTAGCTCTGCCAGTAGTCTGGTCATCTTAGCTCTAAAAGGCAATACCACAAACATGGTTTACAAAGAGGTTCTGGGTTTAATGAAACTCAATTTTTTGGTAAATTCTCACACGGAATTTACTGAAAAACTTCAGCATACAGAATTTGAAAACTGTCAGCCTGAAATCCCACATGCCGAAGAATTGGAACAAGATTTCCAATACAACTACGACTCATATTTTGAGCCAGTAGAACAGTTTGAGCCAGAAACTGAAGATCATAATCAGGATTTTCACTTGGCCCAGCTGTCACGATCGAAGACTTAAACAGCATTTATAATGCACCTCAATTACCATTTATTAATTTATACATACTTAAAATCTTAGTTGACATGCAATTCTATAATGAACAAAGCATAGCATACACATGCTTTTCTGATCATTTATTTAAAGAACCATTTTGTATTCAATCAGTTCATGCTAAAAAAATAATAGTTAAAGCCAGTGGAAGATTTCCCATTTTTTTAGAGTATAATATTGACTCCCCAGTGAACTTTCAAGTCATGCAGTGGTGTAAATATTTTGATGCCTTAATTGGTACCGGCAGACTACACCAAGCTAGGCGCAAAGATAGACTACAGTACCAACAAACATACTCTACCAGGTCAAGACATACCAGTTCATTTTTACTCGCTTACTAAACAGAAACTTCTTCAGCCTACAGAAGACCCACATTTCACCTCAGTTCCAGTTAATATCAGACAGTGTGATGTACGAGGGTCGAGTCATAAGTCATGGCAACAATTTTTTTCTCGCAAACAGGAGACAACACGGAAAATCTAAGATATGCATTTGGAAATATAGAGCATGTACTTAATGCATAGTGGCTGAAGACAAATTCTGACTTCAGGAGATTCTCATAGGAAAGTGACAGAACACAGGCCATTGGTAAACATTGTTTTATTATGGTATAGACAGCAAATACACAAGACTATGTACAAAGGACAGGTCTCCACTGGTTACAGACCTTCGACCTTTGAAATAATCACCCAAGGTTTTCACTGTGCATTGCCAGTGGTGGGGCAGGTGAAAATCGGCAGTTAATACTCTACCCCATTTGAACGTCTCCACCCACCTCTCCACTGTTCTATAGGGCATGGCATGCACACCTAATGCTTCCTAGAGCTCTGCATGGCATTGGCGTGCATTTCTGCCAAGGAGAACTGCTATTTTAATATACGATCGTTACTCCTGCTTGTTGACTTCCATTTTGTTATGCTCTCACTCACACACTGAACTTGGGGGCATGCTTAGACCCACACTGTTGTTTACATATACCATCTAGTGGCATCATACGCAGGTCCATACCGTACGTTTCCAAATGCATATCTCAGATTTTCCATGTTGTAAATTTTCCGTAATGTAAATGTCGAATCTTAGAGTACCATATATTTTAAGGACACTAGGATTGGGGTTCTGACATAACTTTAGGATAAGATTTATTTCGGCTGATGTTGCTTACAACAGTTAAGCAAAACATGTTCCAACTTAATGTTTATAATAGAACCCATATTGGTCGAACCATTTGAAAACAGGGACATTCAACCAATAGTAATCAATTCCATCACAAACATTTTAGAAAAAGATGCTATTCACAGTCCTTGTTCTCAATATTCTGATATATTCTATTACCCTGGTTGCGATTTATCTTGTACCAATGTAGTAAAACATTACATTCAGACTACTGATGAAGATCCAGTATATCAGAGAAAATATCGCTATCCACCCCATTTGAAGGCAATAATTAACAATGAAGTAGAAAAGCTTTTAGAGCAAGGCATAGTAACTCCTAGTTAATCGCCTCGTAATCCAGTCTGGATTGTACCCAAGAAGCTAGACGCTTCAAGGCAAAAGAAATGGCGTTTGGTCATGGACTTTCACCAGCTAAATCGAAAGACTATCGAAGACAAGTATCCACTCCTCAGAATCGAAGAGATTCTCGATAATTTAGGGTGCTGTCAATACTTCAGCATCTTAGACCTAGCACAAGGATTACATCAAATAGAAATGGATCCCAGATCAATAGAGAAAACTGCTTTTATGGTTGACAATAGACATTTAATGTTTAAACGCATGCCTTTTGGTCTTAAGAATGCCCCAGCAACGTTTCAACGCGTAATGGGTAATGTTTTGCGACCATTTTTCTACAAATTCTGTTTTGTTTATATAGATGATATAATTGTGTACAGTAAGTCACTAGAACAGCATATGCACCATTTGTCCCAAGTGTTTCAAACACTCAGAGAAGTCAATCTTAAAATACAGTTAGACAAGACTGAGTTCCTTCATAAGGAAATTACCTTTTTGGGCCATGTTGTGATGCAAACGGGAATCAAAACTAACCCAGACAAGCTGTCAAACAATATCCCATCCCAGATACCACAAAAGAAATTAAAGAATTTCTTGGTTTAGCCAGTTTTTACAGGAGATTTATTCCAAACTTTGCAAAAATTGCACAATGTTTAAAGAAGTGAGCCAAGATTGATACAGAGGATCTCGAATATAAGAATGCATTCAGAACACTCAAGACTCTTGTAATGAATGACCCTGTCTTAAGGTACCCAGCATTTATTGAATTACTCTGACAGCTGATAACTCAGAGTTTGCAATTGGAAGTGTTCTTTCACAAGAGGACATCCTATTGCTTACTACTTATTAACATTAAACCCAACCAAATGAAAATACTCAACTATTTAAAGAGAACTACTTGCCATAGTAGATAGTTGCAAGCATTTCAAACCCTACTTATATGGTAGATATTTCCAAGTAGAAAGTGATCACAGACCACTACAGTGAGTTTACAGTTTGAAGGACTCTACAGTGGCTTTTCAGTTTGAAGGACCCACGTTCAAGACTTTATCATTGGAAAACTAAGCTCGAAGAGTTTGATTTCAATATCAGTTATGCAAAAGGCAAAAGAAATTTTGTCGCAGATGCCCTGTCTCGCATTGAGATACATGCAAATGAAGAAACAGATTCTAACTTAGCCATCGCTGAGAATGATGGATATCAGAATGACTCTAACCATGAAGATCCCATTTTCACTTTGAAAGCTTCTGAAATATATTTGAGTCAAAACTGCAATCATATCATTGTAAAATTTGGAAACTCTCCTAAATTAAAAAGACACTATTCAAATAGACCACCTGACACTTCATTATAGTTCCTAAATTTAACCTTCCAAGACTTGAAAGATCTCCTACTGAAAGTAATAATAACTTCAAACAAATACTATATGCTGTTTTCTTTGATGATATAACATGAGAAATTCCCTTCATTGGAACCTGCCAGAAACTGTTCACTTCTGAAATCATAATTATCAGAGCATCAAAACTCTTAGAAGATGTCGAAGACCCTGAAAAACAAAAGCATTTAATCTAGCAATACCATGCAATTAATCATAATGGAACCACTGAGACCATAGAACACGTACAAACAAAGTACTATTAGCCTCATTTAAGAGAACAAGTGCGAAACTTGGTCAACCAATGCAATCTACACTGACTGACAGTGACAATGCAACACCAAGGAGGAGTGGTGCGAAAGGGATGAAAGTTGGGGAAAAAACAGAGACGGCACGGATGAATAATTGATGTTTATTTCAAACCGATATGCAGGTTACACAATGCACACGGCATCGACTCAGTAGGATGTAGGACCACCGCGAGCGGCGATGCACGCAGAAACACGTCGAGGTACAGAGTCAATAAGAGTGTGGATGGTGTCCTGAGGAATGGTTCTCCATTCTCTGTCAACCATTTGCCCACAGTTGGTCGTCCGTACGAGGCTGGGGCAGAGTTTGCAAACGGCGTCCAATGAGATCCCACACGTGTTCGATTGGTGAGAGATCCGGAGAGTACGCTGGCCACGGAAGCACCTGTACACCTCGTAGAGCCTGTTGGGAGATGCGAGCAGTGTGTGGGCGGGCATTATCCTGCTGAAACAAAGCATTGGGCAGCCCCTGAAGGTACGGGAGTGCCACCGGCCGCAGCACATGCTGCACGTAGCGGTGGGCATTTAACGTGCCTTGAATACGCGCTAGAGGTGACGTGGAATCATACGCAATAGCGCCCCAAACCATGATGCCGCGTTGTCTAGCGGTAGGGCGCTCCACAGTTACTGCCGGATTTGACCTTTCTCCACGCCGACGCCACATTCGTCTGCGGTGACTATCACTGACAGAACAGAAGCGTGACTCATCGGAGAACACGACGTTCCGCCATTCCGTCATCCAAGTCGCTCTAACCCGGCACCATGCCAGGCGTGCACGTCTATACTGTGGAGTCAATGGTAGTCTTCTGAGCGGACGCCGGGAGTGCAGGCCTCCTTCAACCAATCGACGGGAAATTGTTCTGGTCGATATTGGAACAGCCAGGGTGTCTTGCACATGCTGAAGAATGGCGGTTGACGTGGCGTGCGGGGCTGCCACCGCTTGGCGGCGGATGCGCCGATCCTCGCGTGCTGACGTCACTCGGGCTGCGCCTGGACCCCTCGCACGTGCCACATGTCCCTGCGCCAACCATCTTCGCCACAGGCGCTGCACCGAGGACACATCCCTATGGGTATCGTCTGCGATTTGACGAAGCGACCAACCTGCCCTTCTCAGCCCGATCACCATACCCCTCGTAAAGTCGTCTGTCTGCTGGAAATGCCTCCGTTGACGGCGGCCTGGCATTCTTAGCTATACACGTGTCCTGTGGCACATGACAACACGTTCTACAATGACTGTCGGCTGAGAAATCACGGTACGAAGTGGGCCATTCGCCAACGCCGTGTCCCATTTATCGTTCGCTATGTGCGCAGCACAGCGGCGCATTTCACATCATGAGCATACCTCAGTGACGTCAGTCTACCCTGCAATTGGCATAAAGTTCTGACCAGTCCTTCTTGGTGTTGCATTTGCTCTGTCAGTCAGTGTATGTTAGTGAAATAAATATGAAAAACACCCCAACCAGGTAGAGAACCATGGTCCAATAGCAGCTGCTCATCCCTTCGCTCAGATTCTCATAGACACATTTCATTTCGAACAAAAACAGATTTTGACAATACTGGATGTATGATATAGATGTTGATTCCCATAGGGAAACCAAAATATTTGTCCAGAATGAGTAAATTTATAATACCAATATAAATGGTCCGTTATTGGACATTATAAATTTTCCAGCTCACTCATTCCTGGTTGCCAGTGTTTTGCACCAGTATGCTAAGTTGGGCTCATCAGTTGGTAAATAGCATACCCACCAAGATGCATGGCTAGTGCATACCGTGGAGGCCACTGCGTAGGCTACTTGGAGCTACCGGCAGTGCCAATGCTCTATGAGAGACTTTGTCTCATTACCAAAAATTGATGCCTGCCTGGCCATCAGATGATATAGATGTTGATTCCCATAGGGAAACAAAATATTTGTCCAGAATGAGTAAATTTATAATACCAATATAAATGGTCCATTATTGGAGATTATAAATTTTCCAGCTAACTCATTCCTAGTTGCCAGCGTTTTGCTCCAGTGTGCAAAGTTGGGATCATCAGTTGGTAAATAGTACACTTTAAGGGCCTTACTATGATGCATTAGATCATGTTTTCTCTTCCTCTCCAAAAATCAATTAATACACTGACTGACAGAGCAAATGCAACACCAAGAAGGAGTGGTCAGAACTTTATGCCAATTGCAGGGTAGACTGACGTCACTGAGGTATGCTCATGATGTGAAATGCGCCGCTGTGCTGCGCACGTAGCGAACGATAAATGGGACACGGCGTTGGCGAATGGCCCACTTCGTACCGTGATTTCTCAGCCGACAGTCATTGTAGAACGTGTTGTCGTGTGCCACAGGACACGTGTATAGCTAAGAATGCCAGGCCACCGTCAACGGAGGCATTTCCAGCAGACAGATGACTTTACGAGGGGTATGGTGATCGGGCTGAGAAGGGCAGGTTGGTCGCTTCGTCAAATCGCAGCCGATACCCATAGGGATGTGTCCACGGTGCAGCGCCTGTGGCGAAGATGGTTGGCGCAGGGACATGTGGCACGTGCGAAGGGTCCAGGCGCAGCCCGAGTGACGTCAGCACGCGAGGATCGGCGCATCCGCCACCAAGCGGTGGCAGCCCCGCACGCCATGTCAACCACCATTCTTCAGCATGTGCAAGACACCCTGGCTGTTCCAATATCGACCAGAACAATTTCCCGTCGATTGGTTGAAGGAGGCCTGCACTCCCAGCGTCCACTCAGAAGACTACCATTGACTCCACAGCATAGACGTGCACGCCTGGCATGGTACCGGGCTAGAGCGACTTGGATGAGGGAATGGCGGAACGTCGTGTTCTCCGATGAGTCACGCTTCTGTTCTGTCAGTGATAGTCACCGCAGACGAGTGTGGCGTCGGCATGGAGAAAGGTCAAATCCAGCAGTAACTGTGGAGCGCCCTACCGCTAGACAACGCGGCATCATGGTTTGGGGCGCTATTGCGTATGATTCCACGTCACCTCTAGTGCGTATTCAAGGCACGTTAAATGCCCACCGCTACGTGCAGCATGTGCTGCGGCCGGTGGCACTCCCGTACCTTCAGGGGCTGCCCAATGCTTTGTTTCAGCAGGATAATGCCCGCCCACACACTGCTCGCATCTCCCAACAGGCTCTACGAGGTGTACAGGTGCTTCCGTGGCCAGCGTACTCTCCGGATCTCTCACCAATCGAACACGTGTGGGATCTCATTGGACGCCGTTTGCAAACTCTGCCCCAGCCTCGTACGGACGACCAACTGTGGGCAAATGGTTGACAGAGAATGGAGAACCATCCCTCAGGACACCATCCGCACTCTTATTGACTCTGTACCTCGACGTGTTTCTGCGTACATCGCCGCTCGCGGTGGTCCTACATCCTACTGAGTCGATGCCGTGCGCATTGTGTAACCTGCATATCAGTTTGAAATAAACATCAATTATTCATCCGTGCCATCTCTGTTTTTTCCCCAACTTTCATCCCTTTCGAACCACTCCTTCTTGGTGTTGCATTTGCTCTGTCAGTCAGTGTACATTCAAAGACAAAGTGACCAGTTTCGTATCTTAAATGAAAGAAATCCCAGTCCAAACAATCTCATTTTCAAACACTCCTACAAACTTGGAGAAACTGATTATGTATGCACTAGCCATGCGACTTGGTGGGTGTGCTATTTACCAACTGATGAGCCCAACGTAGCACACTGGGGCAAAACGCTGACAACCAGGAATGAGTTAGCTGGAAAATTTATTATGTCCAATAACGGACCATTTATACTGGTATTATTAATACTGGACGTATTCTCAAAATATGGACAAGCCTACAAATTTTCAGATGGTACAGCCCTCGTTGTATTAAACCAACTACAGCTTTACTTCTCACATCATGGTCTACCTAAAAAAATCACATACGATCAAGGTGGAGAACTTGAGAACAATATAATTAAAGAATATTGTAAAGCCCCAAACATCAAATAAGATGCAACCACTCCTTTGAACTCCTCATCTAACTCTCCCATAGAGATTCAATTCTACATTGCTTGAGAAGCTACATATCTCAAGGGACAATGACACATTCTCTCCCTTTTCCCAATTCCTGTAATCACTACCATCATAAACTACAACTCTTCAGTACACTCGACAACAAAAAGACCACCTTTTAACATACTTTATGGACCTTACTATGATGCATTAGGTCATGTTTTCTCTCCATCTCCAAAAATCAATGAATACATTCAAAGACAAAGTGACCAGTTTCGCATCTTAAATGAAAGAAATCCCAGTCCAGACAATCCCACTTTCAAACACTCCTACAAACGCGGAGAAACTGTTTATGTAACAAATCCTTTGATCAGAAACAAAAGGTCAAGGAATTTGTACAATGAAGATATAACAAAAATAGAAGGCAATAAAGTACACTGTATGATAAAAAATGGCAACGTGCATATTAGAAATGTTAGAGACATAAAACCTAAGAGGAATATCTCTTCTCTTTCAGATTCCTCTCAGGATATGGTCCAATTAAAATTTTAAAAAGTAAAAACCCATGGATTCTTTGCAGATTCGCTTTCACCTGCAGAAATATTCAACAACTATCACAAATTCGTGTTTCATTTCAACCTAACTAATTCATCTCAATCTTATGCTAATACTCAAAATGCAGTTTTTTCTCTTATAATGTATCCTAATAATGCTTTCCCATATCTATCTCAAGAATTAATTAATACACTAGAAGATACACAGAATGAATGAAACAAACTCCTACCTGTAAAACGCAGAATTAAACGTGAACTCATTAATGATCTAGGTAAAGTAATTAAATTTATTTCAGGTAATTTAGATCAAGACGATTTAGATAACTTGCAAAAACAAATTAAATCACTAAGAAGAAGTAACACTAAGGAAATACAACACATTAATAATCTTGTATCATTTAATAATTCTATTGCTAATAAATTTTGCAAGGAAATGAACCATGTCAACCTCTATTTGGGTATAATTAAAAGTAATTTAGAAAAAGCAGACTTCAAAATAAGCACATGAGAACAACATCAGTACGTGTTAATATGTATAAACAAATTAAGAAGAATCATCAAGACTATGGAAGACACCATCAGCCTGTCTTTCAGTGATACCAATGTACGTAGAACTGTTTTCTCAGGAAGATGTAAGAAATATTGTAAAACATCTGTATTCAATTTATCTCACAAAATCCCTAAGACATACTGACCCTTATCACCTGTATGGAAATCTAAAATTCACCAAAACCCAAACGATAATCCTGGATACAGAATTAATTGTAATCCTCTCTGTACCTGTTACTGATGCAAATAATTATCAATTGTATCATATTTACCCTGTACCTACTGTTGACAACATTATATTTGTTCTCTCTGAAAAATATTATTTACAGGGACCACTATGCCGTGTATCAAAGGAACACAATCCTATGTATGTATCTATTATACGATAAGAGTAACATCTTGTAATTTAACAAAAACAACTGGATGTGACTTTGCTAATGTAAAAAATGAATTACAATTATTTCAAGCACTAAATAATGAGTGCATCCTTTTCTTTAGTACAAGACCAGAAACATTATTCCAAACATGTGCTAATTACCAAAAGACTGAACGTATCTCAGGACCAAATATTGTATATTCAAATGACTCGTGTTCAATTTCAACCATGGAAATAACATTGGAACCAAAACCAACAAATTACTTTAATCAATTTCCTCTTTTATGTGTCCAAAAAGAACTACATACTAAACATGAAATAAACTTCCTATATTTGCATCTTGATGCAAATGAATTAAAACTGGATTTAAAACCAATCAGTTCAAAATACAATATTGTAAGAGAATTTATTCCAATTAACAGAATAATTATATGTATTATTATATGTAGAAAAAGACTGTATAAAATGTGTGAAAAAATTGTATGTATTAATAATATATAAAACAAGTAAATTAGGAGTTACTGAGGACAGTAACAATAATCTAAGAGGGGAGGAGTTACATTTCTTGCCCACAGTTTCCAAGACGGTAAGTTCTGTTCACTCAAGACCATTCAAGGAAACCAGATATCAGTTCTAAGATTGTAAATAGCTATTTAAAGTTATCATGTTGATTCAAGTTACAAGGAGGCTGGTGCCAACTAATATGTTCATAGAGTTTGCTTGAGGCAACAGCTATTTCCTTGTATTGGCCAGTGACGAAGCTATTAGTTAATGAATGGGTAGGCGAGAAATCTTACCTTAAAGTTCCTTCGTGAGTAGTTCCAAATGTCGAGTTTTCTTGGTTGCAAAATGGTTAATTACACCATCCTTCAATACTTGATCTCTCATCAATTCCTTCACAAGCTTTTTCTCGATAAAAATGGTACCAAGACTGCCAAGTTTTTCATTTTTCATTGTATTATGCAAGTATGTTTTTATCCTCTTCAGAGTGCTCATACTCCTTTCAGAGGAAACCGTAGTCACAGGAAATATTTATATTAAATGAATCAGTTTTGACACTTCCACATACACTGGTTCAAGGTCATTGAGGACAATATAATGTAAAAGATTTTGAGGGGATAAATGTTTTTCTTTATTGGAATAAATGTTAATCAATTCATTTTCCAATTTTTCTCTATTAAAAAGGGGTAAATGTTCATAAGACTGTTCAGTTTAATAGCAGGGAAGCTATCTGTAAACTATGAAGTGAGTTGGATTCAACAACTCAACAAACTGGATGCTTTCAAAATTGCCAAACTGTATTTCCATTTGCATAATTAAGGTGTCAAGAACTTCATATATTAACATTTTGAGCATTTGGAATGTCCTGTCATCTACATTTATCTCACTATTTATTTGGTGACATTTTTCAACATTTTTTAATGTGTTTTCTGATCGCATGTCCTTGAGGATACCAGTGGTTTTTTTTTAAATTTCAGTATTGCATAGAATTACATCAGATGTTGTTTTATGTTTCAGTAGAGCAAGGAGATGGTCTCTATAAAAAACATTATCTATAGAGACAGAGCAAATAAATGAATTGGGCCTTCTTGAGTATGTTAAGTAACCCAACCGCAGAATTGTACAACTCACTGTCCCAACCCTCATCATTCTCTGCAATGTCTTTTAAAAGCTGTCTTAGATCATCATAGTGTGAAAAGATTGTGTGGACTGCTCTGGAAGGAAAGCTCCAATGGGTAGTGCATGCTTGTGGAAGTCTGAATCCTTTGGATTCCAGAATATGAGCTCTTTTTGAGGATCTACTAAAAAATGAACGAAACGCTGGCAGATTATGAATGAAGAGTCTGACTGATTTTATTGTTTGGGAAAAATGGAGACGAACAAGGTTTAACTTGTGGGCATAACAGGGCAGAAATACTTTTTTTTTTTGCTAGGGGCTTTACGTTGCACCGACATAGATAGGTCTTATGGCGACGATGGGATAGGAAAGGCCTAGGAGTTGGAAGGAAGCGGCCGTGGCCTTAATTAAGGTACAGCTCCAGCACTTGCCTGGTGTGAAAATGGGAAACCACGGAAAACCATCTTCAGGGCTGCCGATAGTGAGATTCGAACCTACTATCTCCCGGATGCAAGCTCACAGCCGCGCGCCTCTACGCGCATGGCCAACTCGCCCAGTGGCAGAAATATTGCCCTTGGGCAAACTTGTATAACGAAATGCTGAAAACTCCAATTTCCTGCCATTGTGAAGCACCCATCATATGTTTGACATACGACTTTTATCAAATTACTCCCCACTTCCGCAGAATATCGACAGTTAATTCGGATAAGCCTGATGCAGTTTTATCAATCGAAACATCATAAAAGCCTATGAATCTTTCTATGAGACCCTATTTTAAGCAGAACCGGAATTGCGGTCTATTTGATACATCTAAGTCCTCATCTGCCTGAATACGAATGAAATCCCAAGAATCTAACTCTGCTTTTGATTGTCTCCTGACTTATGGCAGATACAGACTCACTTAATTCATTCTGTATCTCGTTTGATGTGCCTTTAAAGCCCGGTGTGGACTGGAGATGATCTCGAATATACTGTTCCTGTTTTGAAAGAAAATCTAACTACTCTAGGTAATTGCCCCTTCAAAATCACCTCGAAATCCAAGCTCTTGTTTCCCAAGAAAACATACGTCAACTAGTCTCTCAATAACAAGCTGATTTTGTTTCACGACTTCGTTATGTTTAACGGCTTGAATTCTTGCACCTTCAGATAAAGAACGTTCTATCCTCCTGCGCCCCAGTAAATACTATCTCTCTTCATTCTAAATAAGTGTATTTGAATTGTGATGGTTCTCTGCTTTTCTTTTTTTTGCTATTTGCTTTATGTTGCGCCGACAAAGTTAGGTCTTATGGCGACAATGGGATAGGAAAGGCCTAGGAGTGGGAAGGAATCCTGCCATGGCCTTAATTAAGGTACAGCCCCAGCATTTGCCTGGTGTGAAAATGGGAAACCACGGAAAACCATCTTCAGGGCTGCCAACAGTGGGGTTCGAACCCAGTATCTCCCAGGTGCAAGCTCACAGCTGCGTGACCCTAACTGCACGGCCAACTCGCCTGGTCTCAGCTTTTCTAAGAAAGTTTTTTTAAAAATCAATTACCCTATTTAAAGTCCATTTCTTTCCACCATCAAACAAAACACGTAATATAAAAAAGTTTCTTGCTTTCGGAACGTGCGGTTAACCACGAATAACGTGTATACCAAGAAAATTGAAACATTCTCGCAACTTTACCGTAAAAATGCGTAATACCTAAATCAGGCATACATCTTTTGTTTTTGGCTTCACACTTCTCTTCGTAGGTCCAAGAAGAGAATGGTTTACATTTTAAAGAGTTCAAAAGATTCGTTAAGTTCCTGAAGGGGCCTACTTCACTCGTTATTTGAACGTGAGTTTCAAAATGATCTCATTCTTGTTTTACACAACTAACAGAAATTCAGAATTTTAATTGGTTGTTTACATGTCCAAATTGTCGCAAATAGTGTCAATAATGCACTGATTGTTGACTAATTCAAAAGAATAGTACACAATTAACAATACGGTACTTTGCGCTGGGAGTTTCTACACACTCAAATAGCAGAGAAGGCTTGCTTCACTGGGAGAGAGGAGCGCAGGCGGTAACCTAACTTCCCTCCGCCCCCCGCTCCTAGTCGTCAAACTGACGGAACTCAAACAAAACAAAAAGTCCTGAATGAGTCAAGTTATGACCTGCCTCCCTGTCAGAACAAGTAGTCTGCTGTCGCCATCTAGCGGGTAATTAGGGAAGCACATCATCCGCTGTCATTGTGTAGCACATATCAAATACAAATTATTGTAGTTTTAGCACAATAACAACAGCAGATAAATTTGTTACGATATTTATTCGTATTCCTTAGGGTAGATATTGCCTCATATGACTCCAAGTAGTTTTGCCACTGGTATCGACAATTTATCTGTTATCTAATGTAAGTTATACTGGAGCCGGCACTATTAGGGTCCTAATTTAATATCCCGTTCGACTTAAATATGTTTTTCTCATACTTGTTCTTCATTCCTTAATGATAATTGAGTGTTATTTGTTAGTATAAATGCGAGCTCCGCATATCTGCCGGCGCTCGCAACCTAGATTCTTAGCTGTAAGACCACCAGGTCTTTTCTTCTTGAGAATAAAACATTGTCAAAACTTGAGGATTCTTTCTTTACTTAGTCAGTAATGACACAGCCATGGTCAAACCTGAGAGGACTGTACACTAGTTCAAAACTACAAAACTTAACTACAATACTTCTGAGCCTACTGTCCAATACTCACTCGAATATCTTCACAGTATGGCATGCAAGTCGAATCGGCCAATAGTTGTTACAGTTGCAGACATCTCCCTTACCTTTCTAAAATGGTATGGTTGTACTGGTTGTCCACACATGGGGAGGCTTGTTCTCAGATATGACCTGGTTGAAAAGAGTGGCAAGGAACCCCACTCTAGACCCACTAAGGATCTTCCAAATTTCAGCTGGTATATCATTCGGGCCAGTGGCCTTCCCTATTTTTCATTTTCTTGATGGCTTCTGTTACCTCCTCTGGCATAATGAATGGCGCAGATCCAGAAATAGGTTCATGCCTTGGTATTAGTGGGTGGGGGAAATTCCTCACTGTAGGTGCCAGCATAATAGTCGACCATCTTTCATGGATGGCTAGTGGCTCTCATAGAATGGTTTCATCATGTCCCTTAATGCTGTTGTTGTTTGGATCATCAGTCCATAGACTGGTTTGATGCAGCCCTCCATGCCACCCTATCCTGTGCTAACATTTTCATTTCTACGTAACTATTGCACCCAACATCTGCTTTAATCTGCTTGTCATATTCATACCTTGGTCTACCCCTACCGTTCTTACCACCTACACTTCCGTCAAAAACCAACTGAACAAGTCCTGGGTGTCTTAAGATGTGTCCTATCACTCTCTCTCTTCTTCTCGTCAAATTTAGCCAAATCGATCTCCTCTCGCCAATTCGATTCAGTATCTCTTCATTTGTGATTCAATCTATCCATCTCACCTTCAGCATTCTTCTATAACACCACATTTCTAAAGCTCCTATTCTCTTTCTTTCTGAGCTAGTTATCATCCATGTTTCACTTCCATACAATGCCACGCTCCACACACAAGTTTTCAAAAACATCTTTCTAATTCCTAAATCAATGTTTGAAGTGAAAAACTTCTTTTCTTAAGAAAGCTCTTCCTTGCTTGTGCTAATCTGCATTTTATGTCCTCCTTACTTCTGCCATCGTTAGTTATTTTAATACCCAAGTAACAATATTCATCTACTTCCTTTAAGACTTCATTTACAAATTTAATATTTCCTGCATCACCTGCCTTTGTTCGACTGCACTCCATTACTTTTATTTTGGACTTATTTTCATCTTGTACTCCTTACCCAAAACTTCGTCCATACCATTCAGCATCTTCTCGAGATCTTCTGCAGTCTCAGATAAAATAACAATATCATCGGCAAATCTCAAGGTTTTGATTTCCTCTCCTTGGATTGTGATTCCCTTTCCAAATTCCTCTTTGATTTCCTTTATTGCCTTTTCTATGTATACATTGAAAAGGAGGGGGGACAAACTGCAGCCTTGCCTCACTCCTTTCTGGATTGCTGCTTCTTTTTCAAAGCCCTCGATTCTTATCACTGCAGACTGATTTTTATACAGGTTGTAGATAATTCATCGTTCTCAGTATCTGATCCCAATCACCTTCAGAATCTTAAATAGCTTGGTCCAATCAACATTATCGAATGCCTTTTCTAGATCTACGAATGCCATGTACGTGGGCTTGTCCTTCTTGATTTGATCCTCTAAGATCAAAGTCAGGATTGCTTCACGTGTTCCTACATTTCTTCTGAAGCCAAACTGATCTTCTCCCAACTTAGCTTCAACTTGTTTTTCCATCCTTCTGTAAATAATACGTGTTAAAATTTTGCAGGCATGAGATACTAAACTAATGGTGCGGTAGTTTTCACACCTGTCAACGCCAGCTTTCTTGGGAATAGGTATAACAATATTCTGCCGAAAATCGGATGGGATTTCTCCTGTCTCATACATCTTACACACTAAATGTAATAACCTTGCCATGCTGGTTTCTCCTAAGGCAGTCAGTAATTCAGAGGGAATGTCATAAATTCCAGGTGCCTTGTTCCTATTTAGGTCACTCACAGCTCTGTCAAACTCTGACCTCAAAATTGGGTCTCCCATTTCATCTGCATCAACAGCCTGTTCATGTTCTGAACCAAATTATCTACATCTTTGCTTTGATACAACTGTTGGATATGTTCCTGCCATCTTTCTGCTTTGTCTTCTTTCCCTAGAAGTGGCATTCTATCTGAACTCTTAATATTCATACACTCAGATTTCCTTTCTCCAAAGGTTTCCTTGATTTTCCTGTATGCAGCATCTACCTTTCCTAGGACCATACAGCCTTCGACATCCTTGCACGTCTCCTTCAGCCAGTCTTCCTTAGCTACCTTGCACTTTCTATCCACTTCATTCTTTAATCGCCTGTATTCTTTTCTGCCCTCTTCATTTCTAGCATTCTTGTATTTTCGACGTTCATCAGTCAGGTCTAGTATCTCCTGAGTTATCCACTAATTCTTAGTTGATCTTTTCTTCCTAACATTTCTTCAGCAGCCCTACTGACTTCATTTTTCATGACTAACCACTCTTCCTCTATTGTGTTTCCTTCAGCCTTTTCATTTAGTCCTTGTGCAACATGTTTCTTGAAACAATCCCTCACACTCTTTTCTTTCAACCTGTCTAGATCCCATCTTTTTGCATTCATACCTTTCTTCAATTTCTTCAGCTTCAGATGACATTTCATGACCAACAAGTTGTGGTCAGAGTCCACGTCTGCTCCTGGGAAAGTTTTGTAATCCAACACCTGGTTTCTGAATCTCTGCCTAATCATAATGAAGTCTATTTGATACCTTCCAGTGTCTCCAGGTCTCGTCCACATATAAAGCCGTCGTCTGTGGTGTTTGAACCAAGTATTGGCAAGGACTAAATTATGATCAGTGCAGAATTCAACCAGCCAACTTCCTCTTTCGTTCCTTTGTCCCAATCCGAATTCTCCTACTGTATTACCTTCTCTTCCTTGGCCTACCACTGCATTCCAGTCTCCCATCACAATTAGATTCTCGTCACCTTTTACGTATTGTATTAAATCTTCTAACTCTTCATATATTCTTTCGATTTCCTCATCATCCGCTGAGCTAGTAGGCATATAGACCTGCACTATTGTGGTGGGCATTGGTTTGGTGTCTATCTTGACGACAATAATTCTTTCACTATGCTGGTCCTAGTAGCTTACCCGCTGCCTTACTTTCTTATTCATTATTAAACCAACTCCTACATTTCCCCTCTTTGATTTTGTGTTGATAATTTGGTAGTCGCCTGACCAAACATCCTGTTCTTACTGCCAACGTACTTCACTTATACCAACTACATCCAACTTTAGTACATCCATCCCCGTTTTCAGATTATCTAATCTACTGCAATGATTCAAACTTCTAACATTCCACACTCCGACTTGCAGAATGTCAGTATCCATCTTCCTGATGATCGCCTCCTCTCGCGTAGTCCCCACCCGGAGATCCGAATGGGGGACTAGTTTACCTCCGGAATATTTTACCCTGGAGGAAGCCATCATGAGTACATCATTCATACAGAGAGAGCTGCATGTCCTTGGGAGTTAGTTACGCCTATAGTTTCCCGTTATTTCAGCCATGAAGCAGTATCAACACAGCTAAACCATGTTGAGTATTATTACAAGGCTATATCAGTCAATCATCCAGACTGCCGCCCCTGCAACTTCCGAGAGACTGCTACCCCCCTTTTGAAGAATCATTCCTTAGTCTGGTCTCTCAACAGATACCCATCCGTTATGGTTGCACCTGCGGCTCGGCTATCTGCTCAATTGGGACATGCAAGCCTCCCCACCGCAGCAAGGTCACATGGTTCGCGATATGCAATATTATTAACGGGACCACTTTGATATTGATTACTATCTTCATTTTTCGACCTGGGTAACCAGTAGTCAATTTGAGTTGCGTTGTCACTACTGGTGTACATAGCTAAATGGGTTGGACAATTTTTTGTAAGAATGTGTTAGCTGCAGCCAGGTTGTGGGACTCTGTGCAGTCCAGTAAGTGACATCCATCATCATCTCGCACACCAAGCCTATGACCTCCATGACATTGTACATATCTGCCTCTCTGAGCCTCAACATGGTGTGGTCATTCAAATCTCCTTCAACGAAGACAGAGTTGTCCGAGGCAAATGTCTGCAGATGGGCATCAAGATTCTCACAGAATTCATCCTTCTCGTTGTCTATGCACCCAGATAACAGGAGACAATGTGAGCATTGATTGATTCTATTTCAATCTTGATGGACATCAGCCAGTCTGATACCTGGTGACGTGATGCTGTTAGATAGTCGGTGACTCACAACAACTGTCACACCATTTCTTGTTGTGACAGTCCCATGATAGATGACCTTGTAGCAATCCCCTATTTCATCTTTAGAACTTTTCTACTTTGTCTCTTGGACACGTGCAACATCAATCTATTCTTTTGATTTCCTCATCATCCGCTGAGCTAGTAGGCATATAGACCTGCACTATTGTGGTGGGCATTGGTTTGGTGTCTATCTTGACGACAATAATTCTTTCACTATGCTGGTCCTAGTAGCTTACCCGCTGCCCTTCAAGGTTTCGACTAACTCGATGGCAACCAGTCAATGTTCCAATGTAAAGAGTAGCAAACCTCAGTTGGACTAGCTTCTTTGGTGTACCCCGTCCTTGAACAGCTAGCCAGTGCACATTTCTCACATCACTCAGGCGAAAGCTGTGCACAGCACTTCAGGAAAATGCCCTAGCATGATAACAATTCTGATGAAACATAGCCATTAATATGAAGATAAATTACTTCAACCGATGTGCTGCTTTGCCTGTAATTGATAGCATTTTATGCCTCCTGCCAGGTTTTATTGAGGCTGTCCCTAAGGCTTCTCGTCCACTGGAAACGGAAACCTGCGAACCGCGACTTCGGACGAATCTGTGCGAAGTCTGTTCGTCCAAAATCGTGGGTACGGTATCATCCTTTGGCTGCGTATTTGGCCGAGTTATTTAGTGTGAGATGATGGCGTCCTCTGAAGATTTGTGCGATCTCTATACATTAGATACACCGCTGCTAGTGAGAAGGAGATCTCAGAAAAGGAGACGGGAGTGGGTAAATGATGTTATCAAGAAGACAAATGTTTGGTGAATTCTCACATATATGGGTTGATCTGGGAAAGGACGAAAGACAGTTAGTTATGTTTGCATGACATGTGAAACCTTTCGATACATATTACAAAAAGTACAATATTAGTTAAAAGTACAGTAACTTTCGAGATTACCGGCAGGGTCGGAGATTTTAATCGCTTCCGATTCATTCTTCTGGCTCGGGGACTGAGTGTATGTGTCCGTCCCAACACTCTTCTCTTCATATTCAGACAACATACGAAACTACCAACCACCAAAGAAACACGCAATATCGATTACAACCCTCCATATAGGGTTGGCGTCAGGAAGGGCATCCAGCCGTAATCCACATGTGCTATGCAGTTCTCACCCACGACACTACAGGTGTGGGAAAAAGCAGTAGAAAAAGAAGAAGATGGTAACTTTTGAGAAATTGTTTCACCTGAAAAACGTCTAGCTGTAACTTTGAGGTAAGCAATGTTCATTTTGAAATGGGAAGCTGGAGAATTTCTCCCCTTCTGGTTATTTTTTCAAATTTTAACATTCATTTCCTAATTCCCAACTACGCAAAGGAAATCTCCTCTTATCTCAGAGTATGTTTTGTAACAGCGAGAGGTAATAGAAATAGAGAAAATGATTCTCTTTCATCAGTGCGATAAAGCTTGGTTCAAGCGGCCACAGCACTTGGGAGTATGTGTGGAGTTTCGTTGTCAAGTCACAGAATGATAACATTTATCTGAAATGAGAAACTTCATCTTTATTTACTATAATTCGAACACTGGTGACAATGATACTAATCAGACGTAGGTACGAAGTGATCGGACAGGAAAATATAAATATTGCTAGAGTTTTTAAAATGAAAATTACACTTTGAACTTGTGTTGTAAAGGATCTTCAGATATAAGAATCAAGTAAAGTGATATAAAATGAATAAACTATACAAAATTAAATTTACCTGGCTCACCCATTTCCCTCCAAAACAACATCTACACATCCTGCATGTGATAATTAGACTCTTGCAGGTCCCACAAATACTTCCCATCTTGTACCAAAAGTATCAGCTTTTCAGCATTGACGATAAGCAGCTCTTCGGCCGAAAAATCCAAACCAATCTGGATAGTTCACAGGTGTTCGTGCGTTCACTGACGAACAACGCCAGTCCCAATGGACGCAGTCTTGCTTGAATTCAACGGTTTGGATGGTTCGGCCATTTTCATGTGTGTTTGTACGAATTCGTTTTCGCAGGTTTCTACTTTCAATGGATGAGAGCCCTAACTTGGAGAACAGATGCCTTTTTCAGCCACCCGTAACTTGGAGTACAGACGTTCTGTGCTAACTTTGCAAAATTCAAATAAATCATGTTAATTTAGAGAAATTTTATGCAAAGTTGAAGGCTATTTTAAATTTTTAACACTTCAAATTTATATAAAAAATGTTGCAATAATTAATTAGATGAGTTTTACCACTTTTGTTCACTAAAGTTATTCTATAAGATAATGTTAATTCAAATGATCAAGTAGGTAAGCCGTCTGTTCATTACAGAAGAGAACCAGAAGGTGACTGACTGTAGCTGGATTTTGGATGTTAAGTAATCCTTACTTTTTATTCTCCCCTGACTGTGTATGTGCCCGCAGTATGGCCACTTCCGAGTTATCACTCAGGGTTGGAGTATTCCCTTCACTTCTGTATCTGGGCTAGTGGAATGCCCTTCTTCCTAAAGGTGCTTTTAGCTGTTCACCACCACACTGCTTTTGGGTGTCTTGGCCACTCCTTGGTTTAGCTACTCTATGCAGGATGAACCTCATCATACTGTTTGATGTGCCTCTACCACCAGAGATGTCTTTCCTCCTGTTTCTCACCAAAAGTGGTGATACCAAAGGATACTTGCTCATGTTAGGAAACACTTGCAACCATCGCATCACTGTGGTGTGCATTTGCCGACTGTGCTTCTTACCTTGCCCATATATGAGCTATACATGAAGCTGCGTCTGACAATCATCTTGTAAACATCTGCCTGTTGCGAAGACAAGTCATTCTCATTAGAGGAGTTTAATTAAAAACTTTTTACTAGTGAAAGTAGATGAAAACATGACATCCCACAAACTCTCTTATTAAGCAGATTTCTAAAAAAACACCCTCCCTTAAAATTCTTCCTACTCCTACTCCTCCTCCTCTCTTCCCACCAGATGCCCTTCCTGATATCAACCCTAAGTGGAGGGATGTATTCACTATTGTACACTGTGTAGTATTTGGTGGTGTAATATGTTATGGGTGTATGAAGGGCAGTATATTGGGATAAACACAAACACCCAGTCCCTGAGTCGGAGGAATTAACCAGACGTGATTAAAATCCCCCCTGGGCAGGAATCAAAGCCGGGATCCTCTGAACCTAAGGCTTCAACGCACTATTCAGCCAAGGAGCTGAACTCCCTTAAAATTTCTCTCTTCCTAGAATACATTTTTCATGGGCTAAAGCTCATAACTGGTGGTATTAAGTTGGCTTTTAAAGACATTATTATGGAGTGGATGTGTGGGAAACTGGGAATGAGATCTGTAGATCCTAGTGGGTGGGTAGGAAATAGGGATCTGTGCTCACATGGCCTTCACTATAACCACAGTGGTACATGTAAGTTATGAAGAAGTTAAATATGAAATTCTAGCTGCAAGGCAGATCTCTAAAGAAAATAGGCAGCTTGGTGTTTTTGGGGTGTATAGACCTGGAAGGGATGATGCTGATGCAGAATTATTTGAAAAGATAATCAGCTGTTTGGGGAACGATACAAAGGATGTACTTGTAGCGGATGATCTCAAGTTACCAAAATGTTAAATGGGAATGTAATGCAAATGACAAAAATTATGACCAACAAATAGTAAATAAGTTAATCCAGGAAGGATATCTCAACCAGAAAATGATGGACCCAAGCAGAGGGAAGAATATTGTACATGTGCTGATAAAACCAGATAAGCTCTATACAGAAACTGCAGTGATAGATGGTATAAGTGATCACAAAGATATTTTAGTCATAGGTAAAAATATAGGCCATACAAAGAAAGATTGTAAAAATAGGATTATTAAGCAGTATCACATGTTTGATAAGAAAGGCACGAGGGAGTTTAAAAAAATAAGAATATTTGATGGAAAATGGTAAATAAAAATGTAAACAGCTTATGGGCTGAATTAAAGCAATTGTTGTGGAGTGTGAGAAAAGGTATACTGTGATAAGGAATGAAGACCCACTATATTACCATAACAGAGAAATAGAGAGATTAAGAAGGAGGTGCAGGCTGGGCTGGGCTGAGTGGCTCAGGTGGTTGAGGCGCTGGCCTTCTGACCCCAACTTGGCAGGTTTGATCTTGGCTCAGTCCGGTGGTATTTGAAGGTGCTCAAATACATCAGCCTCATGTAGGTAGATTTACTGGCACGCCAAAGAACTCTTGCGGGACAGAATTCCAGTACCTTGGCACCTCCAAAAACTGTCAAAAATAGTTAGTGGGGCGTAAAAAAGATGACATTATTATTAAAAGAAAGCAAAGATTAGAAAGAAATAGAGGTAGGAATGGTCATGGTCAGTTTGCTCCCGGATGCAAACTCACAGCTGCGCACTCCCTTTGTCCCCCCCCCTCCTGTTTCCCATCTTCCCTCTGGTGTTTCATCAGCAGTTGGTCATACCAATTCTTCTCCTAAAATCTCCCCCTGACTAATTTCTTTAGCCTTCAATTTTCTTCCCTTTAAAACATTAGCCCACCAGACTTCCATAACTTCTCCTCTCCTTCCCCTACTTCTTGTCCTACCTTTCCCTGTACACTGTTTGAGGGAGACCTACCTTCATTCCTGTCCTCCTTAATGAGTCCAATTATTTCCCTCAAACACTCTCTCTCTCTCTCTTCCTTCATTCTCCATAAGCCATTCTTTGTTCATTATCATGTTGGTCTAATTTCAATTTGTCTATGAAGTTCTAGACGGAAGTTTGATGAATAGATATAGCTTTCTGAAATGTATTATACCAACCTTTGATTGAGTTATCTTTCTGCCTATACCATTACTGACTTCGCATAAATGTTTGTTTATTTCTAGTCAAGTTTATTATTTCAGCCATTTTTCAATTGACAACTGAGCAAAATATAGAAAGAATTACAGGGTTCACAAAATGCTGTTACTGGGATCCTTATTTGAACAAAAATAGGAATGTCAAAATATAGGATACACCCTGAAACATCAACACAACTCTCTTACCAAAAATAGGCATAGCCAAAAATAGTGATATCATGAAATTTGTGTGACTAAAAAGCTGCAAGTATATCTTCTGACTGAAAACATGGGTTGACTAAAGAGAGACCAAAACAGCTTGAAAAGTTCCCAGACTAAGGCAGCTGGGCTTGATAAAAAGCAGTATAATAAGAAGGAAATTAGATTGGAACACAGCTGAGGAATAGCAATGTTGGTTGGGTAGATGAGTATGGAAAGGTACCATTAATGTCCTGACCTGGCTGGAGCTGAAAAAGGGAAATTGATTATGGTGGTGATTACTGCAGTATAATGCAATAGTAATATACGAATAATATCAGAAAACCAAGATATGCAAGGAAAAATAAGAACCACAATCAAAGCTACTAAAAAGTATATTTAATAGATGCATTGTATTAGAAAAAACGGAGTACAATATATGTATATAATTTTCTCAAATATAGGATAAATGTACACAAAAAGTTACAAAACATGCAAATGTCATTATAAGATCATTAAAAAAGAGCACTAATTCACTGCCAACACGGTTGAGCATAGAAACATTTTTTTTAGACAAATTGGATTCATTTAAATACAGTGGCACTTTATTAATAAAACTGGTTTCCAAAAAGCAGAGATTTTCTTGAAAGCCCTTGCAATTATTGTTTCACTATTAATCTGATACATTATAAAATGGGGAGAATAGCTTACAGGACAGAGAGCAAGAAGAAAAAAGAATGACCAGATAACTCAACTTTTCAATATCAAAAGTAATTTCATATTTACAATATAATTTACAATATTTTACTTTAAAATAATTTAATTTTGGAACAAATCTTTGAACGCCTTGAGAATTTTGTCTACAGATGGAAACACGAATAGAGCATCAACAAAGACCTCTATCTGGTACCAATGCTCTTTCATTAAGAACAAAAAAGATGAAGGAGAGACAGAAAACATTTTTGGAGAGTCCTTCCTTCACTGTTGAGGTGGTGGAAGCAATAAAAATAGTGTTTGACATGTCATATTTGACCTTATTTATTTGACAAGCAGCATAATAAATTTTTCTGTCACATAACAGTTACTTAAAAGACATCAATACCAATTATTATGTGTTCAAGAAATTTATTGCCATAAAAATAAAAAATATCTTCATAAATTTGCTAAATTTTGCCAGTGATGTTAATACAGGCGAAACAGAACTCAAGTACAGCGTAACTCAGATCTTGGGCAACCAGAGTTTGACAGGATGGGATAATATAAGGTAAGCAAAGATGGTTTTGACTACGTGATGAGCAGGAATTCTACAGCCTATCTAAAATTTGTTCTGGGGAAATTAATAGCTCCTAATATTAAGTACACATATCAGCAAATAAGTAAAATAATACAAGAGACATTGAAAAGCTACCATTTTAACAAATACTTGAGGTCTGCGCCTTTCTGCAAGCCCCTAAGATTGTCCTGAAACCTAATTTTGTACCACAGATCACAGGCTCTTGACTGTTATTATACAGTAAAGAAGTTACCTTCAAATAACTGCAATGTACTTCCTCTGACCACAATAAGAAAGAGAAAATTTGGCAATAAATCAGATAGGAAAGAAAGCTGTTAATAATACTACAATTACTGTAAATAGATTACAATAATATGGGCATCTGTTCAGAACAGTTCTACTTAGAACATATTTTCAAATAGACTGTTGTAGATAGATAATAGATCAAGGAAAAGGCTGCACGATGCCTGGAATGAAGTAAGGAAAAACCAAGACAGAGTTGAAACTGCAACAAACACAATAGGTGCACAGAATCAAATGAATGAGACCTGACTTGCTGAAGCATAGGACTAAAATCATACCCACACTGTGTCAAGAAATCAGTAATAGCAAAAATATTGAGAGATGAAAGATATACGGTAAGTCTGGCTCCTTAGCTGAATGCCATCGTCAAGGCCTTTGAATCAGGGGGTCCTTGGTTCAATTCTCAGCTGGGTTGGGGATTTCAATCGCGTATTATTAATTCCTCTGATTCAAGGACTGGGTGTCTGGGTTTATCTCAACACACTCCTCACGCACACTCCATACTACTAACCACCAAAGAAACACACAATAGTGAATACATCCCTCCACATATGATTGGCAACAGGAAAGGCATCCAGCCACAAACCAGGGCAAAGTCCACATGTGCAACACAGTTCATGCTGCAACCCCACTAGGGAGTGGGAAAAGTGGTAGCAGATCAAGAAAGATATAAGATTCAACAACAATTTCAAAAATAGTGAACAAAGTTTTAGATGCTGGAAGCACTATTTAACATCCAAGGATCTGCTAGTGCTATCAGCTTACTTACTTGATAAATCTCTAAGAAAAAGAAAGCTGCAGAAGAAACAGAAAATTGCTTCGCTTTGTAAAATCCTGAATAATTTTAATGTTTTAATTATTTTGCATGTTATTACAAAGTAAACTGATTTTCTTCGACAAATTTTATAGAATACGTTTAGTGCTCATTCCTTAAATGACAATATTAGGCAAACTAATTTTGTTTTTTAACTAAATAAATAAGGTGTTTGATTTCAAAGAAAAGAGTACAGATTTACAAGATATTGCATACATAGTTTTTGTTTAAATACTGCATTATTATATTCTCTCTCATTTCTTTTTCAGTTTCAATAAATATCATCTGTTATTAATAATTACACAAACAATTTTTGTTATTGATTTCCTTTTGGAGTTAGGGTAAAGTGACCAGTTGGGACAGTTCATATCATCTTTTAACCTTTGTTCTTACTTTTCTCAAATTTAAATTGGGATGCCAAACGTCCTAATTTTCATATTAAAATGTGGTTTTTTTTTTGTCCATTTTACTCAACTGACAGTTTTCTTTTTCTATATCTTTTAATACTATCTTTCTTCTCTTTTAATTTCACTGTGTGCATACAGTATAATCAGGAAAACCAGATATGTCAATTTTGGCAGAGTATTGCTTTTAAGACTTTTGTCCCATGAAGCCCTTGCGGGACTTACATTGCGTTTTAATAATTTTGAGAGAATAGCTCACATAGGAGAAGGAAAATCTTTCAACAAATTCAGGAGCCGTAAGTGAAATTAGTAGAAGTCTGAATCTGCTGCTTAATATTTCTATGACACTTTTTTATAGAATGTGTAATAAAAAGTGGAATTATCCATACAATGAACTAGTCTGCTTGTTGTGACATCTCTAAAGAAAACATATTTGTGAGAAGATTAATAGAGTTCTCTCCAGTTTATGAAAGCCAATAAAATTACCTTAAGTGATAAAGATAAGTTATTTGATAAAAATGGGTTTGTTTCACACTACTTGGCAAGCAAGAAAATGTTTTGATAAGCAAATAAAATTGCGTTCTGACAAACAATGGTAGGATGTATTTTCAGTATTATACAGCAGAGGACATACCTGTTGACAACCTTAAGAAATTGTTAATATTCTCATTTTGAATCCTGAGAATGAGCATAGCTGTGGAGCAAGAATTTTATCTTCTGAGTGAAGTTTAGACAAAAGAATGTAATCATATGGACATGCTCAAAGTCATACATACAATAAAACACCACTTTAATAACTTGAAGTGCACAGATTTTTTTTTCTTTTTACCATCTCTTGAAAAACTGTAAGATTTTATTTTGGATTCATGAGTTTGCATGAGTTTATGGTTATGAGATCAAGGTCAGGCCTCAGGAGAGGAACAGGTTTGCCGAGCATCAGCAGAATAACAAAGTCTAACAAGGGGAGGATATGACGCATGGGTGACCGATTAGATCCACCTCTGGTACACGTGTAAGGCATGATCAGAAGTATAACAGGTGCAAGTAGTAAGGTGCAATTCTCAGCCGTTTCCAAGAATTAATTAATGAAAACTTGCAGTGCACTTATGTGCAAGCTGTGTTTGCTATAAAGACAACGAGCTCGTGGCGCAGCGGTAAGAGCTCCGATTCGTAAGTATGGGATTGGTGGATCGAATCCCGCCGATGGGCTTCTATTAAAATACTTCACTTCTCTCACAAATTGATGTTTGTTGTTTAAAGGGGCCTAACAGCTATGTCATCGGCCCTCTGCCACAAATTCAGGTGTCTTCAACAATGTTCATTTTCAAATCAGTTCCAATAAATTATTATTTTAGCGGGAAAAGGGTTCTGTATAAAGTCGTACAGGAGCTGTTTGTTAATGTTATTGGCTTTATGTCCCACCAACTACTTTTACAGTTTTTGAAGACGCCGAGGTGCTGGAATTTAGTCCCGCAGGAGCTCTTTTTATGTGCTGGTAAATCTACTGACACGACTCTGACGTATTTGAGCAACTTCAAGTACCACCGGACTGAGCCAGGATCGAACCTGCCAAGATTGGGTCAAAGGCCAGCGCCTCAAACGGCTAAGCAACTCAGCCAAGCAGCTGTTTGAAAAATGAATAATTTTATTCCCAGTATTTTGTAGAAGTTATTCTACCCTATTTTTTAATTCACTATCATGCTGTTCGTGCGACAAATTACTGCACGAAATAGGATGATAATAGTCATGGACATTATTGAAGACACCGTAATTTGTGAGAGAAGTGAAATATTTAAAAAAAATCGTCCATCGGCAGGATTCGATCCAGCGATACCGTGCTTATGAAGCAGAGCATTTGCCGTTGCGCCACGAGCTTGTTGTCTAAACATAGCTTGCACATAAGCGCACTACAATTTTTTATTAAGTAATTTTTCGGAAACAGCTGAGTATTGCACCTTACTACTTGTAACTGTTGTACTCCTGGTCATGACCTACACATGTAACAATGGTGGATCGAATCAGTCACCCATGCACCATAGGCCCCCCTTCTAAGTATGCCTAATTAAGTGTCTTGCTTTTTGGTTTTAAAAATCTGGAATTCCTATGTACTGTATTACTGTTACACATTATTGCCACATTATCACAGTGGCAAGAATATTTAATGTACACCATCACCACTTCCTAACCTCTTTCTCCTTTCTGCTACAATTTTCTTGATTTTATATTTATTTCACTGTCAAAGGCATATTTCAGTACCCTACTTGATGTGTTCTTTCTGAGGGTAAATACTATACTATACTATACTATGAATCCTCCATCACATCCCATGGGAAATGGTATTAGATGGAGAATTTCTGAGCATTCTAGACAAACTTTCGAGGACTGCCTGGCCAAAGCAATAAAGGCATACTTGGTTCACCTGAAATAAGGGTTCATTTTCCCATCAGTAAGTCAAAAAATTTAGGAACAAGACTTACATTTCTGAAGAAGTATATGGCTCCGAAATTCACTCAACACAGTAGAAATGAATCCTGGGAACAAAAGTGTTGAGTTATAGGAATAACCATGCCCACTTTGTGCTGAGGTTATGGATAGCGAGAGCCTTTACTGACCACTCCTCCAAGGGTGTTCATTGCCTGTATGGAGATGGCTTGCTCCTCAACTCTTACTCTCTTCTGACCCAAACAGTATTAGGTTTGGGAGACCCAAAGTGTCTTTCATTTCCAAGCCTTTTTTCTATAGTCTCATTCTTCGAGAGGACAGACTCTTCCATTTATCCTCTGATTAGTGTTAGGAGAGGATGGTTGCTCAACTATATTTCCTCTCAAAGCAATAATCACCAATACCACCAATCATAGCTCCATAAAGCAGTGCGGGCAACATATAATTTTATACCATTACAGCACATAACAGTAAAAATTTGGTTTCAAGTAATGTCAATAAAATACAGTATCTACCAAAATGTAATTGGGCACCAGTCCACAATGTTTGTTTGGTGGTTGTCACCCTGTTAGAACCTCGTAGCTATAACAGAAGCCACTCCGTCCAGCATGCTCTCAATATTTGACAGGGAAGCACTAACATAGTGGATCTACATATTTCAGTTTCTGAATACAGTGTGTTATTCAAAGATCGTAAGTTAAAATTGACAGTGAAAATGTTCTATTTGACAAATGAACCAAAAAATATTTAGTATTTTTGTATAAAACAAAATATTTGCAACCCACTCTAGGAAGTATCTTCATGAGGAAGGACTGTGAATGGGATCTACTCCAGAGAATTTACACATTAAAAATAACCTTAAGATAGCTATAAAAGAAGTTTGCTAATCTAAGAGACTGTATCTGGGATATAGTCACAAGACCATTTCACCTCAGTTCTCAGATAATAACAGGAAGGTATAAAAAGGTTCATATTTATAATTTTCAACATCAACTAAGAAACTTACTTTCTCTAACACAGAAGATAGATACTTTTGTCCCACGAAGTAGATATACCAAGACCACAGCACCACAGCAGCAAAATGTAATATATCATTTGAATTCAGTACAACTAATCAACTTATATTTTTGAGGTTAAATCGTTTTTAAGTCGTACCTACACAAGTTCATTAACAACATTTTTCATTCAAAAAAATGTTGTAATATCTTGCAAGAATTGTCTCTAGGGTTTCTATTGGAAGACCATACAATACTACACTACATGAAGTAATTTAAATCTTAAGAGTGCCAAACAGCAATCTATTGTCGTTCCTTAATTGTAAGCAAAGTGCCGGCAATGATGGGTTTGAACAGTGTGTCTTACTATGTGTTTTAAGTGATGAATGGTAGAACTTCATGTGTCTTTTCCATAGAGGAAAGGACGTAGTTTCTAATTATGTTACCAGGGAACACAAATGTTCACTCACTTCTGTAGAAAAGAAAAAATTAAACCTCGTGTTGATTTTATGTTCAATATAGAATTACAGTATTCCATAACTGCAGAACTTCGTGCACAATGTCTTTTGTGCTTACTCCCTTGAGTTGAATTTTGATTACTTTTTTAAGTTTGGAAATGTTATATTTTAATGTCAACAAAGTGTTTTGAAGAAATAAATTAAAATATTTAGTCTATTGTATATCTACATCAGTAGTAAAGTAGTAGTATTCACAAGTAGAGAAAGTTTCAGATCAAAATGTTGGTAATTTTACATTATGTAGCATTTTAAATGGGAACCTCCAAAACACTGTAAATCGGTATTGCATATTCTGAGGATCTGGCCTGGGCACTAAGAGAGGTAAGCCATGGCAATCTACCTAAGAGGATATTTACCATATTTTATTCAGATTCCAGTCTTCATTCCTTCATAGGAATACACATATATAAACAAATTTGCAGAAACATGGTACAAAAATCACATGCACCTCAAACTCTATTAAATGCTGTGCTGTTAATACCAGTCAAAGGTAAATATGCTGTTACCATATCTGCACAGCTTCCTTGAAGTAAAGTTATTTTATCACCATACAGGCTACACAAATATATAAAATATTATTGTATCACTATACAGGCTACACAAATACCATATTTACGCGAATAATACCCGCATATTCTTTTTTTTTAATGAGGCACGAAATTGGAGTGCGGGTTTTATTTGAGTCAATGTTGGCATTCTTTTTTCAAAATCAGCCTTCCTAAAGTTAGGGTGCGGGGATTATTCGGTGGCGGGGCTTATTCACGTAAATACGGTATAAAAAATATGTTTCTTGACAATATCCCTGAAGACTTCTTAACTGAACAAAATACTGGTGAAAATTACTATTGCACAATATTTTGCCTCATAAAATTGTTTTCTAGAGAGACCCTGTGACTCCCAAATGAGTTGTATCAACTTATTATTGACAGACTCTTCTCTTTCACACTTCCAATCTATTTTTTTGCAAGTCAATTATTATTCTTCTCTGGTACACAAACACAGTATTAAGTTACTGAGCCATTAGAATTTTTGAAGTTTTTTCTTCCTGTCTTAACCTTTCCTTGTTTGACTCACCCCTTTGGAAGCTCAAGTTTCTTACTTCTTTTTCCTTCCTAAAGAAGCCTGGTGACCTAGGTGTCCATGATTTTCATCAATCAATCAATCAATCAATCAATCAATCAATCAATCAATCAATCAATCAATCATAAACTAATTTTTAAGAATAAAGGAGGAAAGATCAGAAACTTAACATGTTTCCCTCTCCATGAAAAAAAGTTCCTCATTATTCTGTAGAGGAGCTTTTCAGTAGGGATCTATGGTAAATTTAAAACATCACCATAATCTAACTACCTCTAAGGTATACTTTGTCTTTTAGGCAACCCTCATGTGGGGGAAGTGTCTGCTAAAATTCTTTAGTAAATACAGTATACATAAAGTTTTGAAAATAACATTAATTTTTTATTAAGAATTGTACACTTTGTAACTTGTGAGTTCTAGAGCAGATCCCTAAACACAGTCTCAAACAAAATATACTTGTATTCTTACTTCACACCTAAGATGTTCTTTACATCAAACACCTAGCAAATTTGTTCCAAATTGGAATTTGACACATGGAACTTCAAAAAAAGTTATGAAATAGTTATCTCTCTCAATCAACATAGAGGGCTGACGAGTTCAAATATCTATCAAAATCATTTAAAACAAATTTATCACAATTTTGCTAGACAATCTTAATTTTGGCCTTTCACATTAATATAAACTGTACAAAAAGACAATACCAAATCCACAGATTTATAACTTTCTACACCACAGTGTAGAACTAAATTATTTTGACAGCAAAAATATATTTATTACCAGCAAAGGTAGATCCAAAATACATATGCAGAGTTTTATAAAATTCTACACTTCAAATGTACAAAAAACCAGATGTCAGACAGAATCTTCAAAGGTACCATCCAGATAAGGATACATCGATGCCAAAATAATTTCAACCTGATGTTGCTGTGACAGTTATTGCTCTTAGTTTGGTCTATTATGTCTATTTCAAATTGCACATTAATGAATTTGCCCCACTACATCTGATACAAAAGAAATCAGACAAACTTTGATAATATCATATTCTAACAAGTTGACATAATATTAAAACACTCGTCTTCCTGGTGCCTGACTCAACAAATGCCTTTGGAGCAGTATAACTGTAAATTGACATAATGACTATCTTTGGTAATCCATTCTGAAATCAAACTTACCACTTGCAAACTTCACATTCGCTCCACAAGATCAATATAAAAAGTTTTACAAAACTATGATTAAATAAAACTACTTGTCCTTACTATAACCCAAAAGCTTTAAACAGTTTTGGAAAATGTACAAAAGACTATAAACAATGTGCTTTCATAAAACAGACTCCAGATCCTTTGGGACCAGTTCCAAAACAGAGGTCAGTAATGAGTTTTCTTCCATAAAGTATTTGAGTCCTTATTTACCTAACATAAATCATAGCTTAAATTCAAAACTCTAACTTAGGTTCCTTCCAAGTTTTCACTTTTGTGTGTGTTTCTTTGCAATAAAATATACTGTAACTACAAACCTTTGTTAGCTACATGGTAGAAATTGGATATAATAGTGGGCACTACAGAAGAAAAAATTTTCATATCTGTACATAACCATTATCCAAAATACTGTATGTACAATGGAAACACAACAATAAGCCACACACCACATGCCGCAATGAGAGGTAAGTCTCACATAACCTATACCATCTAACTAACATGCTCTCTCCTTCAATTCATTCATTAAATTTTATCTAATTTTATTCAGGTTAACTTCATGGACACCGCAATGAATTGCAAATTTTATACCAGACACAATGTATCTGTTTTAACCACATCTTTATATGCCGTCCTGACAGTGTCCAACAACATTTCAGCATGATTTTAACAAGCACTCTGACAACATTTCATTTTATTACACTGATTGATGTTGAAATACCATCTAGCAGTTCTGCGTCAGCTGGTGGTTGTTTACAGCGACGTTCAGTGACTTGCATATGGCTGACACCACTCAAGTAGATTTGGTGATTGACTACAGAATCAACATTTCCTAGTTCCCAGTTTACAACTGAAATTGCAATGATTAACAGGGATGGAACCAACAGTTCTGTGAAAATTAGTGCACGAAAGAGTCTCGATGATGAGCATACTCAACATGCTAAGAATTTAGAGCCTAGTTTATTCTCATTATTTTTAATGTCTATTGTATATATTTGTTCATTTGTTTTATGTCAATTGTGTGTATGTACATTTGTTTAGTTATTAGATGTTTTATGTTAAGGCAGAAGATGGCCAGCCCAAGTCGAAACTAGTCCCTAGTTAATGTAAAGCAAAATATTGCATATTATAGTATTGAAAGGTGGACCATTACAACATTAATTTAATAATTATATTGTAATGTGGACGGAACCAGCAGCGAGCAAAACAGCAGCGCTGGTGAACTGTTCAGTCTTGCAATCAAGAAGCTGGAAGCTAATCAATATTGGACCAGGCACCCAGAACGATCTTGAGTTGGAAACTACTAGAATCTTCTGTGGGCCTATATAATGAACTCAACTAATGCATGCCACTCAGTATGGAGTCAGTCAATCGCGAGTGAAAGTAAGCAGTATGAAACGGTTGCAAGCCCATCAAGAGTCATTCATCAGGAGAGAGTCCCTCAAATGGCTATGAGGAGTTCAACCAGGCTCACTACTGTGGTTCTGGATCAACAATGCACTGTCAGAAGCGACAGCAGTGATCAGAAGTTTGACTTGCTGGTGTACAGTATGATCACCCGAGTGTGTGTGTTATGATCGTGAGTAAAATTTGTGTTGAGTGGAAAACTCAAACACGAGTGAACTTGAAACTGTAAATAAAAGTTAAATAAATTTAGTAGAGAGTAAAACATGGTTAACTATCTCAGTAGTGATTTTTAGTTTTTAACAACCTCAATAACCTGTCACAATATAGTCGTGTAAGAATGGGTACCTCGTATGGAACTAAAATCTAGTTTTACAGAAGGGCAAGAAAACCAACCAATATGGTTGAAAATTGGAAAAAAAAGTGCCAATTACAAATTAAATCTGATAATCGTAATGATTAGCACAAAAAGTTAATTTTGTTCTTTTAAAATTTTCATTCTATACTAACAAAACTGTAGACATAATTACAGATATGAGGCCTCCATTCTTAACCCATCAACATACTAAATTTAATGTACTGAGCATGAGCATGTATACCATTTTTTCACGTGAAAGATACGGTTTTACACAACTAAGATTTATAAACGTAATTCGCAACATACTAAATTTTAATCATACCACTGTTTGATGTGATGAAGTGCAGCACCTAGAGGAACAATTTGAAAGCTTTTAATGGTGTGAAACACCCTAAAACACTCTGGGAAATGCAAAGCCACCAAATACTTTTCACACTCATATCTCACTGCACTTTTCTTGCCGGTCTTGTTTTCAACACAGTCACGGCCTGCTTTGGGGTTATAAACCTTGTGAAATGTGCCCAGTTAACTCATACAGGGTGAGTTGGGATTTTTTCTGTGAATAAGTAATCTGCAAAACCGTTTCTTTTAATAGCTATCTCATCCCACAGAGTTGTTAACCATGTGTTGAGAAATGTCTAGAGGGGAGGGATCTAGAGGGAGGGTTTTTATGATCGATTTTATTCCAGAATTTCATATAAAACCATATGTAGAAGGTTTATCACCTGTTTAACTCCATTGCCAGCCATCCTCATTTGTGTTTTTGTAGGCAGGATGGACTTCATTATCATCACCACCTTCAAACGCATCATCACTCAACAAGAAATTTTTTGTCATGCTGTCATAACTTTCACTGCTAGTAAATAAAATTGTATAATTTTCTAAAACTATATCACTGCCCAATATCCCATATTATAAGTTCGATTTTAGTCCTTGTAATACAATGTTTACTAGTGTCTGCCATTTCTGCTGATTATCAAGCAGGTTATCACCCTACTTGGAGAGTGATTTCCTGCTGCATGATATAATCTATGATGTTCATGCCAACTTCAAGAGAGAGCAGATTCTCAGCTTTCAAATGGTATACTGCATGTCATGCCATCTATAGACAGAAAGCTTGAATTAGTTGCAGAAAGCTTACCTCTCAGTAGACCACCTGCCAGGTGCCTGTGTATGAATGTTCAGGTGGCAAGGTATGCCAATGAGTTAAGCAACAATACACTGTATAAATCATTTCCTACCTATTTTGAAATGTCAAAAAAATACAAGAACTACTGCTGTAACACACAATACTACAAGTAGGTCACACCCTGTCATGAATTCAGCAAACTATCCCAAACAGATTCTGAGCTCTTAATGATTACCATTCGGATGAATTCACCTCGTATAATCATCAATTATGTAGTACTGCCTCATTATTTGAGGAACCAGAGTTCTTTTTCGTTAAAAAAAAAAACCAAACAAGTATAGTTCTTTAAATGTCAGTCACTCATGAGAACAAACTGGGTATCAAAACCACATTTACTATGAAATGTGAAATGACTAACCCAAAAAACTGTCATGTAATTTAATTGAAGGCTATGCTTGCTTGGAGTCAGTCTTTATGGCAACTACAAGTTTTCAGGAATTGGTTCATCTGGAACTGGAGTCAATATAACAATATAAATACACGGTTAATTTGACAGTTACATTAAATACTGTTTATCACAAGGAAATTCATCAAGAAGAAAGTAACTCTCATTTTAGGACTGGAGCTACAAGGTAAACAAGCAATAGATATTAACTGTTCAGATTCTTGAAAGTATCACTCACAGCTTCTCCACTAGAGAGTAACTTCCTTCCATAAATATTCTCTTTCTGTGTTTAACACTGTGAATATCATACTGTATAATTAATATCATTTTTTTTTGTATAAAACAGGTACAAAATAAGACAGCACAATGAAATGCAAACATCCACTCATGATTATTGAAGCACAAGACTGACATGAGACTCAAGAATTTTTACATTTGTACATTAATAAATGGAAAGACATGTTTTCTACATGAAAATTATTACAGATACCTCTGTTCAAAACTTACTTCTATAGATCCTGACAAGCAAGAGGAAAAGGTATGCTAACTTCTACAGGATATCATTCATACAGGGGGAAAATCAAGCCTGTTTATTATAAGGAGTAAACAAAATGGCCTAGAGCAATCTTGGTCCCAGTGGGAAAATTGTGGGAAGGGAGTGGTGATGATCACTATTTCAAAAGGAAGTACAACTGGACAACCGTTCTCTATCTCGATGGGAGTATAGCATTTAGCACTTTAACTGTAAGTTAATATTAGCAAATACATTTTCTTCATAAAGTACTTGGGAATGGACGGGTTGCATAATATAAAATTGGTCATAATTGCCACCAATACTCAAAAACGACAAGACTGAATCCTGAAGCAGTCAGCTAGCATTTATGAGATATAGCAGATTTATTGGCACATTCACAAACTAGACTTAATTATAGTATTTTTAGACCTACAAAAGGCATATGATATGATGCCTAGATCAGCCATGTAGAAGTGCCTCAGAGAACCAGGAATGCCTGAATATCTCATAGGCAAGGTCCAAATGCTATACCACAACTGTAGCAACTGTGTGCAAGTTGGGGGTGGCCATTCCGAATGGTTTAATACCACACACGGTGTCCAACAAGGGAGCGCACTCTCACCATTACTATTCATTACTGTCATGGGCAGTATTCTTTAAAAACCTGAAAAGAGAACAAGATGGAAAACTAAACACATTGGTGTTTGCTGACGATGTAGCCATCTGGGGAGAGACATAGGTAGAGGTACAAACTAGGCTGGATAAATGGGGAACAAAGTTCATACAGTATCAGATAAAAGTTAGCACAACAGAAATTGTTGTACTGAAAATGAGTAGGAAAGATACTGGGATGCCACTGCTTGAAGGTGAAAGCATTCAACGTGTACAGGTATTCAACTACCTTGGGAGTATGATTTCCAGCAGGGGTACTGCAGATAAAGAAATAGTAAACAAAGTGGGTTTTTTTCTATTTGCTTTACGTTACACCGACACAGAGGGTCTTATGGCAACGATGGGATAGGAACGGCCTAGGAATGGGAAGGAAGCGGCCATGGCCTTAATTAAGGTACAGCCCCAGCATCTGCCTGATGTAATAATAATAATAATAATAATAATAATAATAATAATAATAATAATAATAATAATAATAATAATCGTATGGCCTCAGCTACCGTGTGCAGACATTTCAATTTGACGCCATCTGGCTGTCTGCTCGTCAATTTCGACGTTCCGTTTTACTCTAGGCCACCACTAGATGGCAGACCGAGTAAACCGAAACTCTCTTGATCTGCCTGATGTGAAAATGGGAAACCACGGAAAACCATCTTCAGGGCTGCCAACAGTGGGATTCGAACCCACTATCTCCCGGATGCAAGCTCACAGCTGCGCGACCCCCTGAACAGAGTGTCTAGCAGATCCAACTTCTACAACCTTGTAAGACATCTGCTATGGGATAACAATGTGCTCATGCGAACGAAGATGACTCTGTATAAGTCATAATTTGTGTCCATACTCACATACCGTCTAGAAACATGTACACTGAAAGAGAGAGACGTTCGTAAATTGCAAGCATGTGAAATGAAGTCCCTACAAACTGCCCTCCAAAAAACATGCAAGGACCCTGTAAGGAACGATGACGTCAGAATGGATCTGGAAGTGGAATCGATAGAAGAGAATTCAAGGACTATAAGGCTAACATGGTATGGACATGTAAAGCGAATGCCTGGCACCAGAACACCACATGCATGCCTAGAAAGAATGGTTGAAGGATGAAGGCCAGTGGGAATACCTAGGAAGAGAAGGCTACACCAACTGAGAGATGATGTGGACAGAAGAGGAAGAAACTGGGAGTCAGTGGTGAGAGAGAAGGCATTTCCGGACAGACAACGATGGCAAAGGGTCGTTCAACACCACCCTACATGGCACGCTGGAGGGGTTCTATGTTGATTAACAAACCACCTTTCAGACTGTTAGTCTAGCATTCTGGTGTTTTATAAGATCAATAGTAACTGAAGGGATGTTAAATACACAGCATATGCACTGAAGAAATGAAGTTATTCCCAAAAGAGTATTCAAGGAAGAAAACGGTAAAGCTCCAGTATTTGCCTGGTGTGAAAATAGGAAATCACAGAAAACCATCTTCAGGGCTGCCAATAGAAGGCTTTGAACCTATCATCTCCCAAATGTTAGCTAACAGCTACACGACCCAAACAGGCACTCGGCACTTGTTTCTTAATAACAGGTTTTTGCTTTACAATGAAACTATGGTATTCTTGTTCCCAAATAACCCACTGAATTATAAAAGAGCATAGATATACAATTTTTTAACTGAACCACAGCATGCAGACATTCTACAGAAATTACATACATATCATTTCTCTTCATTGAGTTAGTTATTGTTGTTATTTATTATTATTAGTCTGCCCATACTGTCAGCCATCTTAAGACGGGCGATGTCTGGCATGACGCGTAAATAACCTCGTGGTGTACCCTGGGCAATGGACTGCTGAAGCAGGATAGCTGATAGTCTACCGAACTAGATCCTGGATCTCTCACGGTCAACCTAAGCAACACTAGAAGATCGAACATCCGAAGATGAAAACTAACAACGGCACTTATCAGAGCCAACTGACTAGAACGCTTGGACCCAGTGCTCACATTCTACAAATAAATGCAGAAGGCCTGTCAAAGGACAAATGTGATTACCTCAGCAAACTAACTACTGACCTCAAAATAGACATCATAACAGTTCAAAAATCACATCTGACTGAAGAAAATCTACAAAGAAAGCAAAGGCAAGATCACAGGATACGAAATGATTGCGAGAATTCTTTCTCCTGTCCATGGATCAATTATGTATGCCAAAACAAACCTCTGTAGCATCTCAGAAGTGAACTGTGAAAAAGTTAATGATATAGAAATCACCACCACCAAACTTAACAACATAGCTATTGCATCAGTTTATAAACCACCTCACTTCAATTGGCCAACTCCACCACTGCCTCCACTACCCACACCTTGTATATAGGTTTGCTGGTGTTATCATTGGTGCAGCTAAGCGAACCATCCCCTGAGGATTTCGGAAACAATATATACCATGCTGGCATAAATCTATCCAATCCATGCATGAAAATTATCAAAAAACTGGTGACTCTGAATCAGGCAAAAGGATACTAGAAGAACTGAATGAAGGGAGAAAAGAGAAATGGAAATATATAACTTTTCAACTGAGTTTTACTCACTCCAGTAGGAAAGCCTGGTCACTGCTCTGAAAAATGGGTGCTGCTTCTAACACCCGCAAAGTTCAACCAGGAATAACTGCAACGGAAATGGCACTACATATCAAATCAAGCGCTGATAAAATCCTAATTGATCCTACCATAAAGAAACAGACAGAGAGAGCTAAGAGACATGAACAACCACCTACAAACTGACCCCACATTATCTGAGTCATTCAGCCACAGAGAAATTGAAGAAGTCATCAAAATATTAAAAATGAGAAAGGCTGCAGATTTAGATGGTATTTTCCCACAATTCATTTGATATCTTGGAAAACATGGAAGAACATGGCTCAAGAACTTCTTCAGCGATATCCTAATAACTGGAATCATTCCCCCAGAGTTCAAATGGCCCATACCTTAGCAATCCTCAAACAAGGAAAACCAGCAGATGATCCTTCAAGTTATCGACCAACAGCACTACTCAGTGTCTGTTACAAGTTCTTGGAACGTCTTCTCCTCAACCAGATCCAGGGAATAATAAATGATGTAACACCAACATACTAGGCAGGTTTTAGAATCAAACAGAGCTGATGTGAACAAGTATTAGCATTAACATCGCACATTGAGGTAGGATTCCACAAGAAGTTGAAGACATCAGTTGCTTTTGTCGACCCAACTGCTGCATATGATACGGTTTGGCTGGATGGACTTAAACTCAATAAACACATACCATATCATACCTTAACAATAAAAAATGGACTACCTCAAGGGCCAGTACTAACTCCACTGCTTTTCAACCTATATACCAGTGACATGCCTGAAACCACCAGCAAAAAATTCTGCTATGCTGATGACTTAGCTATCGCTGTTCAAACTGCCACACTAAAAGAAGAGAGCATCCTCTCCAGTGATTTGAAAACCTTAAATGAATACTACGTGAAATAGAGACTTTGCCCAAATTCAGCAAACACCGAAGTATGTGCATTCCATCTGAGTAACAGAATAGCACACCAGCAGTTCAACGTGAACTTTTGTCAACTGAGAGTTAAACACAATTTCCGCCCCAAGTATTTTGGCATCACCTTAGACCGTTCCTCAAGACACAAAACAACATTGTGAAGAAACTAGCTGGCACTTCATGGGGAACTGATGCAACCTCATTACGCACAACCGCCCTCACCATAAAAAGATGTTCACCTGAATGAATGCATGAGAATCGTTAGTGGCACATTAAAATCCACCCCAGTATCCTGGCTACAAACCATCAACAACATACCTCCACCAGGACTAAGACGACAGGATGTAACGGTGCACGAGAGGAAAATTACACCATCCTAACCATCCCAATTCATGAGGTCATTAAATACTTACCACCAACTTGTCTTAGTTCAAGGAACCCAATAAGGCACAGTGCAACCGACTTCAACATCAAAGAAAAATGGCATCAAAGCTGGAATTCTGCACCTATAGAACATCAAATGGTCAAAGACCCTACTACTGCCCTACCAGGATTCTATCTAAAAAGACATCAGTGGGTTAAATTAAACCGCTTAAGAACAGGCCATGTCAGAGTTAACGCCATGTTACATAAGTGGGGACTTCGGGATTCTCCTGCCTGTGACTGTGCAGCTCCTTCCCAGACTGGAAGCCCATTGTGAAGGAATGTCCGCTAGGGAAGTATGATGGACCATTCCAGGATATCAATGATGATGATGATGATAATTATTATTATAATAATAATAACAATAATAATAATAACAATAATAACCCTGATGAGTTAGCATACCTCTACCCCAGTTGAACGGCTTATAATTAGTCAATCAGGCTATTTCCAAGGAGCCAATTTTTGAGTCTAATTAAAGCAGTCCACACTTGAAACTCATGCTTCAATAATCTAGTTAGAACTCTATTCTAACACTTAAATTCTAATAGACATGACTGCTGACTATCCAGAAGGCTGCTTACTAAAGTTCTAAGCAATTTTTTTAAAAATGTAAATCAGAAGGTTCTGCCTTGATTACAAATAATTACACAGGGCTACACTAACTTTTAACATATAGAACTACAGAAACTGTTAACAGAGATATAAATTTCCTGACCAACATCAACAACCAAGGATGTAATGTACATAACTACATAGAGAGCATGAGATGGTCTCTCCAAATACTGTGACCTCAGTCCAAAGATTCAAACTGCACACACAGAAATACCATCACGTATGGTAACCTGCAACATCTGAAAAATAACAAACAGTTTAAAGTCACAAATTTGCACTATCCACAACAAATTGCCAATACACCAAAATTTAAAAGTTGGAACAGTTAGAAAAACAATGCCAAAGTTGAATTTATTATGAAGAAAGGTGCTATCTGTCTAGTCATTATATTATCAAGTTTTTAAGAAATAAGAAAGTAGGCTCAAGGTGCATTCATGCTGTTGGCAGAGTCGTGTGGGCTAGACTGAACCAACTTGCGTAAGTTGTACTAGCCAAAATGTTTAGATGCATCTGTTCATACTGCTTGCCAGACCGAGCTGAGTCATACTGAGCAAGTATAGAAAGCACAAGCAAGTTTGTGTTTTCCACTTCAATACGCTTAAAATACAATCTAATATGTGAAAATGATACAGAAATACTCATTAATTTGGCAACATTTTCTCCAGCTATTTGGTTTTAGAAGAATCAACATTAACATTACAGAGACATAACTTTAAAATGTGGGAAGAAGTACTAAGGAAAGTAATTCATCAAATAAGTATGCAGCCACAATCATCTGTACTCGCATCTGGAGTGACAGTCATTGGCATAGTTTTGGCATTCCGAGGTGATGCAGCACACCCCTGTGGAGGTGAGCTGCATGTACCATTTTAACCACAGACCAACCCCCCTGCCAGTTTTAAATCCCTGGCAGTACCAAAAATTGAACCAGGGCCTTCAAGGACAGCAGCTAATAATGCTAACCATTACACTGTGGAAGCGGACAATGAAGGCAATGAAAAGTGGCATTTGCTGCTCCCTACATTTCTCTTGTAACTGGCAAGATGAAAAAATCATATTGATGGTGGATTGACCAGTTCTGAAACTGCACTGTGATTCTCGGCAGATTAAAGAGGCAAATCTTCGCAGGCAGGCTCTTGTGCGAAGGCCTTTCCTACTACGGTGAGTAATGAGATACTACGAAGGCGGATCAAATATAAACGGGAATTTGATTGTACTACTGCTGTTAGTAATAATTCTGAGGCGGGGCTTGGCCAGGATGTTGGTGAAGGTGTCTGGAGAAGGGGTTTGCATGCGCGAACGACGGTGGAGAGCTGGGCTACTTCAGTACGCCATGAGTGAGCAAGAGGTGCCCACGTCTGTTGCACAATGCATCATTATCAAATTTCTCATAACAGTGGGCACCAAACCTTCCGAATTTTTAGACTGCTATGCACACAGTTCGGGGAAGAAACATTTTCGCAGACTCGAGTGTATGACTGGGCTAAAAAATTTCTGGCAGGAAGAGAAGCTGAGGAAAATGAACCTCATGAAAGGAGACTGCAGACAAGCATCACTGCAGACAACATTGTTGCCATTCGTGACATTATTGGTAAAGATAGGCGAATACAAATTTCTCAAATTGTTTTAGCTGTAGGAATAAGTTACGGAAGAGTTCAAACCATCATCCAAAATTAACTCCATTTCAGAAAAATGGTTTGCCAGGTGGGTTCCTTGTCTCCTCAACCAGGAACAAAAAAACTTTGTTTGTTTGTCAGAGACTCTTGCGTCGCTATGACAAGGAAGGAGAGGATTTCTTGTGTCGTATTGTGACTTGTGATGAAACATGAGTGCATCATTACACCCCAGATTCAAAGAAAGCAAGCATGGAGTGTGGCGGCGAAGAGACGAAGCAGGTCCGGTCAAGGCCAAAACACGCCCATCTGCTGGAAAGGTGCTTACAACCGTTTCTGGGACTCCGCGGGCTTTTTGCTGGTGGATTTTCCTCACCAGCAAAGAACAATCAATGCAGCCTATTACTATCGCCTTATGGATGAACATCCTCCATACAGTTCAAATTTATTGCCCTGCGACTACCATTTGTTTGGACCACTCAAATAAGACCTAGGAGGACAGCGGTTCCATGATTATGCAAATATAGAAGAGTTTGTACAAAACTGGCTCCGCACATGTCCCTCTTCTTTCTATCAGGATGGCACCAAAAACTTACCAATCTGATGGAGAAAATGTGTATCGAAAGCAAGACACTATGTAGAAAAGTGATCTCTATATGTGTATTTATTTTTTTTGGTTCATGTAATAAGTTTTAAAAAATAATTCCCGTTTATATTTGATCCGCCCTTGTATGATCGTTGTTGCAGGTACTCCTATAACATTTCCTCTTGCATAATGTTACAATGGTGGAGTCACATATCTTGTGGAATGTAGCCTTCCACCCAGCAGAAACAGAAGATGCCGAAGCAGAATGATCTTTCCACTCTTTAGAACCTTGGTAGGGATACTGTCATTACCTGGAACTTTAACATTCATAAGAGAGTGTATTGCTGTGCTCAGCTCTTCTATGGTAAGTGGTTCATCTAGTACTTCCATGACTGACATATCTGTAACAGCATCAAGCACACCGAGCAAGTGGTTGCGCGGTTTGGGTCACATAGCTATCAGCTTACATTTGGGAGCTAGCAGATTCGAACCCCACTGTCAATAGCCCTGAAGATGGTTTTCCATAATTTCCATTTTCATACCAGAAAAATGCTGGGGGTGTACCTGAATTAAGACCTTGGTCACGTCTTTCCCACTCCTAGCCCTTTCTTATCCCGATATTGCCATACGACCTATCTGTGTCGGCATGACATGAAGAAAATTGTAAATTAAAAAAAAATGAAAAGCATCAAGCACAGTAGCAGTTATTTTGTTCTGGGCTGTATACAGTTCCAGGTAATGTATCTAGTGTCAAAAATTTCATTTTTAGGTTTCATATTGAATCAAGATTTACATTCAAAATTGTTAGGTATGGGAATCCACCTATTCAATACAAGAAATAGTGATAATTATAAAGTCATCACATATACATTTTATTTGCCAAAACCGGACCCAAATAAAATGAATATGTGATGACTTTATAATTATCACTATTTTTTGTATTGAATAGGTGGATCCCCATATCTAACAATTTTAAATGTTCTAGGTAATGTTCGACACAGTGCTCCAGCTGTTTGACGATTTCTATTATGACCTAACCTATCTTTGTAAAGGTGATGATGATGATGATGATGATACTTGTTTAAAGGGGCCTAACATCGATGGTCATCGGCTCTCTTTGTAAAGGAGAAGCCTTGCTGGCTGTAGGGCCTAAGGCCTTCTTAGTGCCCTCATACAGGGTTTCAGAATCTCCAGTCTCCACAGCAGCCTGCCATATGCTCTTACAAGGGTTCAACCAGAAGTTGTCAGCACAGCGGCGAGCAGTTTGCTGAACTATCCACTCTCTTGTGCTTGCACAGGAATTAGTTTTGTACATTAGATAGGCTTTTTGCTTATACTTTATGATTGGTTTCCATCTCCTCAGTATTGGTTTTGTACCATTCTGCATATCTGTTCTCTTTCTTGCTGTACGCAGCAATGCCTGAGCTGTAGATGGCATCACAAATTTTGGACCACCAGACCTCAATGTTTATGTCAACTTGTGTAATGTTCGCTGGTGCATTTTGGATAATACGAATGTACTTCTGCATTCTCTCCATATCGAATATATGGAATTGTTGATTCAGTGTCGGCTTCTCTTCTTCGTGTGGTACATGCCCTTCAATGCCAACCTCACCTAGCTGATCACAAGGAAGTGGTCTGTGTCACCATGATAGTTGCGAGTCAACAGAACATTCTTTAGATCAATGTTTTTAGTGAGATCAAGGTCAAGCTGATATCAGTCATGGCAGCAAAGATGCATCCATGAAACTCTGTGAATGTCTTTGCACTGAAAATATGCATAGGCCATGGTAGCAGCACATCCCAAGCAGTCTCATTCCATTGTCATTCATAGTGCCTACTCCTTGAGGGACCAAGTACTCAGACCATGCCTCACTGTCTGACCCAATGCAGGTGTTGAAGTCACCCAGGATGAACAAAGCCTGTTGTGTGCAATGCATTGTAGAAGAGATCTTTTTCTTCTTCACTGAAGTACAGAGTACTGAGAATGTTGATGGGACCTGTTTTTGTGAACAAGCACTAAGGAAGTATCCATTAAGTTCCATAGTTGGAGAATCAACAGCAACCAGGAGATTGTTTTTCTCAGTGAAACCTACTCCATGTTGCCTTGCCTGGTCCTACAGTTTGCCTTGCCAAATTAATGTATCAGTCCAAAGTCTGCAAGTCTGGTTTCCTGGAGGCAGGCTATGTCTACTTTGTATCTATCTATCCATCCAGTACAGTGGTCTTGTATGCATCATTCATCTCTGGTAGGCATTGGTATATCTTAAGGTATGAAGTATTGATATGCAGGTTGCCATACGAAGAGTGTTAGTTATTCCGTTATGCTTTTTAGTGTTGTCTGTTGTATCAGATCGAACTGCTTGTCAAGAATCATTTCTGAGCTCCATAAACCCTATGAAGAAGGTAGGTAGTGGTGGGACAGCACCTTATTGGCTGGGTGCTGCCCAGCTTGAGGCAGGCAGTAGCTGACCAGTGGGATACAATGGACTCTCCCACCTTTGGAAGGGATCCCTGGCGTTCAAGACTTAATGCCAATCAGACAGAGCTTATAACTGATAACTGTCACTTCCATGTTATACTGATGTCTTGTGACATCACTGGAATATCCTCTCCAGGATGTAAAACCTGGTGGAAGTATATTGTGATCCTACACTGCTCACACGATGAAATCCCCCTGTTGGCTATGCTGGTAGTGTCCAAAGGAAAGGCAGGGCCAATAAGTATTGTACCAATATAGCTGTAGTAGTCGTCAGGAAAAGATGAGTACCACCTTATGGGCTCCATACCTGATTTTCCATAGGCATTTACTCCCTTAGCTTTTTCTCCTCCCAGAGTCGACTCAATTCACAAGGTCATGAGAAGAAAGTTGAAGACAGTTCTTCCACTTTGCCTGTCACTGGGGATGTGGAACCTTGTCCATCTTTAGAACTTATGACCATCTTCTCTTGTAACCCTGGAGAGGGGCTCCTATGAGTTGCTATCAGCAGAGCCAGCTGGTTCCCCCTTTGTCCTGGATTGTGAGAGGCAGATCCTGGCCTCTCAAATAATGGGCTTAGGTTGGTCAACTTTAATAAAAGTTAATTTTGCATAGCTTGCATTTGAAATTGGCAGCATATACACACACATCATAACTAATTAAATCACAGTATTAGATTGACAGGGATATTACCAGCATTAGCAGTGATATACGTTAAGAAAACTTCTCTAGCTCTTTTAATACTAGAACTTGAACTATTGTTAAATCTTGTACGTGTTGTATGAAGTTCACATTCATCTGGTATTTGAATAGATCTTGCATCGTACTCATCCAAATCAACCACAACATTGTGTAATATATAAACACATTTCATAATCACAATGCACATTCCACCACCCGCCTAGCTCACTTCAAAACTAACTGCATGGCAGATTTTTCATTTGCAGGGTGAACACTTTCCTATTTGACTAGCTTCCATTCCTCTCAGCTCTGCCTGGCTCATTCCATCACTGCCAGCAGTGTGAATAGACCCTTAGGAGAACCTCCCAATCCAAAATGTAGTTCTGATTCAAATCTCAGAAGTGAAAGAACCATCAGCAATGTCAATAACTTGGGATGAACATAACTTTTTTATAAGATGAACTTACATGAAGCTGACAAGTGATCCATCAGTCATTATTATTTTTTAAACAATATTATGCCTATATGTTTCATACTCTTTACGGGCTTCCTCAGTGTGAATCTGTAGATCAATATCATAACATAGACATTAATGTATCACAATCATTTCATATGACTCTGCATGATAAAATTTCAAACTTAAAAATATAAAGAAATGAATTCAAAATGATATAAGCAAGTAGAGAAAGACCTCATTGAATTAGGATCACCAAATCTGCAGGATAGAAATATAATCAGAAAAAATTGTTTACACAAGGGGATTTGAGGAAGACGAGAAGAAACCAACATGACATACTTGGTCAAAGGAAAAGAAATTCCAACAATCTATGAAAATGAAGAACTAATGGGCAAAGAGGCAAGCTCAACAAATGTTGATTCTGTCTCGTCCTAAGTGATCCATTTGCACAGAAAAAGAAGAAGAAAGAAAGAAAGAAAGAAAGAAAGAAAGACAGAAAGAAAGAAAGAAAAAATGAATAAAATAATGAGAGTATTTAAAATAAAATTTAATAAAAAAATTGCAGGCTGGCTATTCATCCTCCAGAACAAAACCATAAAGCAAACAAATAATGAGGAGAATCTATCCTGCCAGCCCTGTGGTGTAGGGGTAGCATGTCTACCTCTTATCCAGAGGGCCTGGGTTTGATTCCTAGCCAGTCCAGGGATTTTAATTCTGGACTGAGAGTTGGAATGGAGTTCAATCAGTCTTGTGAAACCAACTGAGTAGGTGTCTGATATAAGAGGCAGCAGAACCCGTCAAGAATACAGCTGAGGATATCATCAGTAACTGCAGATCATCTATTGGGCAGTAGTTGTCCTGGCAGGCCAAGGCCTTAATGAGCTGTTCTGCTATGGGTTTGTTTATTTCTTAAGATTCATCCTGGAGATTTTAGTGTCACAATATCCACCAATAAAGTGCAAGAATTATTATTGGAACTAGCAATTCCAATAGGACAGAATGTGCAATAACCTTTCAGAGTTTCAATAGTTTCAATAAGGGCGAACATCAAATTGATTAACATCAAATGTTTTGTCCAATAGGCTATCAAATAACCACATTTACATTGTGCCAAAATATCTTATATTGTTAGTTAATAAGACTTCTTTGTTCTCTGATATTTTAAACTAGTATAGTGCATTCAAAAATCATAATGTAGTAAAAGTTCACCATTACATTTATGCAACTGGGTTTGCTTTTGCTTCTTTATGTTTCCAAATTACCCTACTTTAGAAAGCTATAACAAAACTAAAAGAAAATCCAATTCAGAAATAATACTAACAGAGAACTGAGCATACCTGTTTTACACTTGTGTAGTATCTCCTTGTCCTTGGGCCAGAACCCATCCAGCAGCTCTTCCAACATCCCAACCACATGACTCCAGAGCTTCATTGCATGTATCCCAATCATTAGGAGCATCCATTGTAGATTCTAATAGACTATGGAGGCGAGCCAATTTTATGGCACGATGGACATCCCAGTCTGAAGCATTTAACGCTGCCACACAGCACTCTGCTGAGACCTGAAAATGAAAATATATAACCTTAAAACCTATCTCTCAAAGCTAAAACAAAGAAAATTACATGAAGTTTGGGAATTTACGCCAACGGCCGTAGCCGTGTTGAAACACCGGATCCCATGAGATCTCAGAAGTTAAGCAACATTGGGCGTGGTCAGAAGTTGGATGGGTTGCCACGCGCTGTTGGTGGGGGGTAAGGGAATGGAGGAGCGGAAAGGAACTGGCCACCCTACCGCACGTAAACTCCGGCTCAGGAACACCTCTGCGGAGGTTCGGACCTGCCTTCGGGCAGAATAACCCTTACCTTACCTGGGAATTTATATACAGGGAAGTGGGTGGCTCCACACACACAGTATACACACTCATTTGAAAGGGAAAAAAAGTGCATCATCAACAAATTGTGACAGTACAATAACGGTGGTCACACAGTATCATCACAGGCTAACCCGAGTGTAGCTGAAGCCGCCCAAACACAGAAACCCCTGTTGTAGGCAACCTATTATATTCCAACCTTGCTATTAGTTCTGTCCTTGGGGGCTTGAATTTGGTTCCTGGTAGAGCCAGAAATTTAAGATTGCAAAGAAGACTGGTGCACAGTTAAAAAGGTACATGCTGCTTACTACCATGCAGGGTGTGCCTGAGGAGAACTGCACCACTTCAGGATGAGCACATGAATTTACAAATGTCCAGCTCTATGGCTGAGTGGTCAGCGCCTTGACCTTCAGTTCTTGGCTCCTTAGGTTTGATTCTCAGCCAGGTGGAGGGGTTTTAATCTTAAATGGTTCATACCCTTAGTAATACCAATATAGTTGGTCCGTTATTGGACATTACAAATTTTCCAGCCAACTCATTCCTGGTTGCCAGCGTTTCACCCCAGTGTGCTAAGTTGGGCTCATCAGTTGGTAAATAGCACACCTACCAAGACGCATGACTAGTGCATACCGTGGAGGCCACTGTGTAGGCTACTTGGTGCCACCGGCAGTGCCAACGCACTACGAGAGACTTTGTCTCATTTTCAAAAATTGATGCCTGCTTGGCCATCATTTAGCTCATGGACTGGGTGTTTAAGCTGTCCCCAACGCTACTGCAACTCGTACACCACACACAACATTATTCTCCATCACACAAACATGTAGTTTCCCGAACACAGAAGATGCCCTCCACCTTCACAGAGGATCTGCCTTATAAGGACTTCACCAGGCTAGCAATAGCCACCTAAAATTATTATTATTATTATTATTATTATTATTGTCATCATCAAATAATATTACAGCTTGCGTCTGGCTCCTTGGCTGAATGGTCAGCATAGTGGCCTTCAGTTCAGAGGGCTCCGGGTTTGATTCCTGGCTAGGCCAGGAATTTTAACAATGCAGGGTTAATTCATATTGCTTAGGGCCTGGGTGTTTGTGTTGTTCTACGAATCATCTATACATAACACACCACAGAAACAGACAAAAGAGAACACATCCCTCCACACAGGGTTAACTTCAGGAAAGGAGTCCAGCCATAATAAAAGTGGGCTAATTCCATATAAAGTGCTGACCTGCTGACCTCAGGTAAATAGGAAAAGTCCAGGAAAAAGAAAATTACAGCTTAGCACAAATTACCCAGAGTGAAGATTCTAATGAAACAAAATATTACTGGAACTCAAAATCACCAAAAGTGAGATGCAGTTTGAAATATTATGAATAATGACAACTAATCATCTTGAACCAAGAGCAATGACCTAAATTTTTTTTTTTTTTAATGCCTAGCACATAAGAAAACAAGTATTAAGTTTTCAATCCTTACCTCCAATCCTAAAACTTTCCCCATGATACGCACTTCATCAGACTCAACACCATGTGCCTTTCCCTGGGTACGTTTTGTGTTGGGGGTGTCACATGCAAACTCCAACAGATCCTCACATGATACATGGTCATCATGTCGAATCATTGCTCGGTCATCCGGAATGTCATCTAGAGCAGCCAGTTCACATGCAATCCGCTGTTCGAAGCTGTCATCCATACTCGGACTACTGATAATAAACAACAAAATTCAATTTAATCTGAGACACAAATATTCATTAATGGACAATTAAATATCCTTTTCTATCAGTACTAAATTAAATTCATAAACTATGAAGTTCAAATCAAAATGCTCCTTGAATTTAATCATTACACAAGTAATTTATCAGTTGTTAGGATTACATAGTTATAATCTAAAGATGGAAAAATCAGGGAGAATGAGAAGTGTAAATAATCTGAGAATTTTCTTATAGAACAAAACATGTTATTCCATTATTAACAAACTGTTTATTTTCCAGCTATGTGCAAGTATTTTATACATTTGTATCTTGTGTACAACAGGCTAAAAAACTTAAAAGGTAAAACTGTTCTTTGATTCCACAAGGTAGTGCAGCTCTTTTCAGAAAATATTTCTTTTAACTAAGTTGAAAATCAAAAGCATGGCTTTCATCTTAACAAAAAAGTACATATAAAAATGTAAGACCAGAAAGCAACCCACAGGTTCTGGTTCAAGCTGGTTGAACATACTAATATTCCAAGTGATTTTCCTCTTGCCATATGTTCTGTTAAGTTAGGCACTTCAGAATGGCCTTCTTTAAATAAAATAATTGTCATGCTTTCTTCATCCCTTGGACTTTTAAGAAATAATGCATTTTAAAGTACGGAATCACCTTTTATACCACACAACACCGAGCAACTACTCAATTCGATATTACCATAACTGGTTAGCTGATCTACCCTTCTAACATTCCATTTCCACTGCTACCTTTGGTACATCTGCAACAACTTGTACTATAGGATGCATATGTGTACAGTCACATTCTTGCTGTACTGTAATGCCTACTGAGAGGCCCTTGCAAGATATGGATATAATTTCAGGATTTTAAGCAAATTCTTCTAGCTTTTCCTCACTTTGATGATGATGATGATGATGATGCTTGTTATTTAAAGGGGCCTAACATCGACGTCATCGACCCCTAATGGTACGAAATGAAATGAAATGAATGACAAATTAAAAGGACAAAATCCTCCACTGACCAGAATTCAAAACGTAAGGACGATTGAATGGATGGATTTGAATTTAAAACGATCAGTGGAACTGACCCACAGTGCCCCACATACCCAGAAGCTGGCGTAAAACAATAGTATCACTGACAATACTGAATCGATGATGCTTGTAGTTGGAAGGAGTCCAAAATCCAAGTCAGCGGCCCCTCATAATGGTACTTATCGCTAGAAAAGTAGAACCATGGTATTTGTCATGTTGCGGTACTAATCAAAAGTAGCATAGACTTACGGTATTCCACACATTATGGTACTACTCACAGGTAATGAAATTTGCACATGTATCACAGACCTATGTTTTCGCACAATGCGGCGCCATTTACAGGCAACGCAAACCTACGGTGTTCATCACATAAGTGTACTAACCATAGGGACTCTTACTATTCCATGGTGTTCCTCATATAGTGGGTACTAATCATAGGCAAACCAGAACCATGGGTTCCATCATCCCATGGTGTTGCTCATATAGTGCTACTAATCACAGGTACTGTAAAAGCCGTCGCGCTCTCGTTTGCTACTAATCACATACCTATTTGGTACCTAACATAGTGGTACTACGCGCAAGTAAAAGTGACCCATGGTGTTCCCAGCGTGGTGGTACTAATCACAAGTAGTTTCATGGTTCTAATATAATCATCCCTTGGTCGCCCCTTTTAGACGCCTCTTACGACAGCCAGGGTATACCGTGGGTGCATTCTTCGTCTGCGACCCCCACCCACAGGGGGATGTGTGTTTGGTCTGCGAGAGGTATTTTATTTCCCTCAAGTCCGCCGGCAAGCCGGTTAGGACCCCCCTATCCGCCACCTGGGATGCGCCACGTGGGAGTATCACCTCTTCCCTTGTTATGCTAGTGTAGCAGGTTCGTGGTTTCCTCACTTTAATGAGGTCACTGCAGCCCTACTCATTTTTGTACAGATTACAGCTTTGAGACTAAATAGCCTTCCTGTTCTATTTGATGTTTCTTTTGAAAATTTCACTCAAACTGACTGAGATTCAAACCCACAATACTTAAGTTGGGGTGAAAGGAACTAATTCACCATGCCACTGTGTTTCCTTAGGGAATAATCATCTAGCTAGCAGGAAGAGAAGGGCATCCAGCCATGAAACAGAGCTAAGGCCACATGTGTGACAGTTTTCAACTGCAACCCCACTAGCATGTGGGAAAAAGAGACAAAAGAAGAAAAAGCTATTGTCTTGCAAACAATCTGTAAAATTCCCTTCAAATTTGGTACGTTTCATAATCTTATTATTAACCCGTCAGGTGCATGGATTTGTGGAATGCCAATAGCACACCGGGTCTGGTGCCTCCGTGCTGTTGATTCTGAAGATATTATTAATTATTTTTGTTCCACAGGAATATATACTATAGTTAATTTACGTGCATACATAAGATGTTTTAAAATGAATATTTAAATCAATACAAATTCATGATCTTAATACAATCATATGTGTTGGTACCATATTATTTCCACTGTCAACATCCCTTTTGTCTCAATTAATCCACAGCCTACAGAGATTTACCAACTTCTGACTTACCATACTTAAGATTATATTAAAACACACTGTTGGTGTAAAATTTAAAAAATCAAAAAATCTCTGCAACATTCGGCACTGCCATATGGATGAATGAAGGAGTTCTGTATCTTGCAAGAGACCTCTATGCTTGGTCTTTTTTTCTCAATTGGTTGAAGTGATATCTACCAACCAATGAGTACATAAGTGTACCAATGAGAGTCCATCTAAGTGTATTGATATTTACAGACTTCCAAGATGGCATCACGTAACAACACAAATAGGTCCAGTAGTATGAAGCATGTATATATTCTTTATACGATGTATTCATATAGTGACTGTTACATGCAAGATAGGATAAATAATTAGAATATTACACTTGGAAGCAAACATAAACAAGGAAACAAAACTGAAAGCTTATTTCAAATTATATCAAAAGGATGAAAATGCCACAGTATTTGTACTCAGAAATCCCAGATATATACATCCATATCAAGGACAAGTGGAAATGATAAATATTTGCAAATTCCATTGGGAGAATTTACTCATAAATCTTGAACACATGAAAGAAAGATACAGTATTTCTTATATGTTGTTCTACTGCATGTGAAAGGTGCAACAAGGCTACGCTCACCTCAGAACGGTTGATGGAACACTATGTATGTTGTTCCTGGAAGCTGTAGAAAAATTGTATTTGGTGGACATTAATCTAGGATGGGTAGATTGCTTGCAAGAGGCAGCAAACTTTGAAACGATTCAGTAGCTATGTGAACCTGCCATTGTGTGCTTAACTCCTGGCACTCACGCGGCGGGCCATGCCCGACAACAAGAATATCCTGCATAGATCTCTTCATCTTTCAATGATAATTTGAAGCCATGTATAGCTGTAATCTCTTTGAAATCAGGCTTTGTGGGCATTCTTTGAAAACCATGCGAGTTTGTAAACAGACGTTGTTTAGGGCGTCATTTGAGCAGCATGAGAAGGAAACAGCCAGATTTTTAGATAAAAGTGACATTGATTTCAGCGATAGTGAGAGTGATTTTCAATTAAGTGCTGAGGAAGATATGCAGAACTAGATTGTGCTGGTGAGTTGAGTGATGAAGATCCCAATAATGAGAAATGGTAGTGTTGGTACCTCTACTGATGGCTGGAAGGAATATCGTGACACGGACTTGGACTTCAAAAGAACGCTATTCACAGGTACGTCAAGTTATAAGCCACCGCATGGGACTACACCTAAGAGTGAACTTGACTTTTTCCAATTATTCATGACTGGCAAGTTATTGTCGGAAATTGTGTGCGAGACTAACCGGTATGCCAGCGTAAACATTCAAAAGGTTACGCCCCTCAGACATGAGTCTATTTGGAGATCGTGGATAGATGTTACTCTCCCTGAATTCAAAGCAATTGTACGCATAATCCTAAATGTGCAATGAACAGTAAGCCTGACTACAAGACTATTTTTCAGAAGATTGGTTAGATAAGTGTCCATTTTATAAAGATGTGTTCCCCCAGAAGAGGTTTATGCAAATATTCTGGATGTTATAAAATTGTCCTCCACCTGTAGGGCAACCACAGGGAGTTAGGAGAGGAGCAAACATTCGAAACTTGGTGAAATATTCGGATTGTAAATTTAGGGAGTTCTATGTACCAGGTCATAACATCGGTATAGACGGAAGTACAGTGGGTTTCACAGGAAGAAATTATATTCATGTGCTACAATCCACAAAAGCCAACAAAATGGGGCCTTAGAATATTTGTTTTAGCTGATTCTGAAACAGGGTAAGTTGTAACATTTGAGCCATACTATGGGGCCACTACAACAAGTTCTCTTCATCGACCCCATCTGTCATTTACATCTCGGATTGTCTTACATCTGTGTAATAAACTTTTAATCAGCACAATTGGTGCAACAGTTTTCTATGTATTTACAGACAGGTATTACACAGGATACGACTTAGCGGTGGAGCTGTTAAAACTTGCGTACCATTTTGCTAGAACTGTAATGTTGAACAGGAAGGGGTTACCAACTTCTGCTAAGGAGATAACAGTGAAAACAGTGACAAAACATAAAGATCATTCATATCGGAAAGATGACAGGGTTCTTCTCTTACTATGGAAAGACAAACGTGTTGTGTCAATGCTGAGCATCTACTACAAGAATTCAAGCCAGGAGATAGTAAGAAAGATGAAGAGGTAAAAAAAAAAGTGATCCAGAAACCAAAAGTTGTATGCGAATACAAGAAGCAGATGGGTGGAGTAGATCTGGCAGATCACTTTTTATCTGCTTATTACTTTACTAGAAGGTCAGTTAAATGGTGGCGTAAAATGTTCTTTTGGCTGTTAGAGGTAGCAGTAATTAACAGTTTCCTTCTGTACAATAGCCAAAAGAGTCAAGTGAAACACAGACAATACAGAATTGAACTGATAAAGCAGTTGGTTGGAAATGTACGGAACAAGGACTCATGCAAGCACAGTCGGCCATCCACTTCTGATCAAGAAGAACGTCCAAATGGTCGTCCCTACTTCATTTATTCTCATCCAAGGAGGAGAACTAAAGATTGTGCAGTTTGCGTGACCTAAAATGAAAGGGGGGAGGGGGGGATGATGACAATGTGAGACAGTGTTTTTCTGTAATACTTGTAGAAAAAAGCCTGGATAACATAATGGAAAATGCTTTGAGAAGTTCCATACAATGCACAATTACAGATAAAAAGTGACTGCCTGAGATAATTTCAGGCTTAAAATTGCTGAACATTGCATCTGACTATTGTATTATATTTATTTTTTGTTTGATTTATTTGATTTTTATAAATATGCTGTCCATATATTTGTGCTGTCTCTTATCCCTCTGCAAGCAGATTCTTAAATGGAGCTGGAGAGGCAGGAGTGTTCAGAAAAAAGGAGGGCTAAGGGTTAAATAACTGTATCCTCTAGAATTCTTAAATCATTCAAAACCATCAGTTTTGCCAACACACATACATTTTGAAGAACAACACTGTTATGTTGATCAGAAATGTAAATGCTAAACAGGGCAAGAATGGTCGTCATGCACCTGCATGAATACACTGTCACTGCTCAGTTAACTGACTCTGGAAAATCAGTTTAAAGTTGTTTTACTACTTCTAGATATATTTACTTACAATTTGCTTCATGACACATCGGCAAAGATAGATCTTATGGCGATAATAATAATAATAATAATAATAATAATAATAATAATAATAATAATAATAATAATAATAATAATAATAATAATAATAATAATAAAAATAATGTCGTGTGACTATTTCTAGCCGAGTGCAGCCCTTGTGAGGCAGATCCTCTGATGAGGGTGGGCGGCATCTGCCATATGTAGGTACCTGCGTGTTATTATGGAGGAGGATAGTGTTACGTGTGGTGTATGAGTTGCAGGGATGTTGGGGACAGCACAAACACCCAGCCCCAGAGCCAGTGCAATTAACCAATGAAGGTTAAAATCCCTGACCCGGCCGGGAATCAAACCTGGGACCCTCTGAACTGAAGGCCAGTACGGTGACCATTCAGCTAACGAGTCGGACCTTATGGCGATGATGGGTGGGAAACAACGGAAAACCACCTTCAAGAGCTGCTGACAGTGGAGTTCAAACCCACTATCTCCCATATGCAAGCTCGTAGGTGCGTGCCCCAAACCGCATGACCAACTCTCCCGGTCTAGATTATTTCCCCCAATTTTTATTCCTCCTCTTTCGAGCCTCTTTCCCCCAGTCATCACCATGGTTTTACACTTATATTGTTCAATCTTTCTACTTAGGATGTCCACCAGCTCCTGTGCCTCAGATTCATCCTTCCCCTACAACAGAATATCATCAGCAAAAAGCAATACATATATTTTCATTGCTTCAGAGGGTTCTTTTGCTTCCTTCACAATCTTGTTCATTACTAATATAAACAGTAATGGTGACAGAATACTTCCTTGTCTAAGTCCTGTTTCTCCTTTAAACCACCCTGTGTTCATGTCTTTCATTTCCACACAACTGCAACATTTGTAATACATCATTTCTATTATATCTTTACTCACATTTTTCTGTATCAAGGTTTCCCAAGCCTTTTCTCTGTGTACATTGTCCCAGGCCTTTTCTACATCGATAAAACCCATCACCAGATTCACCCCATACTACCAGATCGATCAATCAATCGATCGATCAATCAATCAATCAATCAATCAATCAATCAATCAATCAATCAATCAATCAATCAATCAATCAATCAATCAATCAATCAATCAATCAATCAATCAATCAATCAATCAATCAATCAATCAATCAAAATTTATAATGTCCAATAACGGACCAACTATACTGGTATTACATACCACTTAGTCGAGCAGCTCGCCTCCTTTCTTCAAGTCTTCCCAGCCCAAACTTTGCAACATTTTTGTAACGCTACTCTTTTGTTGGAAATCACCCAGAATAAATCGAGCTGTTTTTCTTTGGACTTTTTCCAGTTCTCGAATTAAGTAATCAAGGTGGGTTCCCATAATCTGTCTCATGATAAAGAATGATTCATTGTTGATCTTTCAGTTTTCTATTGTTGTATAATATGGGTATTTTTCAATTAAAATGTATGCAGAGGTGGCATATTCAGTGCACTGGGGGAAAAATAACTGCAGCACTTGTCAGTTAAACCTGCAGCAGTTCCAGGGTTAAATCTCCCTTACTCTTTTTAGTCCAACCCTTCGTAAGGGTGTAGTGGCATCATGCGACAATCCTTTTGGTGATCTTCCTCCAGGAGTCTCTGCTTTGGGCATGGTGACTTGCTTGCTGTAAGCTCATCCTGGTCAAGTTCTTGATCTGGTCCATCCATCGTAACGGTGCACATCCTCTAGGTCTTCGGCCTTCGACTTTTCCCTCTATGATAAGTATTTCCATTGCCTCCTGTCTTCTGGCAGTATGACCAAAATATCTGAGTTGTTTTTGGTTGATAAGGGTCGACAGTCTTGTTCTGATGCCGAGCTGTTGCAGGATCGATTCATTAGTACGATGTGCTGTCCATGGTATTCGCAGTAATCTCCTATAGCACCACACTTCTAGAGCATCATTCCTGCGGCGATCCGCCGTCTTCACCGTCCAAGTTTCTGCTGCACAGGTCGCGATGGGGGAGATCAGAGTTCGAATGAGGGTGAGCTTTGTCTTGGAAGTGATGGAGGTGTCCTTCCAGATACGAATAAGTTTTGCTGTTGAATTTCTCGCAATCGCAATGCGCTTGCGGATCTCAGGTTCACAGTCTCCAGTATTTGTGACAATAGATCCTAGATACTCGAAGCGATTGTTGTTATGGCAGGTCTGTTGTTATTAAAACGGTCAATCATCACTTTGGTCTTTTTATTGTTGACTTCAACACCATATTCTCTGTTTCGCTCGTCTAACCTCTGCATGATGGCTTCTAGTTCATGACCATCTGTTGCAATTACCACAGTGTCATCCGCATATCTGAGACTGTTAATTTTCCTGCCACCAACTGTGATGCCGTCACTCCAGTCCTTGAGAATCTCCCTCATAATGTACTCACTGTATACATTAAATATGAGGGGGTAAAGAATGCAACCTTGTCACACTCCAGCACTAGTAGGAAAGATATCTGAGAAGTCTCTTACTACAGCTGTTTACATGTTTGTGGATGATCTGAACAGTCGTGTGGAGTCTTACACATGGCTTGTTTTAATATTGCATTTGATGACAAAATATATAATCGTTTAAGAATGGAGACCTAGTATGCTATTTGCTTTACATCGCACCAACACAGATATGTCTTATGGTGATGATGGGATAGGAAAGACCTAGGAATGGGAAGGAAGCGGCCATGGCCTTAATTAAGGTACAGTTTGCCTGGTGTGAAAATGGGAAACCACGGAAAACCATCTTCAGGGCTGCCGACAGAGGGGTTCGAACCCACTATCTCCCAATTACTGGATACTGGCCGCACTTAAGCGACTGCAGCTATCAAGCTCGGTAGACCTCATTTTTTAGAACAAGAAAAATTGTCCAATATGGATAAAAACGGAAAGAAGAATCACTGTGCCAATCATACAATTATGAATTCAGTTTCACAATAATTATACTGATTAATGCAACAAAATCTTTTTTTTTTTTTTTTTTTTTTTTTTTTATTTTAGATTTTCAATTTGCACGATGTATATGTAGACAAAACTGCAGATTCAAAAGTCTCCATTCTTAAACAACAATAAAACAATCAATTCTAGCTACCAACATTCTTATTACACACACAAATGAACAATATATCCAGTGAAATATAAACTGTTGAGATGAAAAAGCTATGGTATTTTTAATTTTTAAGTTCCTATCTAATATTAAGAACATCACATACAAAATACATAAATGTTGGAAAAGAAAAAGCTTTGTATTATTACAATAATATATACACGTTTTAAGTACATAGTCAAATAATTAGCATAAGATTGAGAACATATTGAGGATAAATGGCTCAATCAATGCTGGATCCCTTTTTTTGCATGTACAATCTAACTTTACCCATTATTCTAACTACAAACTTCTGCATGCCATGCAAGTATAATAGCCTTAACAATAACATGCCAAACTCCAAGAAATAGCTTGAGAGGGATTGTTTTCCTATATAACACAATAAGAAAAGCAAACACTCAATGTTCTATACTTCAGTTTCAATAAAATTTACCAAAATTTACCAAACAATGATAACCTAGGAAGTTTTACCCTGAATTAATCATAAAACAAATTTAACATCAACTGCCATACAATCATCATGCAGATCTAAAATCTTAAAAAATCTATGAAATTAAAGACTTTCCTTCAAATACACAGCTAAATAAATATAAGCGTTGTTCAACTGAAACAGACTGGTGAGTAAACACTTTGACTGTAGATATCGGACAACATACACTATATCCAACTAAAGCATACTGATGAAAGTTTGAGTCAGTCTACAGATAATCATCCTCACCATTTAGGCTCCAGTCCCAATACTGAACAAATCTCTCCTTCTGAAAACTGTAAAAGTAGTGGGATGTTAAACTAACACGAACAAATCCCTCTATGCCCTCTGCAGAGATGGATGTTGGTCGGTCCACTCTTGCACAGTATCACGAACCGCATCAATGGTGTGGTGAAACACTTACCCTTCAGAGTTTTACTCAATGGACTAAGAACATGAAAGACTCAAGGGAATGATCTAATCTGTAAGGTAGATGATCCAAAAGACTCAGCAACAACTGAGTAGAATGTCCATTGATGCGCTGGAAGCACATGAGCATAAGTTTTCATGGAACATAGGTACACATTTTGTGTGGTATCGGTTGAGATGTTCCAGGCATACCTGTACAGATTTCTGTTCGTAAGTGAGGTGCCAAAGTATCCATTTGGATCACACACCACACTTTCTAATACCCCAGTTCCCTATGCTCGATGCTATGTATGGATCCATACTGAGGTTCACAGTCTGCGTACGGTTATACAATGATTGTCATTCGCCATCATGTCCACAGAGGCAATCTCTTCCCGTGTCATTAGAGGGACCTGTCCGGGTTGTGGGGAATTGGCTGTGTATATCTGCACACCTCAAATCTATACACATCACTTGAACACAGTGCTTCATTTTAAGTGTCTTGATACATGGCTTGCATTCCACCAAAGATTTCACTTGTCGAAGTATCTTTTCTGCACAAGAAATGAATCATGCCACATTATACTCATTACCTGCTATGGGATGGAGTAGACCATACCACCAGTGACTCAACACCGAGTTGGACGGCGACAAATAACCCAACTCTTTAAAGAGGCCAACAACCTTGGGCAGATGGGCTCCTTTACGTGGATACTGGTCCCCCAGTGGAGAAAATGCCATTGAAATTCAACACGCAGCATCTGTTCTCCAGGTTAGGGATGGCCTCATTGAAACCGGGCAATTAGGTATAAAATGCCTTTCCATATGGTGAACCCTCCACAATAGCCTAAGTGAAGTACCAAAGTGGATCAGGACAGATTGAGAAATGGTAGTCAATGATCTACTGCCTGATCCAGGAACTCTTCAGAAAGGGTGACGATCTTTACTCAGAGGACCGTGACAATGTTCTGTGCTGTTATTACAAACACCAAGCCATGCAGTGCAGTTACCTCTTAGCTGTTCTGTCAAAACTATTTGTAGTGTTGCCAGCTCTGTCTATGTTTAACTCTCATACACGTATATAGATTTGCACAGTTACTACAGAGATGTCTGGCAAAGCCTAAGTTACACTTTATTAATGGAGATGATCAAGAGAGTCACTTGCCTTTTTCAGTACCATTCAAATGGAAGAAAATTGAAGAAAATGAATTACTGTAATCTTACAAGTAGAAATTAGCATTATGATATTGTTCTAGCAAGTCCTTTAGTTTCTACTGTTAAATATCAAAGAAAACAAATTTGGTTTTAATGGAAGCTTTCCAAAAGAGCCTCATTCAAGAAATTACGAGTAGTTAAGCTATGGTGGTGATTCAGTAACAGTTGAAATTTCAGAAAAGTTGGTACATACCTGCTTAATTTGGGCTGCACACTCCCAGCATCTGGTAAGCCGTCAGAAGGCTCTGCTTCAAGGCCAAGGTAAGTCGGGGCCTCAGTGCATTCAGTCCCCGCCACCTTAGCAAGAGTTCTAGTCAGCCCACCTCCAGGTATAATAAGTGGATGCTTTCGTTGGTGGCGAGGTTTGCTGGGTGGTTGCGGCCGAGAACGATCTCGAGGAGGCAGAGGAATTGGATTTCCATTTTCCTCATCGGCTCCGGGAGCTTCAAACACTTCATTACTGTCCTCTGAACACTCTGATGTTGTAGACATCTCCCGACCCAATGTAGAATGTCCTTGTTCAGTCTCTAGAGAAGCAGGGCCAGTTGATACAGAATCTCGTATGTCACTACCAGTTGACGTCCTCTGCTGTGGAACAGGTGGTGGTGCTGTCGTAGGTGGTGGAGGAACTCGGAGGCGAGGTAGGCTGCGAGAACCAGCAGACTGGATGGGCTCACTGCCATGATGTACACCATTTGTGCTGTTGTGCTTGTTCCCGCGCACTCGAGGCCGTACAACAGGGAAAGCACCATTCCGCAGCATTCGCAATGGATTTGTATCTACTGAAGGTGGGGGTGAACCGAGAGGTAAGGCAGGCGGTGAGGTAGCAGTAGGTGAAGATACTGGCTGCTCTACCAAGCTGTTGTAAACTTCTTTGGCTTCTTCAGTCAAGGAGGACTGTGGAAGTGAATGAAAGGAAAAAAAAAGAACAACAAAAAGAAAAAGAAGAATGCAGGAAGACTAATCAGAAACTATTGCACAACTCTTCAAACTACAACTAAAAGAATACAGATTTTAAGAAAGGCCAGGCCACACTACAGGGATGAAAGGAAGATTAACCTACAGAGGACACATTTATAAAGCCCCCTACACTCATTTCATCATTCAACTGTTCAGACCATTGGCCGACAGAATGGACATCAACAAAACAATTCTTTATGTATTTCTACAGTACTGATGCTAATCGTTCATCACAGTTTTGCTCAGTACATGTAACTGTACGGGATTCATTACAAAGTTTTAAACACAGAACAGAATATACAACTATACCTCAAAGGTGACAACAGGGAGCATTCTTAAAATACTAGTTGATACTATACCAAGGTTAATTTTAAATGGTCATTAAACAGTTGAAAACAACAAAGGCATTTGCTTCCTGATTAGGGGCATCTTTCATTCGATTTCTCCACTTCAAAGTATTTACAGACCAATTCAACTTTCTATCAATTAAGTCATGTCACTCATATTTAACACCACAGATAAAAAGACTATAAAAATTCATATTCTTGGCAGCACACATACTGATCCTTTCATCCTCTTTAATGTTTACGTGACAGCATAAAATAATCTGCATACCATAATCTAAATCACATATGGACTTACATATTTTTGAGGCAAAAGTCCTTTTTATTCACAAGCTATTTACTTTTGTGAGATTCTTGTAAAAATTTAAAATAAGACACTGGCAAGGCAGGAAAAAGGACCAAATTTGATCCATTGCAAATAATGCAATTAACTAGCATGTTGGACTAGGAGCAAGACCAATAAACTCATCTGCAAATTCAGGATACTCCTCTAAATCAGAGCCAGATGCATCAGATGATGACAAAGCTAAACATGCTGCACCTGGTGAAAGTGATGCCAGAAAGGAGCCTGCCGGGGGAGGTGAGATTTGTGCGTTATCTGAGTGCAGACCACACAATGCTAATCCTAGTGATGCTACCAGAGACCTTCCATCTTGACCACAAAGTTTTTCTGAAAGTTGTGATTTTACTTCACTGGTTTTAATACAAGAGGAAGGTTTAGGTGCATCATTCTCTAATTGAGCGCTAGATCTATCTACTCTCTTTTTAACAGGCACTTCATACCATATTTGTGCAGGCAGAGTCAATGAACCAATACATTCAACATTCGTATGATCACTTCCAGGATCAAAACTTATTTTTGCATCATCTGAATTCTGACCGTTACATCTGGGCTCTTGATCTGCAACCATGGTACCCCTATTCTGCTCTGTACTAATCTCATTCTCATCACAAGGTTCAGGAGAATGTTCATTTGAATTCTCCTCACAAACAGGTTCAACTAAGTAAGCAGGGTATTTACAGAGGAGATCTCGAGATCGAGCAAAACAGAACTCAGCTGATGCTTTGTCCCATAGCGGAAGTCGGAGAGGAGGTGCTAATCCACCCAGAGACTCCAAACTAGTTCCCAAGGATAGAGGAGGTGAGGATGGTGTGGCAGATAGAGACAACAAGCTACTACACAAAGACTATACCAGAGTTAACCAAATACAGAGGCAATGAGACAAGAAGACAGAAGATAAACAAAAATAAAAAATAAAGAAAAAATAAAAGGGAGAGAGAATACACAAGAAAAAAATTAGATTAGTAAAATATATGCAACTCATTAAAAGCAATGAGCACACAAAAAGTTGGCTCAAATTCACAAAAATCTTAAAGATATATAAAAATATTATAAAAGCTATATTATCCAGCACTAATGCTTGTATGATCCTCTTCTTTTCCACTAATCTCAAAACATTCACACACTGATAGAGAACTGTAGATTATATGCCCCTCATCTATATCTGATTATTTATGAAACTCTTCAGAGCACATAAGTACTATATTCAACCAATCTTACTAAAATGCATACCAATGGTCATCCAAGTCTTGGGGAGATGTAAGTGAGCATCAACTTCAATAAGTACAGGTGCATACACGACAGGGAAAAAAAAAAAAAAGGAACCTTGGAATTATATAAAGAAAAAATCATGAACTGGAGGTTCAAATGCCAATTCATACATGGAGACAAGATTAAGCAATGCTTAGACATGGATGTTTATAGTCTATAATTTGAAAGAATTCTTCCTATCTTGTTTCTCTAGCTGCCAATGTTACATTTCCGTTACTTACATTGGGGTTGCTTTTCTTCTGTGTTTGTCCTACGTTCCTTATCTACTACCCACCTATATTAACTTCTTTTGTCTCTCCCTTGTATTTACCCAATTTTCTCCTCATCTTAAACCTCTTACCTAAGCAGTATTCTCAAGCAATAGCCCCTCACGGAGTGTATATGACAGTCCTAATGGGAAGCAGAAATGAAGTTGTTAGGGGCTAAAAAGAAATAGATATAGAAAAACTGGGATTAATGAGGAGAGAGCCAATCTATCTGAAAACAGCGGTGTATGAATATGAGGTTATTGTTCTTGTCTTTTTGTGTTTTCATGTTTGTCCTTTTCTCCTCTCTCTCTGTTGCCTCCTCTTCCCACACTGATCTGTCATTGTGTTTATACTATTATGTTCCTCCCCATGTGCCTTTCTTTCTACTGTATACATGAAATTAAATTACTAACAATAATGCCTACACATCTACAGGCAGTAACATAGACCAAATAATATTCTCCCAAACTGAACTCCTCAAACTACTTTCATTCATCCTCCTCAGTTACTAGCTATTTGTTTTTGTCATGTTAACAAGAGGAGAATTTGCATGCAGAACTAGTCTCCCTTGCAATATGAATCACTTTTTTCAACAGAGCACAGTTGTCCTGTTAAAAGGTATCTCTAGTTATACTACAACACAGCTGACTTGACAGGATGAATTCTAATAAAAGTATTTTATAATATTGTAGGGAGGGCTGACCTCCCTTGCCTCCTTGCAAAATGTGCCACAGTCTAGATAATTTCCAACTGTACAGACATTATTCCCTTCATTGGATAGGCTCCATTTCTCACTCAAGTCGGTTAAGTAACACCTCATCAAAGGAAACCGTACGAGCCAGCAGAGTTAAGACTACATTTTTCTCATCAAAAATTAAGTTTCCCATAAAGAACTATATTATTTTTACTTACTGAGAAGATAATATCAACAAGACTTAAAAGTGTTCAAACTCTTTAGGCTTTTTCACTTGTGAAATTACCAATATCAATGTACCCTTTTATATAAAAGCCAAAGTTAGGCATAGTTAGCACACTCCCATTCCGGGGATCTTATCAAAGAAAAAGTAAGATTTTTCTATACAGAGATAATGAAAAAAGACTATTTTTGCGCAAGCATTGAATAACTTAATACATTCAAAAAGTGTTTGTTACTTGCTGATAATGTCTGTTGATTAAAGGGGCCTAACATCTAGGTCATTGGCCCTTTAAAAAGCAATTTGGAACTTGCCTGCTAACTACAACAGGAGAAAAGCTGTCTTATGACTTTGAAGGTGAATCTTTAAAAAAATGTTAAAAACTGTAGAACAGTTAAATCTAGGTCCCGATCAGATTTATAATACAGATCAAAGCAGACTGTTCTGGAGACATTTGCTGAACAAAACATTCGTCCATAAAGCAGAAGCTAGTGCTTCTGGCAGAAAAATGTCTTAGCTCGAGCTGCTATTAAAAGACAAATCTAAAAATCCTAGCATGTTCAAAACTGTAAAATATCTACCATTTAAATATAAATACCAGAGCAAAACTTGGATGACATGAAATTTGTTATTGGCTTTACGTCCCACGAACTCCTTTTGGGGACGCCGAGGTGAAGTTTATCCCACAGGCATTTTTTACTTGTCAGTAAATCTACCGACACGAGGCTGGTGTATTTTAGCATCTTAAATACCACCAGACTGAGTCAGGATGAAACTGGCCAAGTTGGTGTCAGAAGACCAGCGCCTCAATCATCTGAGCCACTCAGCCCAGCCCATGGAATTTGTTCAATGAGTGGTTTCACTAGTAGTTCGTGCCATCAGCTAAAAAGTTCCTCAAGATGCAAAATTTGCCTTAGAAAGCTTTGGTGGTTTTAGGTAACTGCCCCAGACATTCAGATCAGGAAGAACTTAAATTCAAAAAATTTAATAAAAGTAATGTTTCTCCCCCCTCCAATGTAGACCCTTTATTCCATCTTATGTATCGGAATGTCATACAAATGTTACAATTCATTACAAAAAAGCCTAGTGTATAGTGTAATAAGTAAAGAGCAAAGCATCATTCAGTCATTGAAAGGCACTAAACATAAAAGAAGATGTTTACAACCTTGCTTAGGGATAGGAAAGTGTGTTAAACACAGTGATGGTAACTGCATGGGGCAAGCTGTGGCCAGCTCTTCCTTATTAGTTCAGTACAAAAATAAATCTAAAGAAGGTGAAGTGATTGAAGGAAATCTTGATCCTGCAAACGATGAGGAAATTGTGAAGCTCTGAGAGAGGATTGACGAGATTTGCACCAACGATTTTGAAACACTATCTGTTGGTAATGTAAATTACTAGCTGTAAATGACTAGGATACGAAGACTAAAACTGTCAGCTGACAACTGATTTTGAGATTGTCCAAGATATGTCCACTGTCTGATGATGAAGAACAAGAACAAACCTCATTACAAATTCATTCTACACGACATAACAATGCTGTGAGTGCATTCAACAGATGTGTCATGTTGGTTGAGGAAAGTAACATAGAAGCAGCCAATGTTTTAGTTTTAAAAAGATTGCAAAAGAAAAAATTCTAAAATCCTCTATAAAAAAGATTAACAGTTCTATTTTCCAGGAAAGGCCAATTGATGTAAAAGATTGACTTTGTTCATTGAACAAAGAGTCTTTCTTCATTTAATGTCTTTATATTTTATTTTTAGCTTTTTTTATTTGTAAGATTGCCATCAGAGACAAACCTTACAACATTTTATAGAAAAGATACAACATTAATTGAAATTTTTAAATGTTAAAAATGAAACCTACAAAATCTATAAAGCTGCAAAGATAATAAATAAATAAATCTTGCCATGGAAGATGGAACAATATACGCTTACGTCTGAATGACAATGAACAAATAAAGAACAACCTCAACTACAAAGGAAATAAGAAAATGATTAACCAGCTAAAGAGAGGACAAATTGGGAGAGTAATACAAAACAATTAAAAACATAAAAGAACATTAAAAAATAATCATATAAATGATGATACAGGATAGAGACCAATCTCTTCAGGCTAATTCATTCACTATGTACTCTTTATCAGTACAAGAAATATATTTCAATTTTAGACCATATTGACAATAATATTGATTTTAAGTAGTAGAAAAGAAGGAATCCACCCTTTCAATACAAGTTAATTTGGTAAGAGGAGATTGATTTGACTAAATTTGATGAGAACAAGAGATAGAATGATAGGACGCATTTTAAGACACCCAGGACTTGTTCAGTTGGTTTTTGAGGGAAGTGTAGATGATAAGAACGGTAGCTGTAGACTCAAAGTATGAATATGACAAACAGATTAGAGCAGATGTAGTAGTTACATAGAAATGAAAATGTTAAGCACAGGACAGGGTGGTATGGAGAGCTGTGTCAAACCAGTCTATGGACTGATGACTCAACAACAAAAACAACAAAAATAACCAGAAAAGAATAGTTACCAAATCGTCTACAGAACATGTTTCGTTCCTGTGAGCAACATCTTCAGATGTGTGAAGATTAGTTACAAGAAATGTAAATAAAATCTTCCTCTTTCACCTAACATCAATACTCTTATCAGTACACAGTACTTTTTAAGTTTTTTAAAAATAAATTAAGTACACTTTCATTTATATAACTGTTTTTCCATTGAACAGTAATCTTACAGATCTCTATAATCTGACAAGGCCTGTTCCCACTTTGGATCAGATTACCGACTTTCTGACAGTGACAGCTAGGGCAGTAGACTACGGTATATAAACAATCTAAATGTTTGTATTAATTTGTATATTTAATGTTGGTTCTTGTATATATGTAATGTTGGAGACTCCAGTGATTCCATGACTGATGTTACCTGTATTATAATAATAATAATAATAATAATAATAATAATAATAATAATAATAATAATAATAATAATAATAATAATAAAAAATCAAAAGTATACAATACATCTTGCAATAAGAAGATACCATACTCAAGTGCAAAATAACATAGCTATTATAATTCATATTTTATACATCTTGCAAAATAGAAAGGATTGTTAATAATTATTAAAAACAAATTCCACACACATAGATACAATACAACCAATAATTTAAAACATAACAACACAGGTTAGAAAAGATACAATCACTTGAAATGCAATATCACTTTGCATATTGTAATGAAGACAAATCAGCTCCAGAGGTAAGTGAATAACATAAACAGGAGGATCAAAGTCATTTTTGTACAGGCTATGAAAGCCTAAATAGTATTGAAAAGTACAATTCCTATTTACCTGAAAACAGGCACTACACATGAAAGAATTGAAGTTCCGCATACAAATAACATACCTTTGAAAATGCTAGGGCACTTCTTATAAGCAATGGACATATCTTTGGATACACCATTAAATGGGGAACAGTTATCACCCTGATAGTGATAAATAAGACCAAAGAACTGGTCAAATTCATGAAAGGGATGGACACTGCTAATGAAACTGAGTGGAAGGAAAGAGACCAAGGCATACAAAGAACAGATACAGGCTATTATACAGCCACACAGGAAAGAAATTCAAGATACATGGCGAGGTGTTTTATACTTCAAAATTTCATACTACAGGATCTTTATAATGACAATTCAGTTGGAGGATGAAACAAAATTTGTTTCGTGTATGCCTCACAAACTGCAAATTAATAAAAAATGCCTAAAGCAGTTATTGAAAGTAGTAGAGAAATAACCTATTTCCTTGAGTATTAGATCCCTTAGACCCCTTTTTGTCCACTTTTAACAATATTGTTATGATTGGATTGCTTTTATCACATTTTAAACCTAATTCTCCAAGAGTTACCTGTATTGGCCAGAGTTAAGAGATAGAAAACGATCACAGTCTTAATGATCTCGCCTACTTTATTAATAGCAACATCCATGAATATTTCTTAATGAAAGTAAACTTGTGTCCTCATCCCAAGGTGTTGCAGCTCTTTTCAGGCACACCTTATGGACATGAGCTCTATGCAATATTTTACCGCATACACACCTTCCTCATCCTCCTCCTCCTCCTCCTCCTCCTCCTCCTCCTCATCATCATAATTTCCTAACTCCAATTTCCCGGGTGTGGTGTACAAGCGCTCACCATCTCCTTCTGTCTTCATACATCTTCTGTTCCAGCACATCCTCCCATTTGTATCCTCTCTCCTCCACATCTGATCTTACAGTCTCTATCCACGTTTTCTTGGTCTTCCCTGTGGTCTTCTTCCTACGAGATTAAGGTCAAAATATTTTCTGGCAGATCTTTCCCTGTTCATTCTCATTATGTGCCCATACCATTGAAGTCTGCGTTTCTTTATGACACTGGTAATAGGAATCTCAATACCAGCTACTTTCCTATTCACTTCCTTTCTGATCTTGTCCTTTCTGGTAGTTTGGTTCATGGTTCTAATGAATCTCATTTCAGTTGCTTGGATTCTACTGAAGTCTTTGTTTAGTAGGGTACAGGATTGGTACGAAGAAAGTGTGGTACATGATTGTTTTCACTTTTTGTGGTATTTTGCAGTCCTACAGAAGATTTCTGACTTGACTGTAGAAGTTCGATGCTTTTTGTGTCCTGCTGAGTATTTCCTGCCTAACACTGTTGTCTTTCGAGATTGTGCTTTCGAGGTACTTGAAGTGGGAAGCTGATTCAATTTTTGCTCCTTCCAGAAATATATTTGAGATTGTTCCTTCGCTGCTGATGGTCATTTCCACTGTCTTTGTTTTGCTCATCTTCAGTCCAAAATTTTCGAATGTGTTGTTCCATTCATTAAGTTTCTTCTGAACTTCAGCTTCTGTCTCTACCCACCTTCCTGCCATTCTTAAATTTCCCGGGAATTGAATTTGGGCCCTGAGCAGCTAATTACGTTAAACTTTATGCTGCGGAGGTGGACATTCTTAACTAAAAAACCCAGACGTACCGAATGACTTTGATGTGTGCTTGCATTGCGCAGGTCAGACAGACAAACTATACACCTATTTGTGTGATATCATAGAAGCTGCAGTACAGTCTGTACCTGCTATGAAGCAAAATCGTTGTTCTTCTCTGACAAATTATGTTGGGTGAACTCATATGCGAGCTTTATTCTTTTCTCTATCTCAAAAAGTCAGGAGGGGTCTAATACACGAAGGGAAACAATACACAAGGACATATGGTATTTACAAGATAAGGATGTAATGGTAATGTAAAATATCAATGCTCAAGTGTGAAGAGAGAGAATAGAAAGGGAAGAGATCTATGGATAAAGCCTGAAGAACCACAAGGGGTGATAACTTAACAGATGACAGAGAAATCAGCTGATAATGGGGAACATTTGATTCAAAAAGGAAATCTGGGTATGAATAGGAAATAGAATTAGCTTCTGAAATTGTTGCATCAAAACCTATAATTTTTTCTATGGCTAATACTGTTAAGCAAGTATGATTTAGCTTCACTCTTGAAGCACACGTTTTCCCATACATATCATCTTTTACATGATATGACTGGAAATAATTAAAGTTCTGTGAAACCTTGTTAAACCAGCTTAATTAAAAAAATGTAGTGTTGCATTGCAGGGAAAGGCTGACTTTTGAAAAGAAATTACTCTATCTTTTAGGGACAAGATTTAAAGATGAGCATAGGAGCAAATACAGGACTTCTGAATGCAATACAATTTGAGCTCAAAAGGTAGAGCAACTGATGCAAAATCAGAAGTTTGTGGGTTCAGATCCCACTGGTGTCCAGTTGGCAATTTTTGTTCTGTACTTAACATCTCTTCAGCATGTACTAAGTAAACAAAATGTAATAAGTCTAAAGTGTATTTCAAGTACAATGTGGTTGCGAAAATTAAATATTCCCCCAAACATCTGGAATTTCAGGGTGACTACAGATATTTGTATGAAGTGTGCTCATGTGTGCACAAGAGGCATAGCTACTCATGCACCGCCTTCATTGTTCATCTTCATCCAAATGGAATGTCTTTCCTCCCAGTGCCTCCTTGAGTGGCCCCAACATGGTAATCACTAGGGGCAAGGTCTGGTGAATATGGTTGATGTGGAAGGCACTCAAATTGCAAGTCTTGGATGGTCGAAACTGTTGCACGAGTAGTATCGGACTGAACACTGGCATGTATTTCAATAGCTTTCATACCTTCACTACTCGTAAACCAAATAACAGATTGCTGTCCTTCTTTTGGGTAAATATGCAATGGGACAGCCGTTGTTAAACGGGTACTTTGACAGTGTTTACTTGCCTGCATGGTGCTGCTACCTTAGGATATATGTTAAAGCCTTTGTACCAGTACTGTCAATGGACAGAACCGAGACATGACATTTAGAATTTCTATTACTTTTAAGCTTATAATTTTGATTTGTCCTCATATACTAGCACAGTTTCGAATTCTCTTTACATTACATGAACTTGTGATACAAATTCTTATAATTTTGTTAATTACCACCTATTCAATACAATAAAAATGAAATAAAAACTTACATATTTATTAAGTTGTTGATATGGTACATGTTTCGCTCCAACTTAATAAATATGTAAGTTTTTATTACGTTTTTATTGTACTGAATAGGTGGTAATTAACAAAATTATAAGAATTTGTATCACAAGTAGATCTTCAATACGGACAAAAAATGAAATTTATAACCTGCAAATTACATGAACTTTCCTGAACTCTATTATACACTAGTGTCCATAAGTTACAAGTAAGCAGGGCAAAAGGAAATAGACCGCAAATCGCACGACATATGCACCTACCAACCTTACGCGTTCGCTCTGTACAGGAAAGGAGTGCTCCCTGCCTTGACTAGCAGCGTAACTGCAAGGTAAACACAGCCAGTGCCTACGCCCCATATTCCCTCAGTCATGTTTGCCCTGTTATAGCGTGAATGTGACACCATAATGATACAACGATGCCATCTGGACCCCGTTTTGCAGGGTAGAATACTCAGTCGTCTGGAAGCAGGCCAGACACAGACCGAAGTCGCCGTATCCTTGAATGTGCCACAAAGTGTCATTTCCAGGCTTTGGAGATGATTTTGAGACACAGGAGATATTAGTCATAGGCCAGTACCAGGTCGACCAAGGGTAACCACCCCACAGCAGAACCGATAACTGGCCTTAACCATCCGACGAAATCGGAGTACACCTGCAAGACAATTGTCGGCGGAGTTTGCAGCCGTCTCAGGGGTTGCCGTTTTCCGGCAAACTGTGTACCGGAGGCTCAGAACAGCATGGCTGTTTGCCGGACGTCCAGCGGTGTGCGTCCTGCTCCCTCCAGCACAGAGATAGTGAAGCTGTTTACAGTGAAGCTGTCAACATCGAAACTGGACCATGAATGAATGGAGGCATGTGCTCTTCACAGATGAATCCCGCTTCAGTTTGCAGAACGATTCCCGTCGCACATTAATCTGGAGAGAACCGGGTAGCCGATACAACCACAGGAACATCGTGGAACGGGACCAGTATGGTGATGGTGCATCATGGTGTGGAGTGGCATCGTGCTGAATGGCCGTACGAACCTGCACATCTTCATAGGTGGTTCAAGGAACACTGTTAACGCTCGGAGATAAGGGATGAGGTACTGAGACCACATGTTTGACTCTTCAGAGGTGCGGTTGGTCCAGACTTCCTCTTAATGGACGATAATGCCCGATTGCACTGTGCTGCTCTGGTGGATGAATTTCAGGCTGGAGAAGACATTCATCGCATAAACTGGCCAGCAAGGTCTGCAGATCTGAATACTACAGAACATGCCTGGGATGCATCAGGGAGGCGAATTGCATCCTGTCAGCCTCCACCAATGACCCTTCAAGACCTTTGCACTGCCCTTTCAGAGGAATGGGATTGACTGCCACAAGAGCTCTTGGACCATCTGATAGAGAGCATGCCACGTTGCTGCGAAGCATGTGTGGCCGTTAGGGGTAACCATACACCCTCTCAACAGCATATTTTGTTGTGGAAGACATTGCCAAGTTTTGTTAGTTGTTGTCAAAGGTGTACCTTAGCTATCAGAACGTTTCTGACACTGTTTTTTTGGACAAGTTGTGCGACATATGGTGTGTGAGTTAGCTTCCATTTGTTCAGCAATCCGCCTGACATTTCTATCAGGCGGTATGGCCTCGTTTAGTGATTATGCTTAACTTTTGGACACTAATGTATTTGGATCCCTGAAATGTTCACAAACGAGTATAAATGTGAATAAGGAAGCTTCATCAAAACAAACAACAAACAAGAAGAAATCAATTCTACTACTGAACATATTCAAATGGCAAGTGACTGAAAAGAAATATCTTTGATAGATACCTTCCACTTTCAAGAAGTAAGATGCTTTTAACCTGTTGAGTGTTAAACCAGTCTATAGATAAGCTGAAGCAGCTGGTCCGCAGGTGCTAAGCCCGTCTATAGACTGTGCGTGAGAACTAAATTTTTTTATTTTTCCTGTTCATTCTCGAGGGCCAAGTCAATTTTCAGCATGTTCTGTCATCTCTTAGGAATTATACTGTGTTACTTGGGCTTTGACTTCAGCTTCCAGAAGTTAAAAATAGAGATTTTTGTGGATGTCTGTCACATGTAAATAAAGATGGAGGAATAACAACCAAGTTCTTCAGGCTACATTGTGATTTGCGATCAATCAGTCATAAAATTTGTTGAATGTGAAATTCACTATTTCTAAATGAGTAGCAACATGTTTTAGTTCACAGATTTTTGGAAATAATTTTACGTTGGGCCCTTTATTGCTTGTACAAACATAACCTAGGCAGGGAAACAAAAGATTACATTTTAACTACATACATAAATCATACATCATCAGAGACTGTTATGCCTTTCAGCGTTCAGTCTGCAAGCCTCTGTGAATTTACTAAAAATCACCACAATCCTCTATTTGCAACTAGTGTTGTGGCCTCATTTAGTTCTATACCTCTTATCTTTAAATCGTTAGAAACAGAGTCTAAACATAGTCATCTTGGTCTCCCTCTACTTCTCTTACCCTCCATAAGAGAGTCCATTATTCTCCTAGGTAACCTATCTGCCTCCATTTGCCTCACATGACACAACCACTGAAGCCAGTTTATGCGTACAGCTTCATCCATCGAGTTCATTCGTAACTTAGCCTTAATCTCCTCATTCCGAGTGCCCTCCTGCCATTGATCCTACCCGTTTGTACCAGCAATCATTCTCGCTACTTTCATGTCTGTTACTTCTAACTTATGAATAAGATATCCTGAGTCCACCCAGCTTTCGCTTCTGTAAAGCAAAGTTGGTCTGAAAACAGACCGATGTAAAGATAGTTTCGTCTGGAAGCTGACTTCCTTCTTACAGAATACTGTTGATCCCAACTGCAAGCTCACTGCATTAGCTTTACTGCACCTTGATTCAATCTCACTTATTATATTACCATCCTGGGAGAACACACATCCTAAGTACTTGAAATTATCCACCTGTTCCAGCTTTATATCACCAATCTGGCATTCAATTCTCTTAGATTTCTTACTAATTAACATCAGTTAAGTCTTTGAAAGGCTAATTTTCATACCATACTCACTGTATCTATTTTCAAGTTCTAAGATATTAGACTGCAAGCTTTCGGCACAATCTGGCATTAAGACCAAGTCGTCAGCATAGACCAGACTGCTTACTACATTTCCACTTAACTGAATCCCTCCCTGCCACTTTATAACTTTCAACAGATGATCCATGTAAACTATGAACAATACAGGTGAAAGAGTACCCCTCTAAGCACTCTGAAGGAGAGCTGCTCGACTAAGTGGTATGTTCCGAGCTGTCAGCAGAGAGATGGCGTGGAATGACATTAGTAGACGAATAAGTTTGAGTGGCGTTTATAAAAGTAGGAAAGATCACAATATGAAGATAAAGTTGGAATTCAAGAGGACAAACTGGGGCAAAATATTCATTTATAGGAAGGGGAGTTAGGGATTGGAATAACTTACCAAGGAAGATGTTAAAAAAATTTCCAATTTCTTTGAAATCATTTAGGAAAAGGCTAGGAAAACAACAGATAGGGAATCTGCCACCTGGGCGACTGCCCTAAATGCAGATCAGTATTGATCGATTGATTGAGTATTGATTGATTGAGTTGTATTTCCAAGAACTCATTCTACCATAAATTCTCACTGCAGCCCAACTGTCAACATAAATGTTTCTGACTGATTTTATCAACCTACCCTTAATCCCATAGTCCCCCTGTACGGCAAACATATTTTCCCTCGGTACCCTGTCATATGCTTCGTCTAGATCTACAAAATAAACTCAAAAATAAATTCAAAAAACAGTGTAGGCCATTGCCTTTGCATTTAGATTAATGAAGACCCAATGTTTCTTGGTATTTTTAAGCCTATCACCCTTCTCATAAGTAAAAAATTATGGTTTCAAAAATTATTTTTACAAACAAATGAAAAATCTCAGCAAACTATACATTGGTAACTCAGCACTTCAAACGTTAAAGGAGCAGTTCAGGTTAAGAATGAACTTTTAACTGAATATTGGAAGTGAGAAGGATTTCAATACGAAAGCGAACTATTTTTGTACCAACCCAGTCGATGCAGTAACTGCGTAATTATTCAGGTATATCTCCGAAGCAGCTGATGTCACTAGCAGCAAGGCTCAGTCAGACGTCAATGCTTCGACCTTCACGCGTATGCACATGTACTTTCTACTTGTTGTGTTAGTAGAGGAGAAGTTTTATGATGAAAGGGGCCAACAGCTAGGTCATCGGCCGCTAATGGTAGGAGGTGTAACTAAATGCAAATTAAATTTTCAAAACGTATCCACTGACTAGAATCTAAAATGAATGGTGATGAGAAAATGATCATGAAATAAAAAACAATCAGTGGATCAAATTCACAATGTCTTGATTACTGGGATAATTCATATCTAAGGGGATCCAAAATCCAGGTCACCGGCCCCTCACAATGGTACTAATCACTAGTAAAGCAGAACCATGGTGCTCCTCCTACAGTGGTACTAATCACAGGTAATGTAGACTCATGGTGTTTCTCGCATGGTGGTAGTAATCACAGCTAATGTAGACCCATGGTATGTCACACACAATGGTACCACTTACAGCTAGCACAAAACCATGGTGTTTCGCACATAAGGACATCACTCACAAGCAACACAAAGCCATGGTCCTCCTAACATAGTAGGACTAATCATGGGCACCAGTATTCCTGTGGTATTCCTCACCTAGGGGAACTACTAACAGGCCATGTATACTGATGGTGTTGTTCAAATAGTGGTACTAATCATAGGCAATGCAGACCCACGGTGTATCACACATTATGGTAACGCCCACAGGCAACACAAACCCATGGTGTTCATCACATAACAACACTACTCCCAGCCAAACCCGTGATGTTTCTTACATAGTAGTACTAACCACAGGCAACGTAGACCCGTGGTGTTTCTCATAAAGTGGTACTACTCATAGGTAACACAGACCCATTCTGAACACAGTGGAACCGACCAGTGGAACATATGATGATCTCTATCACAAGCAACACTCCGACCATAGTGTTCCTCACATAATGATACTGCTCCTATATAAAGTAGACCCAGGGTTTTTCTCGCAAGGTGGTACTATTCGCAAGTAACATCAGCCCATGGTCTTCAGCAGGTAATGGTACTAATCACAAGTAATCTCATGATTCTAATGTCATCATCCCTTGGTCGCCCCTTTTAGTCACCTCTAACGACAGGCAGGGGATACCATGGGTATACTCTTCGCCTGCATTCCCCACCTACAGGGGGGAGAGAGAGACGGAGAGCGAGATAGAGGGTGGGGGGAAGTAAAAAAAAAAAGAAGGGATCTGACACTTCAAAATATGAAGTACCAGACAAAGAAAGATAAGGGCAACAAAGATCATGAAAATGAAAGACTCCCTAGAACTCAAATGCTCTAATACGATTGGGGTCAGAAAAGAACAAGAGTTGACCAAGGGAAGCTGGACAGGATAGATGAAAGTGAGGAGCATGACACAAGTGGAAGCAATGCCAGGACTCAGCTAAGGGCCCCGTGGTCGCCAACCCACATTCCCAAGTTGAGAGCCCCTAGGGCCCTTTTGAGTCGCCTCTTACAACAGGCAGGGGATACCGTGGGTTTATTTCATCTGCGCCCCCCCATCTACAGGGGGTGGAGAAAAGTTTACTACTGACACAGTTTTTTTATCATTTATCATGGCTTCTAGATATAAACCATATTAACTTGAGCCCAGTGCAAGTGGAAGAAAACGACGGCCATGCACTCAGCAAAATATGACAAACATCACCTGAAAGGAACAGCAATTACACTGGCTTTAAGGAAAACGCGTAACGAGAGTTTAGTTACTTCTATTATTATTATTATTATTATTATTATTATTATTATTATTATTATTATTATTATTATTATTATTATATTAATTATAATTAATTATAATAATATTATATTATTATATTATTAATATTAATATTATTATTAATATAATAATAATAATAATAATAATAATAATAATAATAATAATAATAATAATAATAATAATAATAATAATAATAATAATAATCCTATGGCCTCAACTAGTGCAGGCTTAAAACCCTATCTCCCTTTCACAATCAGGAAACCAGTGAAAAGACAGCATTGTACCTTTCTCAAGTATTGAATTATAAACACAGCACTGATGAGGCAGTTTGTTTGGATATTAAAATACACCACTTAACCCCTTCACTTTAACATAATAAAATGATATACAACCTGTGCATGTGAGAAAAGTGTGTTTTTACTTCTGTTACTTCGTGGCGCTGCAGAGTGCTGGCTAGTTACAGGCGCAGGCAGAAGTTATCACTAATGATGTCATGCAGAACTATCCTCCTACTTCAAACACGGGGCACTCATCATAGAAACAATGGACAAAAGAACAAAAAATATGTGTGCCATAAAATTAATTCCTCTGTCGTTTAAGGGTAGTTCTTATTTTTTCATCCAAACTGCTCCTTTAAACATGTTCTGTTTTAAATACGGGAAGACTTATATTTAAATATCTATGTCAATTGTAGCAACTTACCTGGATATCTGGAATGGAGGCAGCTTCCTCTGAAAAGGTCCTTCGCTCAGCTTTAGGACTGTTATGTCTGTTGCTGGTGGTGCTTGGGAAGCGAAACGAGAACTTGCGTTTGTTAGGGGTGTGAGGGGATTCAGGTGGTGTACCACTATCCAATTCATTCATAGAACGAGCTGCTATTTCATTTGCCATAGCAATAGCACAGTCCAAGGTACGCTCATCAGCAGCAGAAATAGGTTTCACCTACAGCAACAACAAAATCACCTTGATGAAACATGCAATGAGCACAGACATTTGACTTAAAGCAATTTACACCAAAATGTACCATACACATTGCTTAAATTGAATAGTTTTATATCACACCTAATAAATACATATTAATAGGAAACACATCAAAACACTGTGCACAAGAGAACAAATAAGAATGGAGAAAGGCTTGCGAACTTGTACAAAAGATGCAAGATGAGAATCATGACTACATACTATGAAGCCAAGGCGAGTAAAAAGACAAGTCCGAGCAATAGAATTGGTGAAAGGCAGATAGACCACGTAGCAATCCGAGACAAAAATCATGCGGAGATCATGAAAAAACAGCAGAATGGAGTCTGACCACTATCTCACTGAAATCAAATGTAGATGGATACCAAACAGAACTAGGAGAAACACGAACACAAACTCACACCAGATCGACAGAGAACTGCTGAAAAAAAAAAAAAAACAGAGATCAATACATGAAGAACCTGACAGTGGAGAGTAAATGGGAAAACTTAAAGGACAAGGTTAGAGAAGAATCCAAACAATTGGCCACTAATAACAAGAGAAGGAAGCATGAGTGGTGGACAGAAGAATGTGAAGAGGTGGTAGAGTACAGGAGGAAGATGTGGATAAGGTGGCAGACTACCAAGAAGGAAGAGGACCTGTCAACATTTGAGACAGCGAGAAGGATGGCTGCCAAGATGACCAGGAATGTCAGAAGGAAAAAGTGGAATGAGAGGCTGGAAGAAGCTGATCATGCGTTTAAGAAAAACAAATCATGATCCTTCTTTAAGGAGATGAAGAGTAGGATAAAGGGTTATGAGGTGAAAGAACCTTTTGTGAAAGGACAAGATGGCAAGTTGAAAATAGGTGAAAAAGATGTATGCGAGGAAATGGCAAGATATTTCAAAGATCTACTGAACACAGAAGCACCCACAGGGAGTCTGACTCTACAATACAGCAGAGACATCAACCAAGGACGAGTACCCACCAGAACAGAAGTTGTGAAGGCAATCAAGGATCTCAAGAACAACAAAGTGGCAGGTAATAATGGTATATGCGCCGAGGAGATCAAATGGAGTGGTCCTGCTATGGAAGAAAGCATGTACAGAATAATAATAGACATCTGGATAAATAAGAAGATACCTAGCGACTGGAAAGAAGCCATAATTATACCAGTACATAAGAAAGGAGACAAAAGAATACTGGATAACTACAGAGGTATCTCACTGCTAAACATTGGGTACAAGATACTCTCAAGATTATTGCTGAATAGAGTGGAAGCACAGCTTGAATCAACCATAGGAGAATACCAGAGTGGTTTCCGGAAAGGGAGAATCTGCAGAGAACAGATCTTTGGACTCAAGAGACTCATAAAACACAGACACAGGAAAGGAAAGGACACAATAGTGACATTTGTAGACTTCACAAAAGCCTATGACTCGACAGACAGGAACACACTAGTGAACACCCTACGCGACAGAGGATTGGATTCTACAACACATGCATTGGTGGGGGAAACAATGAAGGCTACAACCGCTAGAGTAAAATACCGGAGTATGTTGTCAGACAGCTTCGAAATTAAGACAGGAGTCCGACAAGGGGATGGTCTGTCGCCAATATTATTTAACCTAGTTTTGGATGAAGTGGTGAAGCAGTGGAGACAGTTGAATAGAACCATGGGAATTGAAGGTGTAGAGATTTGATATAAGATCAAAACACTGTCATAGTAGATTGCCTTGCCTTCGCAGATGATATGGTGTTGTTACATGAGAAGGAAGAAGACGCGAAGTTGGCACTAGCAAATCTAGCTGAGACTGGAGCAAAGATTGGTCTAAAAATAGCCTACAACAAGATGAAGGTACCGATTGGAATGTAAAAGGCCAAGTGGTAGAGAGAATCGACAGCTTCCAGTACCTAGGTGAGAACATCACGGGTAAAGTACAAAGCAACAAAAGTACCACAGACAGAGCTCAACTGGTGCTGAAACTACGACATGCAGCCATGACTACATATGGAAAGAAGAACCTCTTAAGGAACGCCAAACTGTGATAACCATCAGGAATGCTGCAATATATGTAACTGAAACGCTGACAGAGGGCAAAAGAACATGCATACAATTGGAGAAGGAGAAATGGCGTATGGCTTTTAGTGCCGGGAGTGTCAGAGGACAGAAATATTGCATGACTGATGCGTGCTTGCAAAGCGTGGGTTGGACAGATTAAACTACCGTATCTGTGCGACAACATCGGAGCTGCAGTACGCTACGGAGGCGGAGAGTTCTTAACTATGAAACACAGACATACTGCATGACTTTGATGCATGTTTTCATTGTTCATTCCATGTCCAGTCTTGTATTCTGCATTAATTCCCTAGGTGTATGAAACTGTCAACAATTTCAAGGCTTTGTCCATCAATTTTCACAATGCCTTTCTGTTGTCTTTCCCTCTTGATATCACCAAGATCTTGCTTTTCTCTGTGCTGATCTTTCAAACCATACTTCTCAATTTTCTCGTTCAGTGCATCAAGTTGTTCTTGTACTTTTTTGCTGTTCATTCCCCAGACCACAATATCATATGGAAATATTAATAACTTAATCTCCCTATTCCCATATGTTTCCTTTGCCTCCTTTTGAATTTAATCCATAATCATTAGAAACAAAAGAGGTGACAATACACTCCCATGTCTCTTACTCCAGTTTCATTTCTGAATCATTCCATCTTTCCATCCAGAGTCTGTATGCTGGTGACACAGTTGTACAATGCTTGCACCGTTTCTTCAGTATGTGTACCTAGTCTCTATTTTGACCACGATTTCCCAAACCTTCTCCCTGGGAACACTATTGTATGACTTTATTAGATCTCTGAATGTCATGACCAGATCCTTTCCATACTCCCAATTCTTTTCCATTGATTGCCTCATGCTGAATACTGGGTCCATTGTAGATATTCTACTTCTAAACCCATACTGTTCCTCTTGCAACTCTTCTTCTACCTTTCTTCTCATTCTCCTCTCCAATATCTTCTCCAGTACTTTTGCCACGTACGAGTGTGATTCCTTTATATAGAGCGTTTCAACCTTAAAATGCAGTACAGCAGTAATGGGATAATTCCAACTCTTTCCTTCTCCCGTGCTTTGCGGGTAGCGCTGTCCTACTCTAATGCAGCGGGTTTGCCAAATATCCGTAAATCAGAATGTTATCGGTTAAAGTGGATGAATATCATGTTATGTACAGAATTTCAAGGCGCATTTCATGCCGTTAACAAAAAAATGTAAAAAATAATTTCGTGTGAAAATGGTAATATAATGGAAAGTTACGCCAAATGCAAAATCTTCATTGCATACAACTTATGTCATAACTCATATTTTATATTCATTATTTTCCTAATTTTTTCACTGCTTGTAAAGAAACATTTCAGCTTGATGTAGATAAGTTTATTTTTAAATTTAAATGGTGACAAAATGCAGTATATGCATTTATTTTCAGTCATGTTCGGGGATTTTTATGTGCAGGCACAAAAAAGTCAGTCACTGGCCAGCGTCTTTCATACTGAATTTGCATGGTGGGGGGGGGGGGTCAAAGCGAGACAAATGGACTTCATTTATGGAAGTTATAAAACAATCCTGAAGTTCTTATCTTGCTTAGTTCTTAATTTGTGATAGAAAGAATGTCTCCGTGAATTTTGTTTCGCGCATGACTCGGCTGTCTGTCTGGCTGAAGTATCGGTAGTGATCTCCCAACCATGCGCTTTTAACATTTCCAGACAGTCGTATGCAGAGCAGTGCAGTGCTCATTTTGTCAGTAGTATGTATAATAGTGATTAAATACATATCAGTGACATATGTACAATTCTTGAGGGCAAGTGTATTTAGTTTGTGTGGTTCGGGAGTTCGTGCTCGGGCGTGGAGATCTTAGTTCGAAGAAAAAGTGCAGAAGGATCAAATCAAATCAAAATCAAATCAAAATCTCTTTATTTGCAAATGAGGTGTCTACCTCGGTGGCAAATGGTACACTAAAATACATTATTGTCAAGCACTAAATATTAAATTAACAAGAGAAGAAAATTTTTCCTATAATACAATATTATACAATTTACGCTAACAATGTTTTCTATTAAACACACAGCTCATCCTTAATAAATTTATATTGTTTACAAAATTCTAATTATAATATCTCCTGTACTACTTACAAATATAGTCAACTGATATACAGTATGTGGAATTGCTTCAAATGATACTATAAAACTGGTATAACATTAATATTTACATTGCATTTATTTATTTACTATTTTTTTTTTACCCGTTCTGGATCCTAAGTAGCATAACGACCTGCTGCGTCTTAACCAGAGCCCCTTTTGCCACCACTTTTCAGAGTTCCTGAAGGGCCTTCACAGCTACCGTAGCGGTCCCAGGGCCCTCGAAGTCCCCACTGTACTTCACCCCTACAGGCAGTCCCCTACTTTGGCTGTCCAAACTCCTTAGACCAGGGGATGGAATTAATTTATTCACACACATTTTTTTAAATTTACAATAACCTGCACCGGTCGAATGCCCTCTAACACTTCATTTATTTTCTCTGTTGCTGTTTATTCTCTTCTTGAATATCTGTACAGATTTTGGAAAAGGATCAAACACTACCCCTGGTAAACTGTTCCATTCCTTCACACCCTTCCCAATGAATGAAAATTTACCCCAATCGCTTCTGCTAAAATTCCTTCTAATTTTATATTTGTGGTCAGTCCTGCCGATATAATTATTTTCCAACTGAAGCCTCTCACGGATATCTCCCCGTGCTTCTTCTCCTGTATAGGCTCTATATAATCCTGTAAGTCTAGTTTTCTCCCTTCTCTTACTTAAAGTTTCCCACCCAAGTTCCTTTAACATTTCTGATACACTACTCTTTCTCCTGAAATCCCCCGTTACAAATCTTGCTGCTTTCCTCTGCACACTATCTATTTCTTTTATTAGGTATTCTTGGTGAGGATCCCAAACACTGTTTGCATATTCCAATAATGGACGAACCATACTCAAGTAACTTTTTTCTTTTAATTCTTTGTTGCATCCTTTAAGTAGCCTCATTATGACATGTAATGATCTGTATGCTTTCCCAACAATGTCATCAATATGACCCTTCCAGTGCAAATTACTTTCAAATCTCACACCTAAGTATTTGCACTTGCCATCTTTTGGGATAACTACCTCATCCAAAGTATATTCAAATTCAGTTTTAAAGCTCCTGTTTGTAAAAGTTGTAACAGTTGATTTGCCTCCATTAACCTTCATATTATTTTCTTCAACCCATTGTTGGATACTTTCAAGGTCCCTTTGTAATTCTGAACAATCCTCAATGTTGTTTATTTCTCTATAAACAATTATGTCATCTGCATACAATCTTATTTTTGATGTTATATTGTTCCCTAAATCATTTGCGTATATTAAGAAAAGTAATGGACCGATTATACTACCCTGTGCAATTCCCTTCCAAACTTTCTCTTCCTGAGATACATTATTTCCTACTTTGACTTTCTGAACCCTTGAATTTAGAAATGCTTTTATCCAACGTGTAACCCTTATGTCCAATCCTATTCCCTCCAATTTCTTTAATAATATTCCATGTTCCACTCTATCAAAGGCTTTGGAAAGATCTATGGCTATGCAATCTAACTGACCTCCTGAATCCAACTGATCTGATATGTCCTGCTGGCGAGGTTGAAGTGAAACAAACGGTCTTCGGATATGGAAGTTATTTTTAAATCATACTTCAAGTCCTTAACTCGTTATCTCTTAATTTATGACAGGGAGAACGTCTCGTTTGTTTACGTTTCACGAGTGACTCAGCTGGCTGGCCAGTGATGATCTGCCAAACAGTGAGCTTTTAAATATACTGACAGCCGTGTGCAGTGGTGTTCATTTAATCAGTATTATAAGATTGATTAAATAAAGGTCAGTGATAAATGTATAGTTCTTGAGGACAAGTGGATTGTGTTTGTTGCGTTTGTGTAGTCTGTGTAGTTGTGAGTTCGTGCTCGTGCGGAGGGTTCTTAGTTCGAAGAAAAAGTGCAGAAGGATGTGCAATGGATTGTCAAATTAAAAAGAAACGTTCTGTAGGTAAACTCAGGGGAAAAGAATGCAATATTATAATGAGTGTCCTGGATTATTTTTTAAAGACTATGAATGTGACTAGCGCAGTCAGTGAAACAACTAAAGCTACAGGTTGTTCCGAAAGAACAATCTATGCTATAAGGAAGGAACACTCACATGGTCCTTTGCGAACTCCCGCAAAAAAGCAAAAAAGAGAAGGACAGCAGAAAATAGCAAGGAAAATTAAATATGATGAAATTGTGCAAAGTGGAGTTTGTCAGGTGGTTCACTCTCTTTTATTTGCCAACATACCACCAACATTGAACGTGATTTTGAGTCCGGTAAATGGAGAAGATTCTTTGCCAGGATTTTCCAAAACCACGTTGTATCGCTTCTTACATGATATATGCTTCCGTTATTTAAGACGGGGTATTAAAGCAGCTTTCATTGAAACCGATGAAATATTATTAACTGGAGGCACAGATATCTCAGGGAGATAAAATGTTTGAGGGCACAAAATAAAGCTATAATTTACACAGATGAATCATGGGTAAATATTGGGCAGGCAGTGACAAAAGAATGGAAGGATACGGCAGTGAAAAGTGCACGGCAGGCCGCCATTGAAGGGGTGAGTTCGGGACTTAGACCACCGCCGAGGACCATGATTCGCCTTAATACACGCGGGTAATGAACATGGTTTTGTTCCCAATGCTGAACTAACATTTTTATGCCATAAAAACACGGCGGACGCCCGCGAGGAAATTACTGGTGAAATTTATGAGAAGTTGTTTTTCGGAACAACCGTTGCCGAACACTCCCAAAGGTTGATGGTTATGAATTTCATGTTTTTGGTCCGTATTGAACAATATATAAGTAATAATAATAATAACTTAAATGTTTCCACTTTTTCAATACAATATATTCACAAAATTACAAAATTATACGGTACTAGTTTCGACCCATCTAGGGGTCATCATCAGCCGTATTGGAGCAAAGATCATTTGTGGCGAAATCCTAAGACAAAAAAAAATAATATTGTCTTAGGATTTCGCCACAAATGATCTTTGCTCCAATACGGCTGATGATGACCCCTAGATGGGTCGAAACTAGTACCGTATAATTTTGTAATTTTGTGAATATATTGTATTGAAAAAGTGGAAACATTTAAGTTATTATTATTATTACTCCCAAAGGTGCTGGATAATGCCGCTTATCATTCCCGTAAGTTGGAACCTTTGCCAGTGGTTTCTTCAATGAATATGAAGTACTGAAACTTCCACTTAATCAATACATATATTTATATATTATTATTCTACAGGACCGGTTTCGACCTTGTGACGGTCATCTTCAGCTGACAATCATAACATACAATTAAAACATCACAATAAGAATGTCACATGATATGGGTAAAAACATTGTCATTACAAATGTTCTAGTTTAAATAATCGTCTACATTAACTGATATAATAATTAAAACTTAACATTACTGTATGTACATGAATGATGTATGTTAAAAATACATTTTTCTTAAATTATAAAGGTGTCACATAATATGGATAAAAACGTTATCAATTTGCAAATGTTTTCCGTCTTATCTTCGTCTATGTTAATCGGTATGAGAGTTAAAACTTTGCAATAATATTACGTGCGCAAGTGATATATGTTGAATGTACAATATTCTTGGATTGTGAAGTGTCCACTGTTCCACATTAACACTTATGACTAGATGAATAAAACATTTTGAAGTACAGGTTAATTCTTGCGGCGTGTTGTATATGTGACTATGCTATGATATATGATCAGCCCTGTTCGTCTACTGGTGGAATAATAGTATGAGTCTCTTGAGGTAATATGAACACTTATGTTGAAATCAGGTAGTTGTCCAGTGTTTAGTGCGGGACTTCGTCGATATATACACAAAGCTTACAGTTTATGTTAAGACTGAATTGACCATAAAATTTGATAGAATACGGTATATAAATGTAGATAGGTTGTTGTTGTTTTAGCGACGTGCTTCCCTTAGTTATTTGATTATGTCAAATGTCAATATGTATTACTTGATTTCAACATATCTTGTGTTTTTTGGTTAGCGTGAAAGCTTCTTTCTTCACTCTGTGTTGTAGCACGTATTTTGTATCTGTAAGTAGAAACAAAGTGTAAGAAATGTTGCGTCTGCCAAGTTTGTTTTGAAGTTCGAATGGTTGTGTGTGTACTTACTGTAGATGTAGCAACTTCAGACAAACACGGAACAGTATTCAACGTGCTGTCGAATAGCACACACGAGTGACTCAGCTGGCTGGCCAGTAATGGTCTCCCAAACAGTAAGCTTTTAAATATACTGACAGCCGTGTGCAGTGGTGTTCATTTAATCAGTATTATAAGATTGATTAAATAAAGGTCAGTGATAAATGTATAGTTCTTGAGGACAAGTGGATTGTGTTTCAATTTTAACTACATAGTGATCTGGACCTGTGTCTATTCCTCGGAGGATTTTGACGTTATAGATCTCTTTGTGGTGGTAATTGTCCATGCAGATGTGATCCAGTTGCCGTTCTCCTTTAGTGTAGTCAGGGTGTTTCCATGTTTTCAGTTTTTGAGGTTTTCTCTTAAAACATGTAGATTTTGAGATTAAGTTATGGTTTCTACACAGGTCAACTAGTCTCTCTCCATTCTTATATTTTTTCTTGTGTGCTGGCCATTTTCCAATGATGTCACAGTATTTTCTTTCTCTGCCTAGTTGAGCATTGAAGTCGCCTATTAATAATTTTACATGGTGTTTGGGGATGTTATCTGTAGACTGGTCCAATAGGTCCCAAAATTCTTCTGTTTCCTCATGGTCTTTTGAGGAGTTGTTTTTATCATTAGTGGGAGCATGGACGTTTATTATAGTATAGATTTTATTAGATGCCTTTAAGGTGAGTGTTGAGAGTCGTGGAAACTGTGATTTGTATTCTTGAACTGAGTTTATTATTTTAAGGCTGACCAGAAATCCTGTTCCAAATTGTAGGACAATCTTCATCACTCTCTTCCCGGGTATACCTTTATAAAGTCTGTACCCTTGAGATTCCACTCCCGGAGGTGCATATGGCCCTGAGGTTCACTCAGCCTACACCAAAAATGAGTACCAGGTTAATTCCTGGGGGTAAAGGCAGCTGGGCGTAGAACTAACCACTCTACCCCATCACGTGCTGTGGTTAACAATGGTGGAAGCCTTCACCTTCCACTCCTCCAAGGGCCTTCAAGGCCTGTACGGAGGTGTCTTTGTCTTTGTACCCTTGAGATTCCAAGGCATCTTGGTCAGTGTTTATAATTTCCTGTAATCCCATGATAAGAATTTTGTGTTGGTTCATTATGTCAGTGATCACTTTTAATTTACCGGTTTGCATGAGTGAGTTTATTTTGTGTGTAGAGAAGTATGTTATCTGCTTTGGCTTGATTCTTGATTTTTTCTTGTTCGTGTCTGTGGTACTGAGGTATTTCCGTGCCTCCAACTTCACGGTATCTTTTAAGTGGCAGCCCACTGTATCCGAATGCTCCCTTCTCTGAACTCATGGTTCAGCCAGTGGAGTATTCCTTAAAAGACCTTCCATGGTTGACTGTCAAGGTGTCGCCTGTGTGGGACTAGGTCCCGAATTACAACTCTGGATGTGATCCAGTCACGTGATAATGAGGCCGCTTCTCTGGAGTGCAGACGCCTTGTGCAGCAATCCCTAACCTGGAGAAAAGACGCTGCATAATGGATTCCAGTGACATTTACTCCACTGTGGGGACCATCACCCCACCTAAAGGGGCTCATTCGCCCGAAGCCGTTGGCCCCCTTAGGGAGTCAGGTTATTTCCCGCCACCCAACACTCAACGTTGGCAGTTTTATAGCTGGGTGCCAGACCAGCAAACCCTCCTCCTTTCTCATTCCGGACTTGGGACCGGAGAATGGTGACAATGGGACAATGTGTTCATTCTATACAATAATAAGTTTACTAACCAAGTTCAACATGGTACAAAAATTAAATAAGATTTACACTAGATTCCACAAAGTTAAGACAATGAAATGAAAATGTACAAAAGAAAACTGAATAATAAACTTACTGTGGCCTGCTTCTTCTTTCCCGTGCCGGTCACCTTGGCAGCCATTTCACGCAGTTCATTGCGTACGTTGATGGTCTCCTCAAGAGGTGATGCTGGAGGAGGTGGAAGACCTGGAGAAGGAGGTGGAGGAGGTGTTCCCCCAAGAGAACGGAACATTGCATCCATTTCATCAAGAAGACTGGCTCCAAAGTCAAATGAATTCTGAAAGAAAGAAAGAAATCAGACTGTATTTCGTATGTTCCATTTTCAAACCAGTGCAATTTAAAAAACAAATTACATTTCTCAAACCTAATACAATGATCCAACCTTGCCATTAATACTTCCTTCCACAAGGAGGAAGTGCATAGTGCTAGTTAAAAATTTGTCTCATCATGTAAAGAACTTCATTAACATCATTCCTACAATCATTGTTTTACTGCAACATCTGCCTGATTTGTTTAGTCTCTGAATAAGCTCTGCAGAGATATGTCATTCTTGGCCCTTGCTTGTTCATAATCATGTAACACAGGAACTTACCACTCTGTTGCTGTGGAATGCCATATGAGTTCGAAACGTCATGCAAAATCGAGTCCTCGAATGCGATTCCACGCTAATCCAAACACAGCTGGCGCACGACACTACGTGGCGGACAAGCTAAGCATTCAAACTCTGATGTAATTGATGCAATTATGCTGACAATAACGATTTATCATCTAAATAAACAGTTTTATAGTATTTACATTTTAATTTGTAACACCCAATAACTCAATGTATTTATATTATGCAACTAGCACATATCTAGGTTATGTTACCCGGGTGGCCTGTAAAAACGGAGAACAATGTGTGACCAGTTTTGTGTGGAATTTGTATCATAGGGATGTGACTTTTCATTTCAAAAATCCCACTTTAAATTGGCCAAGATTTGAATTGTGGCTACCTTGGTAAGAGCCAGTGACCATGCCACTGAGCAATCATGTCCCACATCAATAAAATAGCAGTGACAATAGCCTTAAACAGTATCAAAATATTGGCTTGCAGAGTAAGAGAGGTCGTGCTATGCAATTCCTAATCACTAAACTGCATGCTAAAAGCTGGGTTCTATATCAAATCTCTCCGCACTGCCCATATGGATCTATTAAAGAAACTATTTAAAATAGTTTATGTTGGGTCCACTTTGTCAATACACTTTTAATGACTGAAAATTATTTATCATACATGTTTCACGAAAAATATCCATTCTCTTCATTACTGATGTCATTTCAAGGAATAAAACAATATAACAATATCTTTTGTTTTTCTATTGTATCCTAATTCACCATATCAATGAATAAAGAAACTAATGAAATATGAAAATATTCATAAACTATTTTAAATAGTTTCTTTAATAGATTCAGACAAGTCAATACAGGATCAAATACAGTAAATACCTATTATGGTTAAGTTTATCAACTGCCCATATGGAGCGGGGATATAAGACTAATGGAGATTTATCTGTCCGATGAGGATGTAAAGCCTTGAACAGTACCCATGGTGTTATTCAATGGAGAAGGCTATGTACCCACACTGGGTTTCACCCTCTCCCTATCTCAGAATGATCATCATCATACACTAAACAACACATAACATGCAGTCATCACATTAAACAGTCCGGCTTCTTGGCTAAATGGACAGTGTAGTTGGCTCCAGTTCAGGGGGTCCCGGTTTGATTCCTAGCTGGATCGGAGATTTTAACCTTAAAAGGTTAACTCCCCTGGCTTGGGGATTGGGTGTTTGTACTGTCCCCAACATCCCTGCAACTCACATACACCACTACATTCCATCACAATAACACGGCAGATGCCGCCCACTCTCTCAGAGGCTCTGCCTTACAAAGGCTGCACCAGGCTAGTAATAGCCACACGAAATGTTTCTAATCACACTGGATACAGATCTCTGCCTCTGAGGTAAAGAGTACCTAACTCTCTGATCACAGAGGGTGTGCACAAAAAATAAATTAAGACTGCAAATCACCCATCATCAAGGCCAATGGACTCTAATTCAAATGTCTGGGCAGAAAACACACAACCTTACACTCCTGCTATTCTAACTGGCTACATAATAAACCTTACAAGAAGCATGGCACATGAGGGTATGAAGAGAGAGAGACCAACAATAAAGTCCATGATTGAAGGGAAATGGCTGACTGAGTAAACAAAATTATGGATTACAAGTATGATTTTTTAAATGTTATTTATTTATTTATTTATTTACAAAACTGCCTCCCACTATTGATGTAAATATTGTATATTTGTGCTAATTTTGTTTCCGTATAGGCTCTCTTTTGTTTGTTTTTTCATTTGCGCTTTCATTATGTTTTTTAGCATTTTTTCAACTCATATTATGTAAATTATTCCAACCCCCCTAAATTTTTTCGCTGAAGATGGCTCAAACGAGCCGAAACATGTCTGATCTTGTTTACTCCGTCTAATGACGGAATATATGATGTATTGATTTGGAGGATACTTTCATTTTTCGCCATTGTAAAGTGACATTACAACAGTACAGTGACTATACTTGTACGATTTCCCGCCATGGCACTTCTGAGACCCATTAATGCATGCAATCACCTTGATTCTCAGTTTAAAATTTTCAAAAGCCACGGAAAACACTATTTCAGAAATGTATCCAACAAGGTGCATTTATATTATTCAAATAATGCACTTGGATAAAACAATGGCATATATAACCTCACGCAAGGAAAGGAAGAAAAACACAATTCAAAGACGAGGAAAAATTATGCTGGCTCCCCTGTGCAAATGCTTTATCTTTTGGATTACTGTACTGTTTGCATTTTTAGATGCCTTGTACTTGCATGGAAAGTGCCCGACGCCCTTAAAACATCGTGGCTTTTCGAACTTTCCTATGACACGGGAAGGAAGTCTCTCACTTCCGTGTGCACTCCATAGCAACACAGTACATTTCCCGGCTCCGGCTGGCAATTCTCTCCTTTAAAACTGTTCCATTTAGCATTTAAAAAAATAAAACAAAAAAACAATGCAGTTTCATCGGCATTGACATTATTGTTTGGTACGTACAAATTGATCATAGGCTATAAGTCACGCTTTTTCGCCAACTGTCAGCATCGCCAGTGTTCGCGGATTCTACCTCTCCACACACTGCCTGCTACGTGATGTAGCGTTCCTTAAAACGCTGAACACAAAATAACTAAGATTCCGCTCAAACTTAGTAGATATGAAGCACTCTGTAGACACGCCGAAGTGGGTGAAAGTGCGCAAAATTACCCCTGCACGTTCCGGAAGACGCGTTCTTTCATGACGCGAAGAAATTTTGAATTTAAATTACTCTGTAAAATACTATTTTTTTCAAAATGTAAAGGCAGTTTTGAATTAAAAGTCTGAATTTCGGTAACGGGACTGACATTGTTCTTCGAATTATGAATTATCCGTAATTCGAATTAAACGATTTAAATAACATGCAAAAACTGCACCTCATGTTGCTAGGAACGAGAGCTGCTTCGAATTAGGTGCGATTTTGAATTAACCTATTTCGAATTATCGAGGTTCTACTGTATCTGCCTATGAAATAATTAACAGTAGGTTCATATATATAATTTTTTTTCCCTTATCCAACCTCCTCAGCTTGTTGAAGACCAACCTCAAATCCGACAGAAGAGTCAATAATTATGCCATGCCTAGAGGTGTTAGAATATGCAATAATATCAAATCTTCTAGTAGATCCATGTAAGGAAACGCATGGGATTTCTTTGGGCACTTGCCACCCTTTCTGTCGCAGAGCATTAGCGATCTTAGACCTCGCCATATGATAGTGTGAATTACATAGTAATGTTCCTTTATCACAGAATCCTAAGACATGTTCAAGTGATTCGTTCTTGGTGCAGTGTCTGCATTGGGTACCGTCGTAAGGATCTGCCTAGAATGGTCCGGACAGCTGTCACAATTGAGTTCATTTAAAGGCAAGTGATCCATTCAGATGTGGATAATCCAGCTTTGTTAGAAATCTACTTGTTGGAGTCGGATACATCTGCAAAGACTTCAACACCCTTACCTCGTCCAGGTAATGTCTTCCAAGTTTCAAATTTGCGAGTTCTTAGATAGTTACAAAGCTCCCTAACATGTCCTTGACAAAACTTCAGGCCGAGGAAGACTAAGATGTATACATGAAGCTTGAAGTTCTTTCTGAAGCGAGCAGAGGACACTGATATAGGGATTATTTCTTGAATGAAGGAGAAACATATGTTAGTGTTGTAAAAAGGCTTCCCATGTAGCTCGAATGAATCCAAGGTCTCTTATGTGTATGGCTTACCATATAAGTAAGAAGGCAAATTTTCATAAGAGAAAATTACAGAATAAACACTGAAGCTTCAGAGAAATTTTGTCTCAAATAATAAAGAATGATCTTGTCAAGGTTAGTCTGACTCCTTGGCTGAGTGGTCATCATTGTAGCCCTTGGTTCACAAGGTCCTGGGTTTGGTTCCCAGCTGAGTCAGGTTTCAATAATTCCTCCGACCTGAGAACTGAGTGTTTGTGTTTCCCTCATGACACACCTCTTCATATACTCACAACACTACACTAAAAAACCACCAGAGAAATGTGCAATAATGAATACCGTCAGGAAGGATATCCGGCTGTAAAACAAGCCCAATCCAAACGTGCATCCGTTACTCCACCAATGTGAGTGAGAAAAGTGGTGGAAGAAGAAGAGGATCTTGTCATTCTCAGGCAATTATCAGCCCAGTTTTAGTAAGCATAACATTCCATTCAAAGAGAGTTGGGAACCATTCTGAGTTTATCTTTGTCATTTTGCATTTCAATAATCCAAACCTCCAGGCTGTCCTCACTGAGCGAGTTGGCTGTGCGGTTAGGGGCGCGCAGCTGTGAGCTTACATTTGGGAGGTGTATGTTCGAGCCCCACTGACGGCAGCCCTGAAGATGGTTTCGTGTGTTTTCCCATTTTCACACCACGCAAATGCTGTACCTTAATTAACACGTTGGAGACGTACATATTTAAATGTGCTACCCTCCAGAAATTGCAGGATTTTTGTTTTTGAAATTTTTTCAATGCTAGGGGAAGCAATGATAGTAATAACTTTTGGAATATTTAGATAGATTACACTTTCTTTTACACAAAAATGAGTTTTAAAGATCGTAATAGTGCAGCAATTTTTAAATATAAATTGATGTAAATGATGTCTTACAAACAAACAAAAATCTGACGCAGCTATGGTTGCCAGTTGGGTTAACATTTCAAAATTTGTCTAATATTGTGGACACACCCACTAATACACAGTAATACAGATTCACATTAATTGGTTAATTGGCAACGTATCTTTGTTTACAACCAGTAATTTGCTTTCCCACTGTTCGTTGTTTGACAACGGATTGCATTCAGTTGCTGCAGGTTGTCATCTGTACACACAGGGAACACCCACATTTTTGGGCGGTATAAAACGGTATTACAGAACCCACTTCAGGAAGCGGTATAAAACTACGTTACACTTCACACCAATTTGAAATTAGCTCATTATCTACATTTATTTGCCTGAAGCGCCAGAATCATTATGTTTACTTAGTGTGTAATTGTTATCCTCATCCTCATTTTCAGAACCCAAGTCTTTCATAAGAAAATCTATAATGGATTTGTTGTCGAAATTTTGTACAACTGAATTAGACAAGTTAAATATTCATAATAATTACACAAACAAACCTGCCTCTCGAACACACACTCTTCCTGTCTGCTTGTACCGCACATACTTTCCCACTAATTTCACAGCTGAGAGCCAACGATGACGTAGCCTCAGATTATGTAGGAACGTGGCTGTATTATCAGTGCCTTGAAAGAAGAGCTCTCGACTTATGCTCATAACTAGTACATTTTATGATTATAGAAGCATTCAACAGTATCCTACCAAAGTCACAGCTCGCTGAAACAGCAGCTACTATTTTTTAGCTACAGTGAAAACGTGCTCTTAGATTCTCCGAGCTCCGTCAGCAGCAATGAAATAGCGCGCCCGTAGTTTCTAAGAGCGGCGTCTCCAATGAGTTAAGGCCTCGCCGCTTCCTTCCCACTCCTAGCCCTTTCCTATCATGTCGTCATCCTAAGACCTATCTATGTCAGTGTGATGCAAAACAACTTGTTTAAAAAAAAAAAAAGTTGATCTCATACAGATTTGTCATTGATTCCACATTCTAACCCTTCACTGGTTACTGATACATATACGTACCACTATCTTTTACGGGCTCAAATCTTGCCTGAAAAATGCGTGATTACAGTCTTGACAGGAGACTTAGTGCTCTGAAGTTGCTTTCTTCACTAATTATAGCAATTCTCGCAAGAACGCATCTGCGACACTCATCGGGTAAAAATGTGGTAAATACGTGTACCAGAGAGAATTAGTTTGCGGGAAGGTTGTGCACTGCCGACACTGGAGGTAAAAGCACATTTTACTCTGTTTACGTTCACCTCATTCCAAAGTAAGTAACTTTCTGGTTACTGTAAACATTGTGTATGTATGTTCAGTCGTCAGCCCGAAGGCTGGTTGGATCCTCAACAGCTCCGCCATCAGCTGTCATAGATGGCCTAGGCATCACTGAAGAGTCGTACAAGGGAAATGAGGAGTGAGGTAGTTTCCCGTTGCTTTCCTCACCGAGCCAGAAGTTGCTATTACATATCAGTCTGCCAAGCTCACTGAAATGCATGCATCAACCGACCCTATGAGCAACATTTTCACACCATTCATAGCAGGGACTGGCTGCATAAGGAATGGCATTACTAGCATCGCTCATACCTCAGTCACTTTCATATTGTCAGAGCCAAGGATAAGACTATGACAGGTCAATGAAAGCAATAAAATTGCTCTAGCCTATACCAGAAGACATAGTGCACTGTAAACACTAGGCCCTGCCAGTAAAGGCATACTGTAAACATTTGCAAGTATATTAATTTCATAACTACCATATTTCCTCACACATCAGAACCCTGCTTTTTTTTCCGCCGAACAAGGTTGAAATTTTTTTTTTGCTACAGTATTTGTTTTACGTCGCACTGATAAAGATAGGTCTTATGGCAATGATGGGATAGAAAAGGCTTAGAAATGGGAAGGAAGCGGCTGTGGGCCTTAATTAAGGTACAGCTCCAGCATATGCCTGATTTGAAAATGGGAAACCACAGAAAACCATCTTCAGGGCTGCCGACAGTGGGGTTTGAACCCACTATCACCCAGATGCAAGCTCACAGCTGTGCGCCCCTAACTGCATAGCCAACTCACCCAGTAGGTTGAAATTTCATGTGATGGTTGCTCCTATATGTAATAAATTTTAACCCAGCAGCGCCGTGCGGTACCGTATAGTACCAGTGTGCCTTACTTCAGATTTTCTCGTACTGATCATTACTCGCGACGCAAATCTGGCAACTTCGCTTTAGAATGTTAAGGTGAGACTGCCTACAATGCCTGAAATCAACAGAGGGTTTTGTTTGAGTGTTTGTTTGCGGCAACTACTACTTGGAATTTGAGATCGTGTTGAGAGGAATAAAAATTACTGCCCGTCTGCGGTAAGTTGCTTTATTTTTTTATAAATTTTGACAATACAATTTTGTATCGCGTGGTTTATTATCTAGAAATATCAGTCCATGATTAGAAATAACAAGCAATTGGGCAGCATTTCTGTGTTAGCTATTATGATACTAAATATTCTGTTGGTACCGTACGGTACTGTACGGCGCTTACCGTACCTCTCCGTTTCTTTTCTCCTCCTTGCTTCTAAGGATGATTATAAAGAAACAATTCACACTGCAGTTGCAAATAATGATGTATATGTGTCATTCAATTGTATAATTGTAGTTTTATTAAAAAATTCACGTCATAACACACGTGGAAATCGCAATGTATCACGTCCAATCATACGTGAACTTCATTCGAGTGGCTTGACGCTTGAGGAGCTGCTACATGTTATTGAAGAAGAAGATACTGATGCTGAAGCCATATACATTGAACCACCGGAATGTTATGTATTATCTGATGAAGATTCGGCTGAAGAAAATAAAGGGGGTCTCGCAGATAACCTTACGGGAGGTGATCTCCGAGTACCAGCTGAAGTAATGCTGAAACAGCAAATTCCGCACAGGAGTAGAGAATCCAAGTCCGGTAATGATACATGGGCCGCGAAGAGAGAGAAATCATTACCTCGTCCACCAGCTATCTGGACGGCGGATAACCTATAGTTTCCATTGAGCACTATGGAACCCAGGGCTCAAGAAAAGGTTCATGTACTATAGTTCCCACTACAATCCACTTCCCTAGTGCGAAATTTTCCACTTTTTGAAATATGATGTTGCCCGAAATATTTTTGAGTTTTATTTTGACGATGGAATTGTGAATTCCTTGTGCTCTGGAGCCATCAAGTATGCGCTTTTTAAAAATGAAGAAGATCCTAAGGTAACCCCGAAGGAATGAAAATATTCGTCATCATTTTACTTCTAAGTGGCTATGTGCAAATGCCACCATCAGAATTAGGAAGGTGCAAAATATTTAATACTGTATACATATCTGGGTGGTATTTTGAAGAGAAATAAACGCTGTTGTTCACACTTCTTTTCTTTTCCGAGTATCTGAGACTTTGAGATCGAGTGCCCTACATCACTATATCGCTCCAACAAACTAACGCCGGTGCCGCGCAGCCGCAGGATGCGAATACCGTGGCCGCACAGAATACATCAAGTGTAGTGTGGGAGTCTGTGTAAACTAATTTTTGCCACTCCAAACTAGTGAAAAAAGGGAATAGGTAACTAAAACTGAAGTCTATAGTAGTATCATTCCAATTTCCTAAGGATATGTCACGTCTGAGCTAATGTTACTTTTTGAAATTCCCAAAGGGATGTCACAAATAAACCTATAAATACCGTTTGTTCCTTTGTTTATTGCTAAGTAATTTGTAAGCGATATTCTATAACAATATTAAGTACTAAATGTCATGGTATTCTAATGAGGTAACAATTTCTATGTTTCACCCAAAAGGTATGTCAAGCGCCGTGCGGTACCGTACGGTACCAGGCCCTCATTGAGAAACCAATCATCCTAGATTTAGAAAAATGACTTTCAAATGTTCTCTAGTATGTGAATACTGGGAATAATAAATAAAAATTAAAAAATCGAAACTTGAAAACTCCGGCGTTCCCGGGTTAAGCAAGACATGGTCTTAAAATAACACATCCCGAAGGAGTCTTGACTAGGTGGTGGGGGTCGAGGGAGGGGCTGATGATAAAAATATTCATTTCTCTGGAACCGCTTGACATACGAGGTCGAAATTTTATATGATGGTTACTTTCTCAATGTCTTAGATTCTAAATAAGTAGTGGTCTTAAAACAATACAGCCCTAAGGGGTTTTGACACGGGGGAGGAGGTGAAGACTGATAAATATATTTGTTTTTCTGAAACCACTTGACATACAAGATTGAAATTTCATATGGTGGTTACTCCTCAATGATAGTCCCGTGATGTAGGGTAGCGTGCCTCTTACCTGGAGGCCCTGGGTTCGATTCCCGGCCAGGTCACGGATTTTTACCTGTATCTGAGGGCTGGTTGAAGCTCCACTCGGCCTACGTGATTACAATTTTGAGAAGCTGTCCTACAGTGAAATAGTGCTTCCAGTCTAGAAACTCAAGAATAATGGCTGGGAGGATTTGCTGTGCCCACCACGTGACACCTCATAACCTGCAGGTCTTCGGGCTAAGCAGGGGTCGCTTGGTAGATCAAGGTCCTACGAGGCTGTTGCGCCATGGGGTTTGGTTTGGTTTGTTTGGTCTTGCTTACTCCTAAATGTCTTAAGATTTTAAATAAGACGTGGTCTTCATACACCCTTAGATGGTTTTTGGCTAAGGGTGGAGTCTGATGACAGAAATATTAATTTCCCTGAAACCGTTTGACATATAAGGTTACAATTTCACATCATGGTCGCTCCTCTATGTTTTAGATTTTAGATAAGAAGAGCTCTTAAAACAATACACTCTTAAGGGGTTTGGACTGAGGGCTCAAGACTTATAACAAAATTATTCAACCCTCCAAACCATTTGATGAACAGTAATTCAAATGTATATAAGGATTGTGATCATGCAGAAGGTGTTGAAGTTCTAAAACTAAGCCTTAACAGTTAAGATATTGGACTGAATTTCCAACTCCTTTCCATCATTGCCAACAAAATCTATTTGTAAAACTCAGGGGTTTAACTGAAATAATCTTAAACTTAGTACATGACTGCAGGAAACATTGTAGACTGTATACCATTAATGGTACCTACGTATTCTTGTCCACATAGAATGTCTAATTTTGAAAGGTTTAAACCTCCCAAATTACTAATCAAATTTCCACAAGCTTAATACATACAGTATAATTAGAGTTCGTGGTTTATAGCATTTAAAAATCAGTGATTTAGCGTTCTGATTTTCAAATTTAGCGTTTTGTAGCATCTAAACTTCTCAAATTTAGCATTTTGTAGCAAATTGGTTAAAAATAGGCAATTTTTGCTAAATTGCACGCACAACAGTTGGGAGTAAAATCATGCTGTTTAATCACACATTGCTCGTCATGCAGTTTTGAATTCACTATGGAAAATAAGACAAACATCAACATAAAACTGCAAGAAGTATTAACGAACACACAGGAATATGCTTATTTTCAAATTTACAAACACAATTTCAAAGTGAAAAATACTATTCTGAATGTATTTATTTATCACAGTACAACACACCTACAAGGAAGAGGAATTTCAATGATGATTTAAGTACAATATGCCAATTATTTAAAAGGTGTCCTCCTTCATTTGAGACCGCCTATCAGTTACAATTATGTTGTACTTGCTAAAAAAAAACTCTACATCGACACTGTTCGTAGAGGCCCAAATGCACAGAAGTGCTGCCAAGGCAAAGGAAAGCCTGCAAAACATTTTTTCTTCTTCAAGGTTTTGGTTGCAGAGTCGGCACATCAATATAGACCATCTGTATCCTTACATAAATATGTCCCGATTTGTGACTTTCGGCATGCTGTTTGATCGTCACTTCTCTTCGACCCATGACTAACAGACAATAAAATAAATCGCTACTGTACATTTAAACGGAACTACTACTCAACACCAATGTCAAGAATAACCGACTAAGATCAAGGGTCAACACACAAAGAGAATGAACGTGGTGCTTGAAAGTGTATTTGCTGTTTGATTGACTGGTCTTTGCAGTGCTCTTTAGCCAGTGAAAGGAATTCCACACATTGAATGATTTAACCCTTTGGCCTGCCATTACTTGTGAAAGGAAATATTCCCTTACATACTATTTATTTTTTCGTCACTTTAACATAAATTTGATTAATCACATAGGCTACATAAGAATACACAAAGCAAAGTGAGCTTTTAGCTTGTCTATAGTAACAGGAAACCAATGTTTTTGTTCGTAAGTATTACTGGTTTCAAGGGAAGCAGATAAATTAGCAAGAAATGTAGAGGCATAGGTATTGGTTTCCTTAGTAACGTGATCCCAGAACTGTGGGTTTAGATATTCATTCCCTAAGTCCATTTCTTTCGGATTATTACCCAACCCCCTCCTCACTATAGAGTGAATTTCAAAAACCGGTTTAGATGTTACATTATTGTCAACAAGATCATAATTCCAAGTATCATTTTACTAGACTTCTCAACGGGTGAGTTGGCCGTGCGGTTAGGAGCGCGCAGTTATGAGCTCATCCAGGAGATAGTGGGTTCGAACCCCACTGTCGACAGCCCTGAAGATGATTTTCCGTGGTTTCCCATTTTCACACTAGGCAAGTGCTGTGACTGTACCGTAATTAAGGCCACGGCCGCTTCCTTCCCATTCCTAGGCCTTTCCTGTCCCATCGTCGCCGTAAGACCTATCTGTATCGGTGCGACGTGCAACAAAAAAAAGGTAGACTTCTGACTGACTCGCTCTTGTTGCATTCTGGTTTTGTCACGTAGTTCCAATTGGCAGTATCATCTCGGAATCACTTTCATCACTGTCATTTGAAGATGAAGAATTTTCACTCTCCAGAGAATCTTTTCCACTTTCAACATCACTATTTTCAAGCCAGTTACGAATAAACTCATCCATGCCGCGCATGGATGCCGCCATGATTTACAATGAGCGGCAAAATGAGGTGCTTTTTATTTTCCGTATTTCAGCTCAGAGTTACTTTTTACACAGAGAAAATAGCTTCAGGTATCATCTGACATCAATCGGTTAGGCTGCGAAACAAAGAGAATAAATCTCTCCGACCAGCTAACTGCGATAATGAACTTATAGATGTTCCGTGCACCAAGACGGAAGTGTCCGTCAAAGCATGTTACCGCTTTACGATCGCAGTGGGCGCCGTAATAATTATTTCTCCTGAAATAAATAACAACATTTATATCTTATTTTTAAGAAAAAATGCATACTTTTATAAAAATATATGTTTATATCGTATAAAACTGAGAGTTTCGCATCTATTTCGCATAAATTGTATAATTTCGCATTTTGAACCAATTTCGCATTTTATCGCGAATTCGAAATTGCTAAAAACCACCCGTACGGGTCATATAAGATGAAGGCACATACACTGACAAAGTTTCGGCATATTTCGCATTTATCGCAAATGCTAAAAATCACAAACTCTAAGTATAATAAATATTAAAAGTGGTTTCAATTTTTATCAGAGTAATTGGTGCTACCCTCGATACACTTTAATTTTATGTCTTAATTTTAAATAAGAAGTGGTCTTAAAACAATTCACCCCCAAAGGATTTTGACTGGGGAGAGGCCTGATGACAAAAATATTTATTTTTCTGAAACTGTTTGACTTACAAAGTTAAAATTTCAAACTATATCCTAGGTGTTAACCCATTCACCGTTGGCCATTTAAATCTCCTGTTGGTGCTAGCACATTACCCAATAGGCACTGTGATTTCACTCTGCACATTTAATTGGGAAACAATTCACTACTTTGGCCATTTTTATTATATTTTTATGACCTTAAAACTATAGTGATTGTTAATCTTTCCTCTATGTACTTAGAAAGTTGCAGATTTATTAATGTTAAAGAGGAGGCCGTACTTTCCAGTGTCAATTTAGTTAATGTAACTGTAACGCAATCCTGTTATAGTAATTTTGAACTAGTGAGTTTGATAGACTGAAAAGCTTTTAAGTTACATTAAATTTATTACATAAATATTTGGGGTATTATAGATTTTTATCCGAGTTTTTGCTTTTCTTTCTTTTTTTAAGATTAGTTGCAAGAAAACGCCAATAGTGCTAAAATCATTTCCTCATTCTCAATTAGAAGTGCTGGCTAGCATCTTGATACGAATTATGAAAACAGGCAGATGCTGTCTCATCCATCTGCTTATCTTGTAATAAAGAAACAGACCTATAAATAGCACAAGAGATTACAAAAATAAAGAAAAAGATCTAAGCCCATGAGATTATATGCATGATATGCCTTGAATAATTAGATTGGATCACTGCCACTCGTAACTATGCCTTCAACAAGTCGAGGCGAGACGAGCAGTTCGTGATGATTAGCAAGTGTTAGTGACATGGAAATTATGATGGACTTTGTTCAAGATGTACTAGAAGTTAGCTCAAGTGACGAATCCCGAATCCTTACTCAAGTTTGTACGAAAAACTGGTACTTTTGCTAGTTATTCTCATAAACACTGATCATAAAACTAGGAGATATATTATGGTAAAAATTATCAAATAATATTCCATGCGACAATTTCCTGAGAAGTATTTTAAAAGGGTGCAATTTACCTCAAATCGGGGACTCTCCACAGCATTTTCTTCATCACTGATTTCATGATACTCATGATCCAATGAGAACTTCGTACTCTGTTTGGTTGGCTCAGACCATGATGACTCTAAGGAAAAAAATAATATATGTCAAACATTCTGTTATAGGATGATAAGATTGAAGACAGCATGTGGAAACTACTAAGGATATTTTCTGGGACAAGACTGAACTTTAAGATGAGAATTTTACAATAAAGTAACATTTCATGACAGAAAAACAAATGCCTAGGTTTAATTCTTGGCCCATCCCATTATACTGCATATATAAAAATGAGTATAAAGTTGAATACAACACAATAACTCATAAATCATCATCATCATCATCATCATCATCATCATCATCATCATCATCATTATTTACTGTACTTGGCAGGCTGTTAAGAATGATGACAGAAAGCAAAATGTACATTACATTTACCCATTCAAAATTACCATTACAACAGATCAATTTATAAAAAGAAAACAAAAAGTGTGTAAAAAAACAAACAGAAACAATTTCATAAGTATTTACTATAGATGCTAGTCCATTTATTTCCTATCTCTTGCATCTTCAAAAGTGGCTGTTGGTTCTACCTTCTCCAAAACAGCTCTCATACAATCCTTCTACCCTGTTTTAGGTGTCTCCCAGCTGATTGAGAGCTGAACATCTCTGCTTGGAAGAGTATCCTCTGCTCTCACAACATGACCGAACCATAGTAGTTTTCTTCTATCCATCAAGTTTCCGATGTCAGACTTTCCAAATCATCTGTATAAATGTTCTATTCCTTTCTCCCATCTTTCCATGCTTGCTTTGAAAATAGGACTAAAGATCTTCATCAAAACTTTTCTTTCAAAAGCACAATTTTTTTTTTTCACTGTCAGTGGGATAGCTCATGTTTCACAGCCATATAACAAACCTGGTCTTACTAAGTCATCTACAGACGAATAGATCTTACTTTGTTAGCATAGCAAATGGGATGTAAACCAAAATAGTTTGAACTAAAAATCACTCATGTTGCACTTAGTATTATTTGCCTTACTTCTTCCTCTACCTTGATTTTGCCTGACAGTACGAATTCCAGATAATAAAGATCTCTACATACACAAGATGTGGTCCCCTATATCAAAGGTAACAGGTCTGTTCTGCTGGCACGATACAATCATAGTCTTCTAGTCACTAGCTACCCACCCCTCTTCCCTTAATTCTTGTAAAACCAAATAACTTGGCTGTGCAGTTAGGATTGCACAGCTGTAAGCTTGCATTCGGGAGATAGAGGGTTTAAATCCCACCACTGCCAGGTTCGAAGATGGTTTTCCGTGCTTTTCCATTTTTACACCAGGCAAATGTTGAGGCTGTACCTTAAATAAGGCCACATCTGCTACCTTCCCAATCCTAGCCCTTTCTCATCCTTTCATCTCCATAAAACCTACAATGTGTTAATGTGATGCTAAACAAGTAACAATAAAAAACAAAAAGAACTTGTAAAAACAGGCAACTATCCATCACCGTCTGAGCTATAATAATCATTACATCATTTGCAAATGCCAGAATCATCTCATCTCCAACCATCTCCATCCTCCTAGATCAACTAGTTTCATGCCTTACCTATTCAACGACTATATTAAGACTGGTGATAAGAGACTGCCTAGACGCAATCCATTCCGAACAGGGAAGAAGGCTGATAGGTGGTCTGCAAAACATACTTGGCAACTTGAGTCATGTAGCACACCTCAACCCATCTAATATAAAGATGCTCAGCTCATCTTCCACAGAACTGACTGATTAATGCTGTCATGTGCCTGTCTAAAATCAATAAATAGCAGATGCAGTTCTTTATCAAATTCACATAATTTCTCCATTGTTGGAGTCTGAATAACTCCAATCTACAAGGACGTCCAATTCCCTTCTACATCATCTAATATCTACAATGGCAAAAGTATACCTGTTATACTATCTTGGTACGACTTCCTTACAGGTTCGTTTACAAGTTTGTCCTTGTCATGTCAAACTATTTCTTCACTTTTCTTACTCCACTTAGGAGCTTCCGAAATACCCAAAGATTATTTGAATTCATGTCAACACGTCCACGATGTCCTCCATCTACTAGTAAATGCTCAATCTGGTCCCTTATCTCACCGTGATATCCATTTAATTTTGGTATTTCATTATGTGGAAGATAGGTGCAGCTCAGGATCATACTATTAGCAGCAAAATCTATCAGTCGTACATTTTCATGTAAACTATCTGGACCCAAGGTGGGGCGATCCTCTTCTTCTTGCCCAATCTGCACATTGAAATTGCACAGAACTACGGAGATGAAGTATTTTGCTAATCTATTGAAGACATTTTCTACAATAAGTATAAAAGTCATTCTTCACCTTGTCATCTGAGTCTTCTGAGGGAGCATGGCAATTCGATGCGCATCTGATATGGTGACTCTTTAAAGAGTTTACATACGAAGGCAATCATTAATTGGTATCTATTTACTAACAGCTGACAGGACCTAACTGTGAACACCAAATCCTACTCCTGAAGTCCTCTCTAGACGTATCTAGTTGCTGAAGAGCATGAATTTATTTCCGATCTTCACGACTCCTTTTGGTATTCTTGTTTCATGGGCTTCTGCCACAGTACATGGTTAAAGACATAAAAGTATAACATAATTTATTGTTTTATGACTCTCTTGTGAACTGAACGTGTTTGGACTATACTTTTATAAGTGTTTTTAGCTGTTTCATTCCTCCCATCACGATTGATCCAATTATCCATGTCTCACAAATTCTGACAAATTATCCATTCTTTGATAAAAAATGTACACAATTTTAATTCATGTTAATTCCAAAATTCCTGTACTGTCTTTTAGATATTTATTAATGGTGTATTGAGGTGAGCAACAAGCTACAGTATGTCCACAATACACTGCAAGGAATTCAGATGAGAAGTGCTCATGCATTCTCCTATAGCCCTGACATGTCCGAGTGTGATTTTCACATCTTCAGGGAACTGAAATGTGCCCTCAGGTAGAAAAATAGTTCAATGCAATCCCTCACATTGTAGAATCCAGTGTTCTTGACTGAGATGAATAAAATGGTCGATAAAGAGTTCCAAGCAATACCTCACATTGAGTCCAGACCTGGGGCAAGAAGTGAGCAATCTACACGGAAGGATGCTAGAAGCCACATCAAGGACTACTGGTGGCAACAGCGGTACCAGCATTGCAAAAGTCAAACCCCTGTGCTTCAACAGGAGCACATCATGGACGATGTTCTAGGCTCATTTCAAGACTGTAGCAACCATAATGGGTAGATGCTAGAGGAGAGGGTCGTACAACTCATCACTGAACTGCATGGGCGAGCGACATGAGGCCAGGCATCATGCACGAAGAGATAATGGGGGCGCTCAAGGAACATAACGCTGGCCACCAGCTGGCAGCCGCCTAGCGAATTCAAATGAAGAAGAGCTGGCCCACAAGGCATTAGGTGGCTTATCACTAGAACATATTCAGCAGGAGGCTGCCTACACCTTCATCAACAGGTTCACGATGCTGAGCTTTGCCAGTACCTGATGCTTGGTGGAAAACATTGCCTCAAGAAGGCCCTCACCATTGTCTTTAAGAAAGAAGCGGCAACGACGACAGCATCTTCAATGTGACCAGTGATGGTATGAACAGTCAGGGCCGATGAGAACACAGAAGCCCGCTTGTCATCAGCAGAATCAATAGATTTGACTATTTCTGGTATTCAAATTGGTCCGTATTGACTAAGCTCATTAAAAATACCACAGGTAATTGTTGGGTCAGCCCTGGCAACATTTATTATAAAATTTGTTAGTTTACACAATTTAGTCATGTTTCAAGAGCTGGGCCACTCTCTTCATCAGTAAACTTGACATCATAAAACAAAATTCCTCATATTCTCGGATCTACTGACCTAACTTACACTAAAAACACAAATAGTTAAAATCGTAAAAAAAGAAAAGTAAAAATTATTTTAACACACACACACAATAAAACATTTTCTTAATAACGCTTATCTAAATAGTATTAATAGCTATTATGATTGTTCTGGAAGCACTTTAAAAGTTTGTATTAAAAACTATCGATCTCTTGGATTAATTCAAAATAAAACATTTCACACCTTGGTCTTGCTTGCTGTTGAAAATCCATCTAAAACCTTATCCTCCACTAAGTTATGGGCTTGCTACCTCATAAAACCTATTTAGAACAAATTGCCCCTTGAACTGTCGGCAGCCCTGAAAATTGTTTTCCGTGGTTTCCCATTTTCGCACCAGGCAAATGCTGGAGCTGTACCTTAATTAAGGCCACGGCCGCTTCCTTCCCAGCCCTAGCCCTTTCCTGACCCATCGTCGCCATAAGACCTATCTGTGTCGGTGCGACGTAAAGCCAATAGAAAAAAAAACAAAAAACTGTAGTTTAGTTGAACAAACTCGTTCTGTGATGGTGCTTGTCCAAACAGAGCGGATCAAGCAATCACGCCGTGCCCTTGAAATTAGTGCCTGGTAGATGTTGTTCTTATTGTAATGTACCGGAGCAGTGAAAACCTTCTCGCTCTCCAGCCAGGCACAGATGGCCTTGTCAATGCCCACTGAATATAAATTCTCTCCAGCTACTTAAAGGACGAGGGAAAACATGGGATTTTCAAAAAATACAGGAACACTAAATCAACTCTCAAAATCGGGGGATAAGTCTCTGTGACGAGGAGAGAGGGAGGAAGGAAGGACCAAAAATAGTGAGTCTCCCGCTTAAATCTGGGGAGCTGGCATGTTTGATTCACCAAGTGACCTGAGGTCTACACCATCCCCAATCAGGAAGCACCAACAGGGATTGTGCCCTGGAGACGAGTCACTCTGGTGTCCCAATGGGACTGCACAGCGACCAGGATAAGAATTTTCAAGTCAACTTGATGAAGGAAGTTCTGTACAGCTCTTTGCCAGCAGTCAGACAGCATGGTAGAGTGGTTTATAAAGAAGACCATCTGAGGACGGTAGTTTCAGCATACCACAGGAACTGGGATGAGAGAGTGCCCTTCATCTTGATGGTCTACCATCAGGCATGACATCCACCAAAATGATCTTCAGAAGAAAAATACATATGCCACATAACTTAAATGTTTGGGAAATCCCTGGAACAACAACAACCAGGACACCTAAAGGTAGCTAGTGACAAGATGAAGGTCCCATATGATCTGCAGGCAAACTCTGTAGGAGTCCAGGAAGGAACCCAAATGAGGCTACATCAACTTGTATGGATGAAAGGGAAGTTGCCAAAGCTCCAGTCATTGTGAGAAGGTTCCAACACCATTATCACTAGGAATAATGAAGTAGTCTACAAGATCCAGTGAACTGGAAAATGTATAATGTCCAATTATGGACCAACTATATTGGTATTATAAATTTACTCATTCGGAACAAATATTTCAGGTTCCCTATGGTAGCAGGTAGAGACCCTCCTTGGAGGCAGCTCTACCCAGGGAGTGGCGCCCCTGCCTATATGAGTCCCAGAGCACACTGATCCGGTGTGTAGTATTTGGTAAGGGTCCCAGCTCAGGGTTACGAGTGAAGACCTCAACGACATCAACGGTGGAGAAGGTGACCTTCGGTACGGCGGAGATGTTGGAAGAGGCAGCCCTGTACTTGGGGATTAATACGAGTACAACACACAAAGGGCACGACGGTTCCACACGTTAGTGGCGGTACCCCGACAGCGTCTGTTCCCCATGTTAGGGGCGGCTGAATCACAACTCACCAACACGTCTGGCAAGCATGGTGTTTTATTGCTGAACACCTTCCATAAACTCCTATGACTTCGAATTTTCAAACGAAACTACCCCAGGTGAGTAGAGTGAGAGACTCAGAATCTCACACTGACAATATGTCAGTCTGCCTCAAGGATTCTGGGGGAGGCAAAAAATTTGGAAAAAAACGACAAAAAAAGTAAGAAAGCCACATACAACATAAGAACTATGAGACTAGCTGAAGACCTGGAAAGACTAGAACAAGAACTGCGTGACATAAAATGGGATTTTCTGGGTATTTGTGAGACTCGCCTTCAAGGAGAAAAAGCTGAGACCCTTCCATCAGGTCATGTCATCTTACGTAATAACGGGGATGCTTCTACACATGGGGTTACTATTCTTGTCAATAAAAATATCAAAGAATTCATACACAAGATGATTTGTGTCTCTCTCAGAGTGATATATATCATCCTCAAATTGAATAGTAAATTCTCCATACAAGTCATACACGTCTATGCTCCAACCAGTACTTCTGACAAAGAGGAAGTGGAACAGCTGTATGAAGATATCACCAAAGCGAAAAATTCAGAAAAGACAACTCTGTATCATCATTGGAGACTTCAATGCAAAAGTGGGTCAAAAGGAAATCGGAGACCCAGAGAACATTGGTACATATGGACTAGGCGATCGAAACGAAAGAGGAGAAAGATTGCTAGAATATCTCACACCCGAAAATCTCCATTGCATGAATACTTTCTTTAAAAAGCCCATCCAACAAAAACGGACATGGAAGAGCCCTGATGGACAAACCAAGAATGAGATAGATTTTATCCTGACCAACAAGAAGAAATATTGTACAGATGTTAGTGTTCTCAACAGATTTGATACAGGAAGTGACCATAGGCTAGTTCGAGGAACCTTCACATTTGATCTCGAACTTGAACGGTCCAAAATGACAAGGGGGTACACTTTTCCACGAGTGGAGGACTTAGAAAAACATCAATCATCACTTCAACAAGCTCTTACCAAAAAACTTAACCCAACAGAAGATTTGAAATACTTGGACATGAATGAACTTAATGAGAAAATTACAGTCAGTATTCAAAATGCAGCAAGGGAGATCCCATTGAAGAAAACTAATAAGAGGAGCCGACTTTCACTTAATACCATACAGCTCATTAAGGACAGGAAGACAATGGACAGGGATACAGCAGAATAAAAAAATCTTAACAAGACCATTTGCAAGGAAATAAGAAAAGATCTAATTAATAATAATATTAATTATAATTAATTAATATAATTTAATAATAACATGATCATGCAGACAATTGAAGAAAATAAAAACATGAAGATTTTAAAGAACAACATGTCTACAGGAAGACCAAAAATTACAAAACTTAAGAACCAAAATGGAGAAATAGTCACAGATAGGCAAAACATTACTGAAGTTGTTAGAGATTTCAACTACAAGCTGTATACATTAATCTTTAATAAACCACCCAGTGATGAACAACTAGCCCAGAATTATACACATGAAGTAACACCGGAAATAACCACTGCTGGGACTGAAAATGCACTTAAAAACTAAGGAATAAAAGATCGCCTGGGGAGGATAAAATAACAAATGAAATGCTGAAATTAGGTGGAAGAGATCTGCTAGAAGCTGTGAGAATACTCATCAACAAGTGTATTAACTCTGGCAGAATACCAGAAAATTGGAAAAATGCTGAAGTGATACTTCTCTTCAAGAAAGGTGATAAGGAAAATTTAGAGAACTATCGTCCTGCGAGTTTGTTATCACACCTTTACAAGCTCCTGACTAAAATTGTAACCAACCGCCTCACAAGAGAACTGGATTTTTATCAACCTGCCGAGCAAGCAGGATTTCGTAAAGGATTCTCAACTGTTGAACACATCCAGACTATTCGTCGTCTTCTTGAGAAAACCACTGAGTACAACATCAAGATTCATCTGGCCTTCGTTGATTATAAAAAAGCTTTTGACTCAGTGGAGATTTGGGCAATCATGAAGGCACTTCAAAATGCCATGATAAACTCAAGATATACAAAGCTCCTGGAAAACATTTATGATCAAGCAACAATGGTAGTCAGAGTGGACGAAGACCTCATCATCAATAAAATCCCAGTTGGCAAAGGAGTTTGACAAGGTGACACAATCTCTCCAAAGCTGTTTACCCTTCCCTTGGAAGATGTATTCAAAACCCTTCATTGGGATAGTAAAGGAATAAAAATCAACGGGTTATATTTGAACCACCTGCTTTTTGCCGATGACAGTGGGCTCATAAGTGAAAATCTAGATGAGCTAGAAAGCAAAATCCAAGATTTTTTTTTTGCTAGGGGCTTTACGTCGCACCGACACAGATAGGTCTTATGGCGACGATGGGATAGGAAAGGCCTAGGAGCTGGAAGGAAGCGGCCGTGGCCTTAATTAAGGTACAGCCCCAGCATTTGCCTGGTGTGAAAATGGGAAACCACGGAAAACCATCTTCAGGGCTGCCGATAGTGGGATTCGAACCTACTATCTCCCGGATGCAAGCTCACAGCCGTGCGCCTCTACGCACACGGCCAACTCGCCCGGTAATCCAAGATTTAAAAACTGCCTCTGCTAAGATTGGTTTGGAAATGAATATTAATAAAACAAAAATACTAAGCCCAGACAGTCAACCACTTAAAATGGGAAACTAATACAGTAAAACCTCGTTAATTCAAAGTCGTTGGGACTCAAAAATCAGACTTCGAATTTCGTGATTTCGAATTAACCGCCAATTTGCAATTCAGAAGTACCAACCCTCCCTGCGTTACAAAATATTCTAAGGCCCGTTACTGCATGCAGTTAACCTTGATTCACAGTTTATACCTTTCCAAATGCCATAAAAAAAAGAACTATTTCCAAAATGTATCCAAGAAGGTGCATTTACAGTATTCAAATAATGCACTTGGATATCTCACTGACAAACATAACCTCACGCAACGAAAGACAGAAAGAAAGAAAGAAAGAAAGAAAGAAAGAAAGAAAGAAAAAAAAGCACGATTCAAAGACGAGAAATCTATGCTGGCTCCCATGTGCAAGTACTTTATTCATTGAAATACTATACTGTAAGCATTTTAGATGCCTTGTATTTACACAGAAAGTGCCGGATGTCCTTAAAATCGAACTTTCCTATGACTATCCTTTGTACGATTTCCCGCCATGGCACTTCTCTTGCATTTCAGAAATGTAAACACTTGCCGCGTCACAAAGTATTCTAAGACTCATTAATACATGCAATCACCTCGATTCACGGTTTAAACCTTTCAAATGCCATGGGAAAAACTATTTCCAACATGTATCCAACAAGGTGCATTTACAATGTTCAAATAATGCATTTGGGTAAACCACTTATAAACATAACCTCACGCAACGAAAGAAAAATATCACACAATTCAAAGACGAGGATAAATTATGCTGGTTCCCCTGTGCAAATGCATTTTTTTTTTATTTCTGTACTGTTTGTATTTTTAGATGCTTTGTTCTGGCATGGAAAGTGCCTGATGCCCATAATATTGTGGCTTATCGATCTTTCCTATGACGAGGGGATAAAGTCTCTCGCTTCCATGTGCATTGCAACGCACTACAGACTACTACAATGATCCCCATCCCTCACACTTGTACGATTCCCTGGCTAGCAATTTCTCCTTTAAAATCATACGATCGTTTGGGCTCGCATTAAAATAAAGCAATGCAGTTTCATCGGCAATGACAATATTGTTTGGTGTCTACGAATTTATTATATGAGCCACTTTTTTTTTTCCGTCAACTGTCGGCGTCGCCAGTGTTCGCGGATTCTGTTTTCCCGCACACTGCCCGTTGCGTGATATTACAGCATTCCTAAAAAGTTTGAATACAAAAGAATTCCAATTTCATTCAACTTAGTAATCATGAAGTGCACTGTAGATCCACCGAAGTGAGTGTAAATGCGGAAAGCTACGGTACCTCTGCACGTTCCGAAACATGCGTTATATTATGACGCGGATAAATTTCGAGTGAAATTACTCTGTAACATACTACTGTTTTAAAATGTAAAGGCAGTTTCGAATTAAAAGTCTAAATTTCGGTAATGGGGCCGACATTGTACTTTGAATTACGAATTACCCGTATTTCGAATTAAACAATTTAAATAACATGCAAAACTGTATCTCATGTTTCCGGGAACGAGACCTTCTTCGAATTAGGCGGGATTTTGAATTAACCGATTTCGAATTATCGAGGTTCTACTGTATATAGAAGCTGTCGATGAGTACATCTATCTTGGACACAAGATAAAACTTGAAAAAGACAACCAACGTGCAGAAATTCCTCACAGAATAGGTATGAGTTGGACAGCATTCCGAAAACTAAGATTCATTCTCACCAACAAGGATGTTCCAATTAACCTGAAGACGTGCGTGCTGCCAGTTGCTACTTACGGTCTGGAAACGATGACTCTGGCGAAGGAAAGTGCTAGCAAGCTTCAGCGAACACAACGAGCCATGGAGCGACAAATGCTAGGGATCAGCCTTAGGGATAAGATCCGTTCAGAGGTCATCAGGAGAAGAACTAATTTAACAGACATCCTAGAGAGAGTAGCGAGACTAAAATGGCAATGGGTAGGGCACGTAGCTCGACAAGACTACAACAGGTGGACCTCTAGGATTGTTCACTGGAGACCATGGGAACATAAGAGAGGCATTCCAAGACTCCAGAAGAGATGGCTCGACGACATAAAGCTGTTGGCTGGAACACGCTGGTTCCAAATGGCTCAAGACCGAAGAGGCCTGTATCCAGCAGTGGATTGAAATAGGCTAGAAAAGAAGAAGAAGAAGAAGAAGAAGAAGAAGAAGAAGAAGAAGAATAAGAAGAAGAAGAAGAAGAAGATGGGAATCAACATCTTCATCATCTGATGGCCAGGCAGGCATCAATTTTTGAAAATGAGACAAAGTCTCTCATAGTGCATTGCCACTGCCGGTGGTTCCAAGTAGCCTACGTAGTGTCCTCCTTGGTATGCACTAGCCAGGCGTCTTGGTAGGTGTGCTATTTACCAACCGATGAGCCCAACTTAGCACACTGGGGCAAAACGCTGGCAACGAGGAATGAGTTAGCTGGAAAATTTATAATGTTCAATAACGGACCAACTATATTGGTATTATAAATTTACTCATTCGGAACAAATATTTCAGGTTCCCTATGGGAATCAACATCTTCATCAAATGCTGTTCATGCCGTCATGTTCACGTCATTCGTTTCATCTCATTAATTCCTCCGATCAGCTTAACATTAGGAAGGGCATGCAGTCGTAAAAACTCGCTACAAAAATTTGTCTCACTTCATACTCGACCCCATAGAGAAAAAGAAAAATGGTATTTGTTATGTTTGTTATATTTTATTATGAAAGTTTATGTTTGTTAAATAGTATGTTGACAGTGCAAGTGAAATTTGCTCAGTGTAGCTGTATCTTGTGCTTCGTGAATAAATAAATAAATAAATAAATATGATCATATTATGCATTATTGATACAAAAGAACTTAATGGCCAGTCATTTGTCTCGTCAGTTGAGCATAGGCCTACCACAACGTAAATCTGAATAAACCTAATCACTGTTTTCATATGAATTATCGTCTTATGCCACCAGCTTCCCTGCTACCAGCATGTCGTCATTCCAAATGACGATTCCAAATGACGTCATCTTCGCTGCCATCTCGTCAGCCATGCATCAAGAGAATTCGAGGTCCAGCCTTTTTGAAACTTTTAAAAATAGTGTCGTTCCCGACTACAGAGTCCAGACAGTGAGAATCTATGCAGAAGCCCCTCCTTCCGAATAAAGCCATGCTGCAGAAAGCGTGTCAAACAACGAGCTGATACTTAGCGTATGTTACGAGTTGTATTTCCGAATGTAACACATAGTGACTGGAAGCGTTCTTTCGATAACTGCGGCTGTTGAAAGCCAAACACTTATTTTTAAGTATATTTCATGCTTGTTCTCCACATTTATCACATCAGGATTTACCTAAACAGCTCTAAATGAGATAAGAGAGACCACACTGTTTAGGTTAGGTATGCTATCAAGTGCCCACATAGTGCCAGAAGTTCCACAACGGGAAGATTAAAAATAAATAACAGGAAAGTTAGCCGCGTTTATAGATATCTACAGGTGTGGCAGTAATGTGTTTTATTATCATAATATTTAATTTCATACAACCGGTTTCTCCATTTATTTTTATTAAAACGCAGTGTATTTTGTTTGGCATCTACGAAAATTGTTAAGTGGGGACGTAAAATAATAATAATTATTATTCGTGAGGTACATTGGCGAGTAAAACAACCGTTATGATTGGATTGCTTTTATCACGTTTTGAACCTACTTCTCTTGAAAAAACCTATAATGGCCCCAGTTACGAGATATTAAACAATCACTTTGTTAATGATCGTGCCTGCTATATTAATAACAACAGCGGTTAATATTTCTTAAATAAAGTAGACTTATTTTCTTATCCCGAGGGGGTGCAGCTCTTTTCAGACAGGACCCAGTGCAAGGGAGTTGCATGAACCATTTTTACCGCATATCAACCTTCCTGTCATTCGTAAATCTGGTAATATGATATCGGGAATCAAACTCAGGCTCCTGAAAACGGCAGATAATTGTACTAATCATTACGCTGGCAGAAATTCTTAACTACAAAAAACTCAGACATATATACATGATTGATGCGTGCTTGCAATGCGCGGGTTGGACACAAAACTATTCACCTATTTGTGAGACGTCATCAGAGCTGCAGTAGGCCAACGCTACGGAGGCGGACATTTCTTAACTACGAAACACAGATGTACCGCATGATTTCGAGGTGTGTTTTTATTGCGTGGGTTGTACGGACAAAACTATTCACAAATTTGTGTGATGTCATCAAAGCTGCAGTAAGGCATGCACCTGCTTCAAAGCGGAATCATTGTTCTTCTCTGAGGAATTACACTGGGGGAGGTCTTGTATGCAAGATTTTTTTTCTTCTCGAAAAGCCAAGGGGAGTCTAATATGTGAGAGGGGGGGTCTAAGACGTAAGTAAATATGGTAAGTGGGCAAGCAGCAAGCGAATCAATAGCATCAATGAATTGTTGAGGCTCGTGATGATTAAGCTCCAAGAAGAATCTGGAAGTTGATTAAAAATGGAGCAGGCATCCAGAATGATCATAAAGTGGAAACTAGTAAAATATTCCACTGGCCTATATAAGGAATGCAGCTGGCAAACAGTCAGTGTGAAGTTAGCCAAGAGTGAGCACGATATTCCACTGGCGTATATAAGGAGTGCAGCTGGCAAACATCAGTCAGTCTGGAGTTAGCCAAGAGTGAGCACGAGTCAGTGTTGAGTTAGCAGCCAGTGAACGCAGGTAATTGTGCAAAGCTCGTGAGTCCATGGCAAGCCTTTAGGCAAGGCGAGAGCCCATAAGATGGATATGTGGAGTTCTGTGTGGTTTATTTGTTATGAAGTGAGCTGCTTTGGAATGACAACACAATGCGCTGGAGAGTAGGAGTTCGATATTCCACAGAACTCTATGTTCCAATGTGTGAGAGTAAAAATTTTGTAGAGTGGAAAACACAAATGTGAGTGAACTTTTAAATATCTGTAAATAGTAGCTGAATAAATTTAATTGATAGGAAAACATGCTACCTCTTGAAATAGTGATTTTAGTTTTAAAGATCCTGATAACCCACCACAATACTTGCCTTAGTAATGTAATCTAGTTTTATAAGAGCCAATAAATAAAACCTTACAATGTATTTCTTAGGTAAGATGTAAAATGTTCTGTACAGCCTATCTATTACAAAAAAAGCCTAAATCATATCCATTGTTAAAAACAGTTCTAAAATAATAAATGAAAGATTTTTCTTTTTGGCAGTAAAAGTTGTACTCTAGCTCAGAAGAAGAGATACCAACATAAATAAAACTTTTTTTTATTTTTAACATAAAAAGCACTAATCTACAAATGAATCAGATTTATTTTTCTTGAATTTCCAGGAAGTTCAAGCAAACTGCAAATGAAAAATTTACACTAAGTACTGTTACAATAAACTAAGCACTCCAATAATGTGTACACAAATATTCAAATGTGATGGAAGCATACACTCATATACTGTGACTTCAATGAACATTTAAGGGGAAGGAGAAGGAAGAGGAAATTTCTTAAAATATTTTCTTTTTGTAAGGATTCTGAATTAAAAGATATTTTTAGATTCAGGGATCTTGCTGGTAATAAGAAGAAAATGTAATATACCTGAAGATGTTGCTGGTTTACTTGGCTCTCCTGTAATTAATGGGGCACGATCTGAGACATCAGAACATGTGCGAGTAAGTATGCCGTGATCAGGATCCGTCATACCCGAGTCCTCCTGAGGCTTGTAAGGGGCCACAACCTGATGAGGCAAGTGATGATACTAAAATATAAGAAAGAGAATCCATCAAGAAGCCTAGAAGATCTACGGAATATTACAACACATTATCAATACACGAAAGTTTCACAGCTACAATAAATACAGAGAGAGAGTTTCCGATCAATCAAGGAAGCAAAAATATGACAGCAGAGGTCTGTTTATAACAAGAATACTGACAAATTATAGAATAAAACTTTGAATGAAATTTTTTAAAGCAATATACATTTCATTCATGTATTGGAAAAAAAAGTTAACTTACCACATATCAAAGCAGAGAGAGAATTCACTTAATAGAATGTAACATACATTCTTTAAGACAAAGATACAAGAAATGGAATAGATTTTTCAATGCAAGTGGATGCTCTCCGGATTGATGAAGATGGGAAACTGAAACGAGCTTGTTATGGATTGAGAGGAATATAAATTGAAAGAACACAGATTGATGAGGAGACTGAAATCGTGCCACTGGCATAAAACACGATTTTGATGATTCATGTACTGTATTTGAGACTGGAGGAAGATGGAAATGTTTTCAAAAAGTAACGGAAACTGTACAGCTTTACGAGGGTAAAGTGCATAGTTTCCTGTAACTGAAGCACGGCTTTATATGCTGCAATAGAAGAATTTCATACTTGGGTTGTTCCATATTGACTGTATGGTATAAGAAAAACACACAATTCACCTTTGCCTGGGAGACTGATTACCTCGGATCGAGTACGGCTATTTCAGTCGCCTTGACAAAGAATACTGTAATGTATTCAAAATGTCGGCGAACTGTACGTAATGTACAGAAAATAACAACACGGTTCAACTCAGAAAATAAATTAAATAATACACATATGTGTCTTAAAACACACAAATGAGAAATAAAATTAGTTTGACATATAAATCAGTCACAGTTCATCATCAGAACTGCCGCCAGTGGAATTTTTCATCATTGTCACCTTCCCATTCATAGTTGTCCTCAATATCGCTCATAGAATTTAAAATTTCACATTTCTTGAAACTTTTCCTCAATACATCATTAGAGATCTGAGCCCTTGCAGTTTTTATCCAGTTGCACAGATAAGTTCCGCTTTGGATCGTTCCACTAATCCTGCTGGTGTCAGCGCATGATCACCGGCAGATACAATCCACTCAGTGTAGAGCTGTTTCAGTGCAGCTTTGAAAGACCAGCTCACACAAACATCCAACGGCTAAAGCATGGATGGTCAGCCCTCCTAGTGTGATGTAATCGGAGTTGCAGTAAGGCTTGTACCCGCTTCAAAGCGGTATCGTTGTGCTTCTCTAATACCCGCTTCAAAGCAGTATCGTTGTGCTTCTCTAATGAATTACGTTGGGGGTTCATGTATGCAAGATTTATTTTTTTCATTTTCCTTGTCTCAAAAAGCCAGGCAGGTCTAATACGCGAGGGGGTCTAATACACAAGGATATGAAAAATGTCATATTTGCTAGTTATTCAAAACCAAAAGAACCAGCTTAGTGTACTCTGGACTTGAGAAGGAACTTGGTATGCAATCTTGGACCCCTCAGATTATGATAAAATGCAGACGATATAATCTATTGATGACTTATAACTGTGAAACACGTGTCAAGGGAAGCAGTGTGGACAAGTGCAAGAGATGATTGAATGGAGAGGCAGATACTGCACTTTGTCTTATTTTGCTTCTTACGTGAAGTTTGAACAGATACGATATCCTCAGAGCTATTTTAAAAGAAAATTAATAACCAGAATAGAATAGTAAATAGATTGATTACCTTGCCTCCTAAGAAAGATATATCTCCAAAATATGCTCCATCCAAGCCTACATGTCCAGTGTGTTTCAAATCACCTTGTGGAGATGATATCATATCTGGACGCAAACGTCTCCGAGATGAATATGCATTCTTACCATCTGAAATAAACATAATTAAATATATAAATGCAACTGCAGCACAATAACTTATTTACACATAAGAAATTTACCTGGTAGTGATGGACTCTGTCTGACACTGATCGTCAAAGCCTACACCAGTACAGTAAACTGTTGCTGTAATGAATGCCAGTATAACAAAATGTTCAGAATTGCGAAGTTATTCTTAGACACCTTCCATTTTCCCTACCGTGTTCACTGTAATGTGTGTTAAAATATTACATTTTAACTCATTTCAAACTTTTAGTACAACAAATTTAAATTTTGCTTTTTTGCCAATATTTATCTTCATTTCTTCAAAATATAATTAAAACTCATCCCATTTTAATTGCTGGGCATTTCACACATGTTCCTATACAGCTTATACCAGACAGAACACTCATTACAACAACACACAGCCCAGAGTTGCTCAGATGCGTGACCATTGAGGCTAGCCTGGTGCGGCCGGGCTCGCTTGTCTGAAATGCAGGTAGCTTACCTATCAAGCATATTTAAACACTCAAAGAAAACCGACGCAACATAAGTTTCGTGGTACCACGTACAAACATGGGGTTGAAGAGTGCAAGCAACAATTTACAATTTCTTGGATGGAAACGAAAGAATTTCTACTATTACAGACTATGAATCTCATTGTTGAATCTGTATTGATAGTTGAACTTCTTACAAAATTGTACAAAAACTATTTTAATCCTCCTAGTCAATACTATATATTTTTGACGTCCAATTAAGACGAACGTTCACACATTAATAGACATATTTCGACCCAGCATTGGGTCATTCTCAGTAAGACATATACGTAGGTGGTTTGAAAAGTTTTCGGAATGTACTAGAATTAAGTATCTTACCTCGGTGGAACTGCTTTTATTTTTCAACATAGTCTCCCTGTTCCAATGCCTTGATCCCATCTCGAAAATGAGATTCCTCCAGGCCTGCAAAATACCTCTCCAATTCGGCTGTCAGTTCTTCCCTTGTAGAAAATCTCCATCCACCGAGGAAAATTTTCAGCTTGGGGAATAGATGAAAGTCTGATGGTGCCAAATCAGGTGAATGAGTTGGATGTGGCAACAATTCGTACCCCAGTTCATGAAGTTTTGCCATGGCAATAACACTTGTGTGCGGTGGAGCGTTGTCCTGATGAAAGATGACCTTTTTCCTTGCCAAACCAGGCCTTGTTTTGCATATCTTTTCCTGTAGTTGGTCTATGAGGTTTGCATAGTATTGAGTATTGCCCCGTAATTGTTTGGCCAGTAGGAAGATAATCTATCAGCAGAATGCCTTTTGCATCCCAGAAAACTGACACCATGACTTTTCCGGCCGAACGCACTGCCTTTGCTTTCTTTGGTGGTGGTGAATCAGCATGTTTCCACTGCTTTGACTGCTGTTTTGTCTCTGGGGTATAGTAGTGGACCCAAGTTTCATCTGTAGTCACAAACCGGCGCAAAAAATCTTGTTGGTTGCACTGAAAACGGGCCAGACTTTGTTCGGACATTTCCAATCTGGTGCGTTTATTGTCCAATGTCAAGAGCCACCTTGCGGATAATTTTTTCATACCCAATTCTTCAGTTAAAATACAATATACCCATTCAGAAGACATCCCTACAGCTTCAGCAATCTCTCGCACTTTCAGTCGACGATCCTCCATGGCCATTTTATGCACTTCTGCGATAAATTCTGGGGTCGTAACACTTTTTGGCCGTCCACTACACGGATCATCATTCAAGCTCTCCCGACCAAATTTAAACTCGCTGGTCCACTTGGCAACATATGAAAATGAAGGAGCAGAGTCCCCCAGTGTGTTCTGACAGTCTGCATGAATTTCCTTTGCTTTCCTACCTTTCTTTACAAAGTATTTAATCACTGCTCGAATCTCAGTTTTTTCTATTGTCACAAATCACTACGTGGGAACAACAACGTGTTCACTCACAAAGGACGTGTGATTATTGGGCGGGAACCTCGTTGCTCTAGCACTGACATCTAGCGGTGATTCCGAGAACTTTTCAAACCCTCCTCGTATGATGTATTAAAAACATAGGATACACACAAAATGAAAAGTACTTTAAAAGTTTTTTAAAAAGCATGATGAAAGTTTAAAAACTATGAAATGTTGAACGTTAAAACAGTTGTGAGCTGGAGAAGTCTTTCTGTTTCAATGCTTTTCGTTAGCAGCACAAGAGAATTAAAATGAAAGCAGTGATCAGGTTTACTGTGTGGTAGGCCTACTACTCAACTGACAGAGACAAACGACTGGCCATTAACTTATTTTGTATCAATATTGCATAACATGATAATACGATACCTTTATCCCTTTTCTCTACGGGGTCGAGTATGAAGTGAGACTAATTTTCGTAGCAAGATTTTACGACCGTATGCCCCTCCTGACGTTGACCTCATCAGATTTATTTATTTTAATTGTATGGTGATTATAACTACAAATTTATAAGTTCAGGTCCAAGTGTTTCAGCAACTCTACAGCACTTTCTGAAAGATGAAACAGGTCGCTGGGGCTTCCGGAGTAGGCATGAAGAGGGCAGCGCAGGATGACATGGTCCATGGTCTGCTCCTCTTCACTGCATTCACGTCTGCAGGATTGTACCTATTGATTGCCCTGCACGTGTCCACCGGGTGGTGCTAAGCGAGCAATAGCGACATAAGGTGATACAATTGAACCCCATCAGATGAATTAATGGGACGAAACAAATGGCGGAATATTATGAGTAACTAAAATGGATTATATTTACTTTATATGTAGGGACTGCAAAATACCACAAAAAGCGAAAACAATCATGTACCACACTTAGTTTGCTCCAATCCTCACGTACGGTTTAGAAACATGTGCCCTACAAAACAAAGACTTCAGTAGAATCCAAGCAACTGAAATCAGATTCATTAGAACCATGAACCAAACAACCAGAAAGGACAAGATCAGAAATGAAGTGAATAGGAAAGTAGCTGGTATCCTATTACCAGTGTCATAAAGAAACACAGACGTCAGTGGTATGGGCACATAATGAGAATGAACAGGGAAAGACCTGCCAGAAAATATTTTGACCTTAATCTCATAGGAAGAAGACCACAGGGAAGACCAAGAAAATGCTGGATAGAGACTGTATGATCAGATGTGGAGGAGAGAGAACACAAACGGGAGGATGAATTGGAACAGAAGATGTATGAAGACTGAAGGAGATGGTGATCGCTTGTACACCACACCCGGGAAACTGGAGTTGGGAAATGATGATGATGACGATGATGATGTTGGCCTAAAAGTCTTGTTCATTTATGACTTTCTGCATTTAGAAATACTGCCTTCCAAAGAAAATAGCCAGTATACCTCAAATATATTCAGAAGTTTGTTGAAGAACAGTGTAGAATGTACAATTTATAGCTCTTTATAGCCTAGAAGTCATATGTTCACTGCACAAAATTTGAGGTTATCATATATTGGACCCCCTTTTACATTTTTTGGCTGCAAAAGTGGGAAAAAAGGGTCTAATACATGAGTAAATATGGCATTTCATCTCATTATCTCCTCTGATGAGGGTATCGTTCTCAATGTGCGATTTTTCTTTTTTTCTTACAAAAGAAAAATATCACACGAGAACACGTTTACTTCTTTGTATAACAACTTTGTCACTCCGATACATATACTGTTCTCTTCAATCATCCATTTTTCTATTCTTGCACTTGCAATCTTTTTTATTCCCTACAAATCTATTGCTCTCTTTTTTTAAAAACAATCTATAATGAATATATACATGTTTCACACCAATGACCTATTGGTGATGTTTCTTGGCACCATATTGGAAGTCTTTGCATGGTAATACATCCATTGCTATGTCACAAGTCCTTAGAAATCCTGTCCACTGGTACCTTATTCATCGTAAACTGAGCATGTTAATATATAAGCGGGATAAGTATATGGACGTTATACGTCCAGGGACACAAAATATTAATATATTAACACCATTCATAGATCATCGTAACTCCTATTATTTTATCTATTATATTAAATATGATTATTGAAGGTTTTACCACACTTAGGATATCGGACCTACAACAATTATCCCCCCTAAAACCTTCAATATCTATCCTGGACCTTCCTTTCTCTGGGTCTTAAATTATATTTAGGTGTCCTGATATCTATGTCTTCATCTCTCTTATCCTCCAAGGTAGGTATCGGTGTATGTTGATCCTCCCTGAAGTCTGCATTCTTCTGGGGTCACTCTACGGTCTCTCCGTCTTCTTGTAGGGGTTGAGGTAACGCCTTCAATTCCGAAATATGCACCTTTGTCGGCGGTGCAGTCTTCAGGAGATACATACCAGTTGCCAACTTTTTATCCACCACAAAAGGTCCGAGCCACTTTGGAGCCATCCCAGTGTGAAACTTTTGAAGCTTGTTGCTGAGGGGATGGTTTCGATGAAGAAGTCGTGTTCCAGGTCTGAACTCCCTTTCCTCCGGTGCATCGTTGTTCTCGGCTTCTCTCCTTGAACACTCTTCGGCTTGGCGCTGCACCTGTTGAATCTGCTGCTGGTTCTGCACATGCCATGTATCAGGATCCTCCAGTTTCCCTCCTTGTCCATTGATGAAGTTCCAGTCGCCAGTTCTCTTGATTGGACGTCCAAGAAAAAGTTCTGCAGGTGAGAAACCCGTGATGCAATTAACCCGCTGTCTGATGGCCAGAAGGGACTCATGTAGGTGTTGGTCCCACTTGGTATGTTCTCTGTTGACCAAATGAATCTGAAATATCTTCTTTAACTCCTGCTTTCTCCGTTCGGTGAGTAGACACCAAGGATACCCATATCGACTGAAGACTTCCGTCCTTAAGAGTTGTATGATACGTCCAGATGTAGCTTCAGGGTTGGCGAATGCTTCCACCCATCTGGTAAATAGATCAGTCACCACAAGGATCCCTATTTTTCCCTGAGATGTCCTAGGGTAGGGTCCCATAAGGTCAAGGGCGAGGACCTCCCAAGGTTGATGTGGTTGGCGTCCTCTCATGCTGGTATTCGCCTTCTGGTCGTTCGCGTTAGTGCGAGCATAGATTGCACAGGCTTGAACGTATTTCTTGATTTCCTGACGCATGTGTACCCAGAAGAAATGTCGCCGAATCGGAGAATAGATTTCCTCTTGATCAGGATGACTGGCTTCTGGATTATGGTATTTGTTCAAAATCCTCGCGGTTTGCGACTTTGGAATGATGATGACCGGAGAAGATCCAGGCAGGTGGGAAGTATACTTAAGTATGCCGTCTTCGAGTCGGAAGTTCTTGTAGCACATCTTAAACTGAACTGGGACAGATGACAATTAGTGCTGCGTTTGCTGATCCAGGATGCCATTCTGTTACAGGGCATGTCCTCAGTCTGCCACTTCCTTATTAAATCTAAATCCATCTCATTATTTCTTCACCGGATAGCAAGGCGCACAAGGTCGGTTTGCGACCTCTTAGTTGGCCCAGGAATCTCTCTCTCTAATAAATTTGTGTCCGATTTCTGTCCGTCCTCAGGATTTCTTGATAGACTGTCCGCAGTTTCATTGGCTACATCAGGAACATGACAAATTTCGAAGTCAAAATCAGCAAGGATCAAGGCCCATCGCATCAGTTTGGACTTAGTTCCAGAAACTTGGTTCAACCACTGAAGTGAAGAGTTGTCTGTGAAGAGTCTGAACTTCCTTCCCTCTAAACTAGGGATGGCGAACCTATGCCACCTCGTGACATGCGAACATGATTTTGGTGGCCCGCCACATGGACATACTGTTTTTATATACGTCTTGCATTACAGATAATACATATCTTATAGTGTTTCACGTGTAAGAAATAAATATCGAAATTATGTTTCTGATCGGATTCTTCACATGCTAAAATTGGATTCTTCCCAGAACATCAACATCATTCAGTGCTATGCACCACAAACTGGTTGTGAAGATGAAGAGAAAGAACATTATGAAGAAGACATAGAGGAAAGAATAAGAGGAGATGGAACGATTGTCATAGGGGATATGAATGCTCAAGTAGGGACTGTGAGAGATGGATATGAAAGTATTCTAGGAGCACATGGATGGGGTCCATGAAACCCAAAAGGAACTAGATTACTTGATCTCTGTCTGAGGTCCCCCTGTGGGTGGGGGCGGTAGAATAACGCCCACGGTATCCCCTGCCTGTCGTAAGAGGCGACTAAAAGGGGCCCCAGGGGCTCTGAACTTTGGAGCGTGGGTTGGCGACCACGGGGCCCTCAGCTGTGTCCTGGCATTGCTTCCACTTACTTGTGCCAGGCTCCTCACTTTCATCTATCCTATCCAACCTCCCTTGGTCAACTCTTTGTTCTTTTCCGACCCCGACGCTATTAGGTTTGCAAGGGCTAGGGAGTCTTTCATTTTCACGCCCTTCGTGGTCCTTGTCTTACTTGGGCCGATACCTTCATTTTTTGAAGTGTCGGACCCCTTCCATTTCTTTTTTCTCTGATTAGTGTTATATAGAGGATGGTTGCCCAGTTGTACTTCCTCTTAAAACAATAATCATCACCACCACCACCACCTCTCTGTCTGGGGAACAACCTTGTAATAGGGAACTCATGGTATCAAAAACAAAAAAGCCATAAGGTCACAAGATATGGATGGGATGGAAAAAGTAGATCTCTTATAGACTACTTTTTGATCAAGAAACAACTACAAAATAAGACTGTTAGACGTAAAAGTGATTCCTAGTGTCTCCCTGGAAAGTGATCATAGACTCCTCATTGGATACTTGAAGTTTAATAGGTTAAAAGAAGTAAGAACCACACAGGTAAAGAAACTCAAGACTTGGAAGCTGAAGGACAATTATAGAATAATAGAGTTCCAAGAAAACATCAAAACAGTACTACCAAAGACAGATGAAAGAACAATTGAGGAGGAATGGAAGGATCTTAAAGAAAATCTAGTAATGATAACTGAGAAGGTATGTGAACGAACCAGTGGCACAAGAAGATGGAAGGAAACTCAATGGTGGAATAACAGAACAAGAACTGCTGTCTTGAACAAGAACAACATGTTTAGAAAATATTTCAAGGACTGGACTGACCATAATAAGGAACTATACAGGGTTGCTTAAAAACAAGCAAAACAAGTTGTTACAGAAGAATGAGAGAAGTGGCTGAACAAGTGGAGTGATGAATTGAAAGAGGATGTTAATGGTAATAAGAAAGTGTTATATGGGATGATGAAAAATAGAATAATAATGTTATTTGCTTTATGTCCCACTAACATGAAAAATAGAAAAAGAGATAAAGAACACTCCAAATGCCTAAGAGATGATAATGAAATTCTGATCACTGAAGATAAGATCAAAGAGACCTGGAGGACTTACTTTGATGAATTGCATGTAGCCTACACTAAAAAAAAAACAGTACTATCCCATACAAGTCTGCCTCTGACAACGGGTTAGACTTAACATGGAGTGATGTAGAATATGCCTAGAAATACCGTACATCAAAACCGGAAAATCAGCTGGTGCTGATTAAATTAATGGAGAAATGATCAAGGCTATGGGCATTTCTGGAAAACATTGGATCTACAGACTCTTTCATAAGATCTGGAAAGAAAGGGACATACCAGTTGATTGGAAAACAGGCATCATATTTCCAGTTTTCAAGAAAGGAGATAGAAAGAAATATAGAAAGAACTATAGAGGCATCACTTTAACATCTCAAGTTGGTGAACTTTACGAAAGAATTATACAGCATAAAATCAGACCCCTTATTGAAGAGAACCTCTTCGAAGAACAGTATGGATTCAGGAAGGGGAGATCAACAACTGATTTGACCTTTACCGCACGTCAGTTAATGCATAAATACTACAAACACAACCAAGATTTGTGGTTAGCCTTTCTGGATATCAAGATAGCATTTGATGCTGTGAACAGAGAGAAGGTGTGGGAAACACTGAAGAAAATTGGAATACAGGATGACATGATACACAGGATCAAGAATTTGTATGAAGATACCCGAAGTAAAGTCAAAATACCTGAAGGAATAACTGAAACCTTTGATACAAAATCTGGGTTAAGACAGGGTGGTGTTTTGTCTCCTCTTCTTTTCATCACTGTGATGAACGAGATACAGAGAAAAGTTCACCAAACAATTGGAGGTAAGAAAATGAAAGTTATCTTGTTCGCTGACGATAGATGCTTGTGGGGAGACTCTAAAGAAGACCTTCAAGAACAAACTCCTGGACAGAAGCTACTAAAGAATATGAACTCATCCTCAGCCAAGAGAAAGGTTGTTGTTGTTGTTGTTGTTTGAGTCATCAGTCCATAGACTGGTTTGATGCAGCTCTCCATGCCACCCTATCCTGCGCTAACCTTTTCATTTCGACGTAACTATTGCATCCTACATCTGCTCTAATCTGCTTGTCATATTCATACCTTGGTCTACCCCTACCGTTTTTACCACGTACACTTCCTTCAAAAACCAACTGTACAAGTCCTGGGTGTCTCAAGATGTGTCCTATCATTCTATCTCTTCTTCTTGTCAAATTTAGCCAAATCGATCTCCTCTCACCAATTCGATTCAGTATCTCTTCATTCGTGATTCGATCTATCCATCTCAGCTTCAGCATTCTTCTGTAACACCACATTTCAAAAGCTTCTATTCTCTTTCTTTCTGAACTAGTTATCATCCATGTTTCACTTCCATACAATGCCACGCTCCACACGAAAGTCTTCAAAAACATCTTTCTAATTCCTATATCAATGTTTGAAGTGAGCAAATTTCTTTTCTTAAGAAAGCTCTTCCTTGCTTGTGCTAGTCTGCATTTTATGTCCTCCTTACTTCTGCCATCGTTAGTTATTTTACTACCCAAGTAACAATATTCATCTACTTCCTTTAGACTTCATTTCCTAATCTAATATTTCCTACATCACCTGCCTTCGTTCGACTGCAGTCCATTACTTTTGTTTTGGACTTATTTATTTTCATCTTGTACTCCTTACCCAAGACTTCATCCATACCATTCAGCAACTTTTCAAGATCTTCTGCAGTCTCAGATAAAATAACAATATCATCGGCAAATCTCAAGGTTTTGATTTCCTCTCCTTGGACTGTGATTCACTTTCCAAATTTATCTTTGATTTCCTTTACTGCCTGTTCTATATAAACACTGAAAAGGAGAGGGGACAAACTGCAGCCTTGCCTCACTCTTTTCTGGATTGCTGCTTCTTTTTCAAAGCCCTTGATTCTTATCACTGCAGACTGATTTTTATACAGATTGTAGATAATTCTTCGTTCTCGGTATCTGATCCCTATCATCTTCAGAATCATAAATAGCTTGGTCCAATCAACATTATCGAATGCCTTTTCTAGATCTACGAATGCCATGTACGTGGGCTTGTCCTTCTTGATTCGATCCTCTAAGATCAGACGTAAAGTCAGGATTGCTTCACGTGTTCCTACATTTCTTCTGAAGCCAAATTGATCTTCTCCCAACTCAGCTTCAACTTGTTTTTCCATTCTTCTGTAAATAATACTGTTACCGTATTTTTGTGGTAGTTAGAGGTGAAAGAAGGTGCGGGGGTGAACAGGTCTCAGGCAACGAAATTAAAGTTAATTCAAAATTTAACAAGGTTATATTTTCTTTGTAAAATTCAGAAATAACACGAATGGCAGGTACAGAGTAGCAAGGCAACAAAAGTACAATTACAGTATTTACAGGATTTGGGCTTCGAGCCCCGAACGCGCAATTCTTGGGCAACTAGCCCAACTTTACCTCAAAACAAGATTAAACAGAGGGGCAGAAAACCCCATTCATGCCCAGGAGCACTTGCTCTAAATTACACAGAAAAGCCTCCTCGAGGCATACAACACTCAATTTTCGAGAAAGAGCCACTCACTCTCAACTTTAAGCCTACCAAAGGCCACACCAAACTCCACCTTCAAGTTGTCCTCTAAGGACATAGACACAGGGGTAAAATACCCAACCTACTGAGGCCTATTAAGTGAGAAAAAGGTTAATTACATGACCTCTAAAATAACAATTTGAGAGGAGGCGATCTGCACTCCTAATACATTTTGTTTAAAACCTAATCTGGCTCTAGGCCGCTAATGCAAGGGCTAATCCCATACTACGGAGGTGACTTTAGAAAAGAACAATTTACATTATATTAAGGAAGAATCGGTTGTGAGAAATAAGTTCACCTCAAAACAATATGAGTGGGAGCTCGAGAGGGTTAAGCACTCTCTATCCCAATACGTAGCTTAAAAGAGAATAGATACTGCACCCTGGTGGGGGTGTGATCAGCGTCATGCAATTGTAATTATGATGAATTATTGAGGAATATATATTTCATTGTCAGAATATAGTATCTTACTGTACATACAGTAAGAACAGGCCAGGCCGAGATGGCAGGTTTCACCATACCACAGACTCTTGTCTCCAGTGAGATTAACAAACACAATGAGGGACAGAATTAGGTTTCTCAGAATTTGTGCCAACAGGGAAAGAGAGAGCATAACTTGTTGCCAAAGTTTTCCTAGCCCGGGGCAGTCTTGGTAGTAGCAACAGCGCAGGGAGCCGGGTGCAAAATTCTGAGAAATGATGGCGAGGTATCTCCATGTAACTTGCGGGAGTGGAACACGGGGTTGGCAGTAGAAGAAAAAAATATGAGCCTTCCCGGTCACGTGGTTAAGGTGGACCAATGGAAAAATTCACTTGACCAAAGCAAGGCGACAACTTAGTATTTTAAGAAGCACTAGCGAGGCTAACTCCGTGGATTAAACTGATAGAAAGAAGTCAAGTATCGATTCAGAATAAAGTGGAATTTAGGAGCCTTACTATACCATAAAACTTATATAAAGTTAATAATTACGGGAGATTGCATGGTGAAATTCTGAGAATTCATGGACGCTATTCGTTGATTGGCTGAAGGCAAAGGACGCCACAATAGAGCGCGAAACCCCGAGCCGGGATACGGCAGCTAAATTCGCGAATATATCCATTACCAGCGAACGATAATAGTTGAGAATTGGTATAGAGTATTTGAGAACATAATTACATCATTGGATCATATATTTAAGCCACGGGCCAAACCGCAAACTGACGTATGAAGATATCGGGACTGTGCGTTCCAAGATGACCTCCGTTGAACTCGGAAGAGAGGGGATACAAGTATAAATATGAGGTCGTATACTAGGACTCGCAAGTACTTCCGATATTGTGTTCGAGCCGTGACCACGCCAGTGGTGCGCAAAAAGTACTTCTGATATAGCGTTCGAGCCGTGACTACGCCAGGGGTGCGAGTGTGTACTTACGCAAAGTAGAGTTCGAAGTATTATATTGTTACATAGTACAGTGATTCATGACGTGATGTAGCTCATATTACGGTCTTGAGCAGTCTACTAGTATGAAGTGTTTCAAATAGACAGGACTCAGTAAAGCCTAACTTACGGAGTGTGAGATTCTACCAACAGATTAGGAAGTGCGTTACATGAGAACGGTCACGAGTGTTTATGTCACCTAGTAAACCGTCGATTCTAAACTGATACCTGGTCAGCTACATGAACGTGAGACGGGAAATTCAAGTGCGCGTACGGGCCGTTGTAAAGGGAAACCCGAGGTATCCCATGTTCCTAGTGTCCGGGAAAGGAATGAAGAATGTATATTTACATTAAGTGGGCTAGATACAAGGCCGAGAGTGTAAAATTTGTGAATAGAATTTAGGGTGGAAATTATTCCAAAGTGCAACAGTTAATTTATTTGTTTTTATTCAAAATGTGTAAAGTTGGAAAGGGTCAAGGATTAATTCTTCAAGCTGGCATGAATACCAGTGAAATGCATTGCTAAAACCCGGAGGGGCTATGGCTTCTCGTCCGGTTTTAGCAGACTACAATGGCAAAGTTGAGTACCTTTTAATATATTTATAGATTGCTATCGTTAGGGGGAGGAAATCATATTTTATCATGGTAACTTGATTGTGAAATGAGCCGTTACGGCTCGTATAAATTCAAAGATAGATAGACAAAGGGACAAATTAATATGTAGATTAGACCAAACACTCATCATAAGTTGATTATTAAATAGAGTATAGTAGGGTTGAGTTGTTCATTCAAGTGCTTGAGTTGTTTGATATAATATGGAGCACGTTTCACGTAAAGATAATGTAAATATTCATTTCGGAGTGCTTCCAAAGTGTTTTTCCGTTATCGGAACCTTTATAGATATTAAGGCATGTTGTTAAGATAATCCAGAGGTAGGATTGCCAAGTGATTTAAATTGTTGTGGGACGGAATGAAGTCCATTGATTTGTTTGTAAATATCGCGAAGTTCGCCAGTGGACAAAATAATAATAATCTGTACAAGTGTCGAAGTAGTACAATAGAATTTGGTAATGTGTAAAGGTGTGTTTAATAATAATCTTTGAGAATAAAGGCACGGGCTTAGTTGGATAGAATGATTGCAAATTAAAGTAATTTAAATGTGGAGATCACATGTGCCGTGAATAAGTATAATTTGTGCAGTGAATCCGGTTTTAACGCTAATTTTTGATTTAACGTTTTTGGACTCCATAATAATCATAAATAAATTTGGTAGAAACGAGATAGGCACTTTTATAATATGGTCACGCTATGTTTGAGATCCAGAGGGATTTGAGCCAAAAGTTGAGATTTGGAGTTTTGTGGGACAGAAATCCGGCCCGAAATGAAAGTGAATTGTACTAATGTTGATGAAGAAATAGATGGATCTTAAGGCCCACATAGAGGTTGTATTTATATACCGGTGTATTGAGTGGCAGAATAGAGTCCACACACCGAGGGTTAATTTGTGAAAATGTTTTGAAGAGTTCCAATGGATAAATGGACTTCAAAATGGAAAAGGAAGGAATAATTTAACACTTGCAGAGATTGGACGTATTTGCCCAACTGCGAGGTGTTATGGGATTTGAGAATTGTCTTAGGAGCATATGGTCTCCATGAATTAACGGCAGTACGAAAATAAGGTTGCGGGTTCGAAAACTATTATGTCCCGACCGATGTGAATTCGGATCTTGGTGATTTCTGTTTGGGAGAGAACGTATGTGACTAAATTATAAAGATGGGGAATAAAAATAAAGATTCTCGAAATAATAATAGTATTATTAATAATAATAATATTCCAAGTAAATCATATCTGGATTGATTAGTGCCAAAATAAATCGGAATTGTAAAAGGGGTTATGCGTTAAACATATTAAGGGTGGAATACCGTGTAACAGGCGAAATTATTTTTTTAAAAAAATAATAATAATAATAAAAAAATAACTACTTTTTTTTGAAGAAGAAGAATTTACTTTTTTTATATTTTGGACATAATAATGATGTTGGGAGTTGAAATGAAAAATTTGAGATTTTAACTAATAATAATAAAAATGAGAATATTTGAAGACGGAGAAGAAGAATAATCAACGAAGGTACTTTTATTTATTTCAGATGAAAATAAAATAAAATCGCGAAAAATTGAAATATTAGTCCGAGGATGATTATGGGTTATGATAATCATGATCTCCACAAAACAACATGATAATAATAATAATAATAATAATAATAATAATAATAATAATAATAATACTAATATTTAATAAAATATTTTATTTTTTTTATTTTTCTTATTATTTCGGATGCTGATGATGGATGATACTAGGGAAGTCAGCTGGCGAATTAACGTAATAATGTCAATTGGTTGTAAATAATAAGTTAAGTTAATATGTGTAAAATGAAGGCAAATCTCTACATCTGGACAATTAGGTTAGAGTCCCTTTGTCGTATTCCTTCAACTAACGATTAGCATATCTTGGTTAGGAACCCGGGGAGAGTTTGTAGTTTCCCGGGTTGGTCTCATCTCAATCAAAGTGGAGGCGATAACATGGTCCATGTGATCGCGCCTACTTAGCCAACAGGTATTTGGTCCATGATCAAATATGGTCATGGTGTTAACGAAGGTAAATCTGATACCTTCAGATATCAACGGTTCTACCACCAAAATGGAAGGGTGGTCAAAAGTGACAAATATTATGTAATCAATTTCAGGAATAATTTGCCAAATTACCGGCAAATCAAGGGTCAACAGATTTTGATTGTGTGTAAAATTTCATTTGTTTACTTAAATAAATGCTCCTTTAGCATTTGCAAGGAAACAGTTCCAGGTTCTTGTAGAATAGTAAACCCTTGGTGACCGTTTAAATATCCGTCCCCATTCCTAGGACGGAGCCTTCATGATTTCCCTTTGATCTGAATATATATAATTTGTGTGTTTTATGATGAGCCTTAAAGTTAAAGATTAGAGTGTCCCGTTCAACCCTGTAGTACTGATTAGATGGCGCCCTTACATTTGGTTTGAGATCTTATATCTCAAAATATTTTTTTTATTGAGTATTAGTTGCGATGGATTCGGACCGTAACACTCCCTGAGATAAATGCTGGTTGGGACTCAGGCTTTGAGCGGGGACAATACTAAGAGTCTTTACATTTTAGGGAAAGGTTACATGGTGAAAAAGCTTCGGACCCGCCCCGAGAGTTAGCCCGCTGTCACACAGGGCATCGAACGATCAAGAGCGACCAACTGGCATCGAGTACTAACGACTAAATTCATTTACCTTGTCACACTGCTCATCGATCGAGAGGGATCGACTGCACGGAAACAGCTGATATTCCCGCCCAGTACCGTACAGGCTACAGACGTATTCATATTCACGGAAGAAAAAGAATGTGTTGTGAAAGCGATAATTCGGGTGGAAATATGATTCTAACCTATGAATATATTAGGAGAAAGGAAAGAACCAGACGATCGCAGTGGACAAGGTAAAGAGCCATGGAGAATTCCACCAAAGTGTGCCTTCGTTGTGGAATGACGAAGAAAAATTCAGGAACTAGTACCGAATGTTCATCAATAATTACGGTATAAGGAATTAGAGGAAAAAATGTAGTCACTAATAAATATCAGGCAAACAAATTACAGGAAAAGTATAAGTTCTGAGGAAAGGCTGACACTATCGTTAAATTCAATATTCACAACGATTTTTTTAGGTTTAAAGTCAGAAGTGATGTTCACCTCCGAAACAACTACTGTATGTCCGTGGCAAAATATATCAAATAAAGGATTAGTGGCAGGTACATTTCTTTGCATTCTGTAGGATTCTAATAAAGTATTGATAAAAAAGGACTGAAAACGGTTATGTAGCTACATCAATTTGAATTCATAATTTGAAGGTGTTACAATGACCAGTGGAAATATATTTATTTAGGCCTACAGGTTTCTGGACATTGGTGACTCATACAGATTTAGGATTGCTCACAATACATCAGTGGATTTGTTCCTATTATATGTGATGCCATTCATAGAGCACTACAGCCAGAATTCTTGACAGGGTGAAAGTTCCAACAAAAGCCTCACAACAGTGGCTCATTGTACTTCAAATATAAGACTAATACCATTTATGCTTATTTGTTTTAATGATGCTGGATCTTGGAGCATAATTACTGTCTTTTCAAATGATATTTTGAGGTGTTTATTAGATGGAGGTTAACAGCTTTTTTTTTTTTCCATACCACTTGGTGAGATCCCACCTACCAAAACAATAGACATATCAAGAAATGCTTCCAGTCAAAATTTACATTACCTAATGTAGAAATAATGTGTCAAGTTTCATTACAATCCTGTAAATAATTTTGAAAGAAAAAAAATGCACATATGCTCTGAATATTGTGGAAATGATAAAAGTATTGGAGTTCCTTACACTGTTTCTCTCCCTCATGATCCTCTGCAAATCTCTTGTTGCCTCTCCTCTTCTTTGTTATTGTGCCATGTTCAGAATAGTATCATATTGCTTTCATGACAAAGATGTTGCTGAATTTCTGTAGACCTACTGTGTTTTGTGCAAAGAATCCAGGTCCACATCCAAACTTTGCAAGAATGACAATCCTGTCTTAATTTATATCATTGAAGACTACAGCAGCTTCAAAAGCAGCTAATTTTACCAAATGGCTGTGAAGAAAGGTTGTCTATGGACATCTCTTCCGAAGTAAATTCTCTTTGGGGTTCTGTGTAATCACATATGTGTACATTTCTTGAGGAGTTCAGGTGAGGCTAGTGCTCTACACTAGCTTAATAACTATAGGAAAAGCTTCTGGAATATTGTTCTAATAAGTTGGCAGTGTAATAGACGGATACTTGTCACAACTACATGTAAATTACACACAAGGTCTTGTTTATTACCCTCATCACTAAGCATAAAGTACTGTCCCCCCAAACTTCGCACTGGCAAGCTGCTCTAATTGCTCACTTGACAATAATAAACCAATTAATATAAATCCTGCACTTCCATCCAAGTTACTGGTAAACTCCTTGGTACAGAGTAACAACTTTTTCCGCAAAGGTCTGGTAGGACTCTCTTTCTTACCTCAATGTTGATTTTGCCTTTCTGTGTATTGTTCATATGTAACTTCTTTACTGATATGAACACTACCAAGCCTATCTATCCATCCTGAAATACTTTCCTTATGAATCAGTTCAAGGAAAATGAAAACTTTGCCTTCAATTTAACCCAAAATGAGAACCAAACACTGCAAAAAATAATAGGTGCTAATAACAAGCACCTTGCCTTCTATTTTTAGAAGTGAAAAGTGTGCCTTTCTAACAACTAAATACTATTGCCATCTACAGTAAAATGTTATTTAGGCCTGTTGCTCAGGTGGTAAATGATTTAATTTTGCTATATCTTACATTGCCTGTCAAAACTGTTTGTAAATACCAATTATATAAATTAATGTTTGACAGAGTAGGGTGTATGGGTCTTTTAAGATCTTGGATTGACTTACAGGGTAATTAATCTACTCAACCTTTTGTTACAAGCATGTAACTGTCATATGGATATACTTTTTATAAATATGTACATGTTCTGTCATCATATCCCCTTAATATCACATCCCACAAAATACAGTTTTTTTATGTTGTAGATTAAAATCTACAAAACTTTGGTAGAAACACCTGTCAAAATAGTTACAAATCTTTGTTTTTCATTGTTTATATGGATCTACAGCACAAGAAATAAAATAATCGGTCTACCTTGATGCCCCCTGTAGGCCTATATGTTATTAATAAATTATAAGTACGGTAACAGACATGAAAGTAGTGATTGCTGGTGCAGACAGGTACCAATGGCAGGAGAGTACTTGGAATGAGGAGATAAAGGCTACCTAAGTTACAAAGGTATAAGGTGGCAGGGAGGGATTCTGTCAGGTATAACTCTAGTAAGAATTTTGTCCTATGCAAACGACTTGGTCTATTGAAACTGTGCAATCTAATATCTTGCAACTTCAAAAAGGATGCAATGAATATGACATGAAAATTAGTCGTTTCAATTCTAAAGTGATGGCAGTAGGAAAGAGTAGTAGAACTGAATGTCAGGTTGAGAATACAAAATTGGAACAGGTAGATAATTTCAAATAGGTATTTAGGATGTGTATTCTTCCAGGATGGCAGTATAGTAGGCAACATTGAATATAGATGCAGTAAACCCAATGCAATGAGCTTGCAGTTGTGTTCAACAGTATTCTGTAAGAAGACAGTTAGCTCCTGGACAAAACTACTCATGTCTTTACACTGGTCTGATTTCAGACCACCTGTGCTGTACACACCTAATGCAATGAGTTTGCAGTTGTGATCAACAGTATAGGTACCAAAAGAAGGAAGTCAGCTCTTGGACAGAACTATCAATACGCCGGTCTGGTTTCAGACCACCTGTGCTGTACAACTGCTTACTACATACACACAGAAGGGACCTACTACATGTATTTCAAAATACTCCTTTCCTTGTAAACCATACATGTTCTACCACATAAAATATACAAATTAAGATGTTGTAATAATGCTAATAATTTTAAAAAATTGGAGTTAAGGTTCTTTCCCATCAGGTGTTAATACACATAACTCACTGAGGATTCAAATAAATATTGATAGATAAGTATAACAAAAACTGATTTAATTAAAAAAGTAGAACATTTCTCAAGAACATAAATTTTATTTGATTCTTTCTTGATCTAACACTGTATACAAAAGTTCCTGAATTTTAACTTTGAAAACCCTTCGACCTAGTACACTCATTCTTTCCATGTCATCACAAAGACACTAAAAATAACACTGATTACATTTTCTTTTCAGTTTTCAGTATCTTTTCTAAATATTCACTTAACACATCACTGTCACTGTCACTTTCACATTTCTGTTTCTTTTATTTTTAACTGCTGGCAGAGCTGTTTGTGGAAGCAGAAGCCACTGGACTGGAAGTTGAAGTCCCTTCAGTAATTTCTGATCTGTAGGAGTAAGACCCCTCCAACACAAATTATTTCTGCTTCCTCCTCCTCTATTTCAGCTTGGTGAAAAGGCTCTCACACATCAGGTGCCACTTCCATAGATGTGTTTGTTACAGAACTGAAAAAAATGAACAACATATTAATGCAATTCTTCTAAATTGGAGCTATATTTTAGTCTGGACACAAGCCTTCTGCTTAAGAAATTGTTACTTTCAATAATTATTTTAGTAAGATGATTGTTAGGTTGGATTATATTATATTACTTTCAGTTATATCTGATAAATTAATGAACAGATGGGTGGAACTTATGGCCTACAGACTGAATCTTCCCCTCACTCTTTCACAACTATAACACTGGTCTGTAGTGTAGGCCTACTTTTAAAAATAAATATTACAGAATTGTACCTTTTTCCAGCAATGAAGAGTTCCAGAAAGTTGAGAGCATTGAAGTAGACCCATTTTATGTTTTCTGTACAGCAGAACCTGGGAGGAGAGGGAGGATGTTATCTCTCCAAGTTCGATATCCAGCCTTCAGAATTTGCCTTGTTTTGGCACAACTTTTACCTGAAACAATGAATCAGAATATTGTGACAAAGAAAATATACATGTTAGACCTACTTATGGCATAGGCCTACACTTATTTGTCATTAAAGCGAACAATGGTAGGCCTATTCATTTCATTAGGTACCGGTACGAGATGGAGGTTAGGAAAGCACTGCTTATGTTTTCCAAACATTTCTTCAATTAAGTTACAAGAATGATAATTACTAGTTCTCCTAGTATAACGTTTTTTACCAATCTATTCCGTATAATATATTTTATCAATAAATAATCTAAGATAACACTATTCATAAGATAATCGTAAAAATATAATAATTACTTACCAGTTTTTGTCCCAGTTCTCGACGCTATAGAATGCCATACAAAATTCACGGTCTCCCTATTACTATATCCAGGGAGTCTAGGATTATACACCACTTTGTTTTCATACACTAAGCAAATTAATGTTTCGATTTCATCAACAGATGACTATGTTGCGTCCGCCATCATCGAACGACTGCGACTGAAAAACGGACACGTTTGTTTTCACAAACCAGTCGATCTTCATCGCTCGTAGTTGATCTCTGACGATCGATGCTGTGTGACTGGTGCCACTGCCCTCTGTAGGTTTGTTTTCTTAGTCGGTTGATCGCAGTCGTTCGATCGAGCCTGTGTGACAGCCCCCTTAAACTGCTGAGCTAGCAAGAAAAGAAGTTATTATACGGCCATTACCTGGTTGTTGAACTGCTGCCCGAAGAAAGAGGCGCTTCCCGCCCCCTGCTATGTACTTTACACACTGAAAGATGGTAGAGAAGTGGCGCAGAGACCCTAAAATCAGCAGTTTATATACTCTCGCGGAAAGTTCGAGGCGTTTCAGGAAAGAAAACACCCGCCCACAATCATTTATTGGTTAGGGTTAAGCAGCATATCCAATTTGAAGAAGAAACACCTTATTGGTCGTAAATTAATTAAAGAAATTCGGGATTGGGTAAATTCAAAACAAGGGGAAAGAAAGGGGAATACAGCCAACTTAAACAATACCAGAAAGAAATTTAACAAGAAACAAACTTTTGAAATAAAAATTTCTCCAAAAAACAGTTCTTTCACCTTGCACTAGGGTGCACTATTGTAGTTCTTCAGTAGTGTCCTCTAGAAGAGAAAGTTCACACTTCTTACTACCAGCAAAACAAAAATACGTCGAAAACGACCCAGTTCAGAAACTTCAAAATTTCCAAGTAGTGACATCTTCTGGGTAACTTGAAAATTAATACATTAGATAAAGTTCGGACTTCCTCCAGCAGAGGATCTTCAACTGGCGCAAAGTTTGAATTAGCGGCGTGGAGGTGTACCGCCCGGTACAAATATGTGTTAAAATTTTGCAGGCATGAGATACTAAACTAATGGTGCGGTAGTTTTCACACCTGTCAGCACCGGCTTTCTTGGGAATAGGTATTACAACAATCTGCCAAAAATCGGATGGGACTTCACCTGACTCATACATCTTGCACACTAAATGAAATAACCTTGCCATGCTGGTTTCTCCTAAGGCAGTCAGTAATTCAGAGGGAATGTCATCAATTCCAGGTGCCTTGTTCCTATTTAGGTCACTCACAGCTCTGTCAAACTCTGACCTCAAAATTGGGTCTCCCATTTCATCAGCATCAACAGCCTCTTCATGTTCCAGAACCAAATTATCTACATCTTTACCTTGATACAACTGTTGGATATGTTCCTGCCATCTTTCTGCTTTGTCTTCTTTCCCTAGAAGTGGCTTTCCATCTGAGCTCTTAATGTTCATACACCTAGATTTCTTTTCTCCAAAGGTTTCCTTGATTTTCCTGTATGCAGCATCTACCTTTCCCAGGACCATACAGCCTTCGACATCCTTGCACTTCTCCTTCAGCCATTGTTCCTTAGCTACCTTGCACTTTCTATCCACTTGAATCTTTAATCGCCTGTATTCTTTTCTGCCCTCTTCATTTCTAGCATTCTTGTATTTTCGTCGTTCATCAATCAGGTCTAGTATTTCCTGAGTTATCCACTGATTCTTAGTTGATCTTTTCTTCTTTCCTAACATTTCTTCAGCAGCCCTACTGACTTCATTTTTCATGACTCTCCACTCTTCTTCTATAGTGTTTCCTTCAGCCTTTTCATTTAGCCCTTGTGCAACATGTTCCTTGAAACAATCCCTCACACTCTTTTCTTTCAACTTGTCTAGATCCCATCTTTTTGCATTCTTTCCTTTCTTCAATTTCTTCAACTTCAGATGGCATTTCATGACCAACAAGTTGTGTCAGAGTCCACGTCTGCTCCTGGGAAAGTTTTGCAATCCAACACCTGGTTTCTGAACCTCTACAATAGAGTAAATTAATATATTATTTTGGGTCCACCTTTTCAATACAAAATGTAAATAGTTTAAATTACATAGGGACTAGTTTCGACCTAGTAATAGGTCATCATCAGCCTGAAGTAAATAAAGCGTAAATATCGAAGAAAAACTAAACAATGTAAACACAAGTACAGTCTTTTTAAAAGTACATACCATGTGGGATATTGAGCAGCAATATATTAAAAATAATAACTCTTCCAATTGACGAAGTACTGAGCGGAAGTTATGTTGGTTATTTATGAATAAAGTTCAGTGCGCCGTATAGTATTAAAAGTCCAGTGTGCACTAAAAGATGTTATAAAGAAGAATTATCAGTTGAATGCTGGCTTCCTGAGTTTGCTGTTGTATATTCGAAGAAGTTACCTACCACCATTTCTCTCTTCAGCTTATCACAACACGCGTAAATTCCCTTATGACATGTTTTATTTAAACATTTTCTTCCACCTGACCAAATTTATTTATTTCCTACTGTCATTTATTCAGAGTCAATTGTATGGTCCTCATTGAACTGCGAATTTATATCCACCTTTATTTAACTCCATATATGTTATTCCACCTCATGAAACATCCATCGTCCTTCAAGATTCCAGAAGCAGAAGAGCTTTCTTCTAGCATCTTACTTCGCATCGACAATTATTTCTAGTTTATAAACATCTTGAGAAGACAATGTCACGATACTTTAATTTCAATGATCTCTGAATGAACAACATCATCGCTTGAAAACCAACCTTTTTCGATTTCCACTTTCACAACTTGTCATTTTTATACGACGCACGGGACCTTTTTTATGGATCTCTATTTTTTTAACATAATATAGCACTTCTCTGGACTCCTAAGCCTCCACGCTCAACAGTTACCTAGTTGCATAAAACTGAAGAGCCTTTCCAACATCCATGTGTTTTGACGTCTATGAATACCTTAAAAAATGACGTAACTTCTTTGAATATACAACAGCAAGCCAGCATTCAACGATAATTCTTCTTTATAACATCTTTTAGTACACACTGGACTTTTAATACTATGGACTTTTAATACTATACGGCACACTGAACTTTATTCATAAATAAACAACATAACTTCCGCTCAGTACTTCGTCAATTGGAAGAGTTATTATTTTTAATATATTGCTGCTCAATATCCCACATGGTATGTACTTTTAAAAAGACTGTACTTGTGTTTACATTGTTTATTTTTTCTTTGATATTTACGCTTTAATTTACTTCAGGCTGATAGGTCGAAACTAGTCCCTATGTAATTTAAACTATTTACATTTTGTATTGAAAAGGTGGACCCAAAATAATATATTAATTTACTCTATTGTAATCACAGTTCAATACGGATCTATCATTATGAAACTTATTTCTTTTAATTATTTCTTAATTCTGAATCTCTGCCTAATCATAATGAAGTCTATTTGATACCTTCCAGTGTCTCCAGGTCTCGTCCACGTATACAGCCATCGTTTGTGGTGTTTGAACTAAGTATTGGCAAGGGCTAAATTATGATCAGTGCAGAATTTAACCAGCCGACTTCCTCTTTCGTTCCTTTGTCCCAATCCAAATTCTCCTACTGTACTACCTTCTCTTCCTTGGCCTACTACTGCATTCCAGTCTCCCATCACAATTAGATTCTCGTCACCTTTTACATATTGTATTAAATCTTCTATCTCCTCATATATTCTTTCGATTTCTTCATCATCCGCTGAACTAGTAGGCATATAGACCTGCACTATTGTGGTGGTTTGGTGTCTATCTTGACGACAATAATTCTTTCACTATGATGGTTGTAGTAGCTTACCCGCTGCCCTATTTTCTTATTCATTATTAAACCAACTCCTGCATTTCCCTGTTTGATTTTGTGTTGATAATTCGGTAGTTGCCCGACCAAAATCTTGTTCTTCCTGCCAACGTACTTCACTTATACCAACTACATCTAACTTTAGCCTATCCATCTCCCTTTTCAGATTCTCTAACCTACCACAACGATTCAAACTTCTAACATTCCACGCTCCGACTCACAGAATGTCAGCATCCATCTTCCTGGTGATCGCCCCCTCTCATGTAGTCCCCACCCGGAGATCCGAATGAGGGACTAGTTTACCTCTGGAATATTTTACCCGGGAGGAAGCCATCATCAGCACATCATTCATACAGAGAGAGCTGCATGTCCTCGGGAGGTAGTTACGGCTGTAGTTTCCCGTTGCTTTCAGCCGTGTAGCAGTATCAACACAGCTAAGCCATGTTGAGTATTATTACAAGGCCGTATCAGTCAATCATCTAGACTGCCGCCCTTGCAACTACCGAAAGGCTGCTACCTCCCTTTCAATGAACCATTCGTTAGTCTGGTCTCTCAACAGATACCCATCCGATATGGTTGCACCCGCGGCTCGGCTCTCTGCATCATTGGGACACGCAAGCCTCCGCACCGTGGCAAGGTCACATGGTTCGCAGAGGAGGAGAGAAAGGTTATGGTCATGAAAAGATACGGACAACGAGTGGGACACATTGAAATTTTCCACGACCAAGTCCCTACTGATGATTTTAGCTTCTGGCTGACCATTTGCAAGTATATTTCCGTAGGTATATTGACCTATCCAGTAGAGACTCCGATATCTTTCGAAATGCTTTAGGACACTCCTCGAGTCTTCCATGAAATTCAGGTAGGCTGTTTTTGATCACTCTGGAATCGACCGGTATCCTAATGGGGAGGTCCATACATCTGCTAGGTTGACCACTGCCTACAGAAATGTTTTTCTCCAGGATTAAAATTTTCCTATTAACCTCGGATTCAAACTACGTAAATTTCTGGCCTACTTCAGTTTTAAAACTGTTGGATTCCCCGCTTGATTTCTCCAATCTTCTCCTTGACTTTGTTTTCCACGGTGTGCATATCACTTACTACTTTATCTACATCAAATTCTATGCTGCTGATTTTGTCATTAATTTTTGAAATATCTTCTTTCAGATCTTTGACCCAGGAATTGATTCGGCCCTTGATTTCTTCAGATTGGGCCTCGATTTTCCCTTTGAGGTTTTCAGATTGGGTCTCGATGATTTTTGACTGAGCCTCGATCAAAGTAGTTAGCTGTGCAAGGATGATGCTTACCCAGTCGTTAGTTTCCTTCTCCAAGGTGACTTCGAAGTCGAAACTGCCTGGGTTCTCCTCATTTTCCATCAAATCCTGGCGCAGCCTCTCTTGTAACTCTACCTTGCTTCCAGCCATCGGTAAACCTCGGGATGCCAGCGCCTTCCGTAAAATTACCACAGTCATTTGATCAATCTTCATCGCTAAGTTTCGAAAGTCCTGTCGCGGTTGCCAATTTATTGTTCTCAATATAGGAAAGAAAAATATCACATGAGAACATGTTTACTTCTTTGTATAACAACTTTATCGTCACTCCTATGCATATACTGTTCTTTTCAACAGTCCTTTTTTTATTCTTTCACTTGCGATCTTTTTTATTCCCTAAAAAATTGGCTCTTTTTTTAAAGGAATTTACAAAGAATTTATACATGTTTCACACCAATTACCTATTGGTGATGTTTCTTGGTGCCATATTGCAAGTCTTTGTGTGTCAATACGTCCATTGCTATGTCACAAGTCTTTAAAAATCCTGTCCACTGGTACCTTATTCATCGTAAACTGAGCATGTTAACATATAAGCACGGCCACTTCCTTCCCACCCCAAGCTCTTTACTATCCTACCGTTGCCACAAGACCTATCTGTGCCGGTGCAACAGAAAACAGATTGTGTAAAAAACAAAAGAATCGTCGTCTGTGCCACCAACTTCCCTGCTAATTGAGTTTTATAGTCAATCCAAATTACATCGTCTTTACTGCCATCGAGATCCGGGTCTTTTTGAACCTTTTTACAACCTTTTTACAACAGGTTCATTCCCAATTAGATTCCAAACAGTGAGAATCTACTCACAGATGTTTCCTAGAGAAGGTCTTTAGATTCTCCCAATTGGTAAGCGTAACAGAAGCCACCCTTTAGAATAAAGCCATGCTGTAGAAAGCATGTCAACCCATCAGCTGATCGCTGGAGTCGGTCTGAACAAATGTTAAGAGTTGTACTTCCGAATCTAATACACAGTGACTGAAAACATTCCTTGGATAATTGCGGCTGTTGAAAGCCAGACTTTTATTTTTAAAATATACTTTATGCTTGTTCTCTGTATTTATCACATTTATCACAATGTCCATACTGATCGCCAACGTCCAGGAGACTAGGCAAGGCATACAGAAGAAGAAATAGAACCGAGATAGAGACACCGCATTGTTTACGTTAGGTATGCTATCTCTAATTGACCGGATAATGCCAGACTTTCCAAAATATAAAATGTAACATAAAAACTTTCCAGTCTTCTTCTTATTATTATTATTTTATGACCGCATAGGATCACTTTAGTCAGTCCATCGTTCAGGTCGCTTTGAAGGGATTGTTCGGGCTTTATGGTCCTCCCAGTACTTCCGATCTTCGTGCCCTTTCCTCAGTTGAAAATATGCGTGTAGTTGGATTGTTTTGTATAAGGGTAAAGCGGAGGTTTGTATTCTTGAGTTTTGTATTCAATTTTATCTTATTTGTGATGTCTTCTGTTGTAAGGCCTATTTCCTTCAGACCCTCTCTTACTTCTCTGATCCAGTCTGTCAAACACACAAAAATTTTCAATATAAATGATAACACTATAAACATTCCTGTATAATTGTGTGTATTTATTTTTACGGGTATGTTTATAGTGTTAAAGTGTTATAATTTATATTGAAAATTTTTGTGTATTTGACAGAGTGGAAAGTTTTTATGTTACATTTTACTAAGTCAACACTGGAAAGTATGGCTTTCTTCTTAACAAACAACATAAAATAAAAAACAATAAAATGAAAAAATTAAAAAACAGGAAAGCTTACATGATTATCATAACAGTTAATTTTGTACGCTCATAGTCTCCAGTTTTTAATAACGCATAGTATGATCCTTCCATGGGTCAGACAGAAAAAACCATTCACCTATTCACAAGATGTCATCAGAGGTGCAATACAGCCGTACCCATTACAAAGCGTAATCGATGTTCTTCTCTAATGAATTACACTGGGGAAATCTTATATGTGAGATTTAATTTTTTTTCGTTTTCTTTATCTCGAAAAGCCAAGAAGGTTTAATACACAAAGAAATATGGTATTTTATATGGCTTGAAGTATAGTAATTTAGTAGCCTTTTGCAAAGATCCATATAAAATTCCAACTTGATATTGAGATGAAGTGATTTTTTAGGAGATTTTTAAAACGACGACCAATGTCATCTCATTTTCTTTGATAAAAACCACTATGCTGCCTTTTTTTAATTCTCAGGCTGGATACTTCCAGTTTCCTGAAATTTATTATAAAGACTATGGACTATTTTACGACTTGGAACGTCCATCTACATCCGGAATCTTTCTTGAAACTGTCTTTGAATTTCACGAGGTGACTGAGTTAGAACATACGAATCATACATAAAGACACGCTGTGCCATTGAAAATGCACGAGCCATAATACCTTTTATGATTAATTACAGAGTTAAGAAAAGAATAGAACACATACACACTTGAGAACATCTGAAATATGACTGCAACATCGGACAAGGTCAGCTAGAAGGGATGCACGCACACAAAACGAAGGCCAGAGTCAGGAAACAAAGGATATGATGGCATATTGTGCCGTCCCCTTCCTGCACACAGCAAACGAGCGGGTAGTTCATCCACAGATTTTCATATTTGTTGTTCAAGTGTGTTCCTCATTAACACGTTTTCCCACTTACCGAGTCGTAAATTCGAAGTCCCGATTCTCATCATATTAAATCTAAATAAAAATACCTAACTTATCACATCAAGAATTGTTGTTATTACCGCTTAGCATGATCATATCTTTCCTAGCCCTGAAAATGTTATTTGTCATCCCTTGCGAAAGGAACGTGATTTCTAACTCAGGTAAGAAAGAGCCCTCGCTACAGTTGCATCATAACAGGAAAAGGCCTTGAATTCCCGAACTTTAAAGGATAAGTTACACGTTCAGTAAGCAAGCTGTTAGCCTCAGGAATGTTCAGTTTTGCTAGACATTAGCAGCGAGATTGCTGAATAACACAGTGACTCTGTTTGTGCTTGTATTTTTCATTCCAGTCAGAAATTGATTTTGTGTTGAATGGTATGGTATGTTTGTTGCCAGATAACCTACATCTGGATTAGGAGCATAATTTTCTGAAGTTGACTAGCATGGTGCATATTTGTCTTATGACAGCCTAGTTATGAATTTGAAAAAAGTCGTGAAATTCCTTACGAATGAAGACAAAATTAAAATCTATCCAAAAGTGGACTGGCACACGCATGTTTAAGCGTGCAGAGGTAGCGCGAAACTCGCACCTTCAAGTTTCGAATCGATCAATTGAGTTGGTCAAATCAAAGTTGTGTCAGTTTCAAAATGGCAGCCAAGGTCGCAGTTGCAGTCACAGGTCGCACCTGGTCGAGTGTAACCTCAAATTCATTGTCTAATAAGGTTCCCAACCAGAAAATCAAACTAATTTCCCTGACCAAAATATTATATTTCCCTAATAAAAATTTTGCATTTGCACAATTTTTAACAGCCTCCTCCAACATACACCTGTACACAATATTTATTACTCAAATAGGAAATACAATATTTTTAACAGGAAGGTACATACAATTTAATATGATCTGCCAGATAATAATAAATGCTAATACATTTTCATTTACACATGAATAATGAAAGTATTACTATTAAAAATACTAATGCATGCACAATGGTGGTAATAATGTAAACATCGTTGCCGTAAGACCTATATGTGTCGGTGCGACGTAAAGCCCCTAGCAAAAAAAAAAAAAAAAAAAATGTAAACAAAAACAAAATGCAGCATAACAACAAAATTACACACAATTTTTCCTGGTTCAAGTAGGCGTATTTTATCTTTAATTCTGGCTTATTCTTGTGACTGCATTCTTTTAACTTTTTTGTCTTCCAACTTTCTTATTTCATCACTTATTCTTCGTTTCTCAACTTTTTTTTTCTGTCCTCTTCTTTGACCTTCAGGGGTGTCTTCTCCAAGTAATCTTTGTATTTCTTATGAGCATATCTCACTGATAACAACATTCTATGATTAATTGGTACACATCTGACACCTCCATAGTACAAAATGGAATCATACACTTGTCTTTGTGCAATAATTGACTCCTCATGCATGTTTTCTACCAACAACGATTTATTTATAGAAAAGCCACTCTCCGCTGCAGCATTTCCATGAGACAGTATAATACAAAGCTTTATTACTTGCCAAAGTTCACTGTACTGTTTGTTTTCTGCTAAAATGTCAGCAAAGAAAATGTCTATACCCATACTATCATCAGATATTGAGATATATTCTTTGAATTTAGTTTCCAAAGCTTCCTTTGATTCACAACACAGATAAATGTATTGTGCTTTAGCTCTATTGGCCTCATTTTCAGTTATTCTGTTAGCTTCATGCAACACTTCCAAAACAATACCATTCGGGTCTGGCCAAGACTTGGTTGCTGATATATTATATGTGGGTTCAAACTCGAAAGACATTTCACTAATCTATACTTAAAGGACTCTTATCCGACAGTTTGTCACAACTGCCACTAATATTTTCTGACATTTGTGTTTAAAACCAAGAATTTCTCTCTCTGATAATTTTAGTTCTTTAAGTACCTTTTTCGTACTAAATCCAACATCAACTTTACCTACCTCAATTAAGTTTGTTGGGTCTTGTAGATCAAGCAAAATCACACTCCTAATATCAATGGCATTTGCCACTTTACTACGCTTGACAAAGTGATTCATCAAACTTCATAATAGTTCATTCAGATGGGAGAACAAAAATGGAGCAAGCGGTTTGTTACTTTGAAATCGCCTGAGAAAAGGCTCACATTCCAAAGAAATGGTTTTAAAAAATACTACTTTGCATTTAATTCAGTGGGAACAATGCACTACCAGTCACTGCAGTGAACTGGGCCCGGCGAGCTGGTGAGTCATTGAATAAATAATACATGTTATGCAGGAATGAGTTAAGCTCCCAATTTACAGTCATTAAACCTGTTTTTAACAGCTCCAATGATGACATGAAAACCACACACTCCCAGGTTCAATAACTTTTACCCATCAGGATTTTCTGTCTCCATTACCACTTCAAGCTTCCTGAGAAAGCTCAAGTTCACATTAGGCCCATCCATTGAGACCTGCAACAAGTTTTTTCTTTGAAGAGGTTGCAGTCCATGATTACATTTCTGCAGCAGATCTTAGGCAGTAGCAAGACCCAGGAAAACACTGTTCCAATATCGAGAAACAACTTTATGAATGTTGATAACAAAAAATCTGACAGTGAGATCCATTTGTCCTTGTGTTACCTTACTGAGTGACTCATCAAAAGAAACTACATAGCCCTCACAAGTTTTCAAAATGTTTCTTAATAACTCACTGAAATGTGGTGCAATACCATGATCAATCACGTAGGAACACTTACTTTCAACCAAAAGTTGAATTTTGATGTGATTGCTCTATCTGGGAACATAAGTTTAAATGTATCACTTATTTCTCCACATGAACTCCTCTTATATTTACTAGCAACAACTTTTAACACCCATAAAACTTCTGCTTTGGCTACTTCATCTTTATTAAAATAAGAAGTAGCACAGTGTATCGACTTTCCACTTTCTATCCCTGCCTCAGTCTTTACTGTTTCTGTTGAACTAACACACAGTCTGACAACAGCATTATCAAGAGATCCATGTCCACCGTCTACACTTCTTGTTTCTGTTGAACAAGTAGCTACACTTCTTAATTCTGTTGAACTAGCACTAGGTTTGACAAAAAATGATGACAATGATGGCCATCTTGATTTAATATTCTGAAGCTGAGTGTGTTTTGGTCCAGTTCTATGTGAATGAATTGTCTGGCACCCCATATTGCTGAGTTTAAACTTCTTTCTGCACACATTACAGTAGGCTTCAAATTGATTGTCCAGTACATAACTGAGCCAATCTAAAAACCCTGGATTAAGGGTTGAATTCAGCCAATGATAGTTGGAAGTTGTTTTTCTTGCCATCTTATGTAAAGCATAGGCCTAATATGAAACAAAAGAAAAGCATGTTCATTGTACACAAAAACTATATCAAAGAACAAATACATTTATCTCAGCAATGTAAAGATACCTTGTTGGGATAAAAATACACTTGTACAGCTTGGTAGGGCCAGAGCCGCCACACACTGTTCAGCATTTCAACAAACTCATTTTGTTTTAATCCTGCAGTAGCCCGAAACATGTACAATTTTAATTTTTTTAAATATAATTAACTTACCTCATCAATTGAACACTTTTCCTCGCTTCAAAGGATTCACAGGTTGCAGTTTGTCATCAGTATGAATTACCTGACACATAACAAATTTGAGTCAACTTCCCTGACACGCCAATTTTTAAAAGACTTCTCTAACAATTCTGTAATTCCCTGATAATCCCTGACTTTCCAGGTCGCTGGGAACCCTGTCTAAGAGTGTGACCAGAAAATAATGTTTAATAACCCACTAATAACTACTTCACTCCTCATTTCCCTAGTACGCCTCTTCAGTGATGCCTAGGCCATCTATGACAGCTGATGGTGGAGCTGTTGAGGATCCAACCAGCCTTCGGGCTGAGGACTAAACATACATACATACATACATACATACATACATACATACATACATACAGCCCACTAATTCGAAATAAAAATCTTCTACAAACATTTGTTTTAGAAAGAGTGTGTTCCGCAATAATACTTGATATTTTTATGCCTCCCCGTGCAAATGTTTTCATATTTTTGTTGTCTGGTGTTTTTCATGCCTTTCAGTGCACTGTTATTTTATAATCCCCGGCAGAAAAGGTTTCTTCATATTTGTTCTCTCGTATTTTTCACACCTCTCCTCTCATCTTTAAAAATGGTTGATGTAATTTTCACTGTACCCACAGATACACGATGTAAAATGCCATCATGTCAGAAAAAATCATATCTAGTGTTTCCACATAAATGTTGGATAATTTTTATTCAGTTGTACATTTTCTCCCTTAACAATGTCTTTTTCTTCATCCCCTGTAGAAACGTCTTAACGAGGTTTTACTGTAGTTGATAACAATACAGAATCATACATCCAACAAAGTTTCAATGTTTCTGGCACAAAGTTCAATATTGTACAAAGACTATAATATCTTACCTCCACGCACAAATTCTCCAGGCTTGGTGGACGGTAGATTAGAACCCAAGTAGGCCACTGAGTGTGCTGGGTTGAAGAGACCAGTCTTGCCACTGTTTAGTACTCCTTTCCAGCAATTACTAACGTTTGGCAATGGGCTGGGAGAAAATCCAACCAAATTAGTTCAAAGTATACAAAATGAGTACTCCATTTATAAAATAAGTAAACTTAAACCAACTGAAAACAAAAGTGTCATGATGGTGGTGATGGTAAACTGTAGAGACTAAATTAAGTAAGGATCTTAAGAGAGGAGGGAAAAGTGAAATAATAAAGTAAACTCTTTGTAGAATCTAGAAAATTACTGTACAGATGGAAGGAATATATTGAAAATCGACTTGAAATAATGAAAACTATCTGATGAAGGTTTGAACAAAATTCATGTGGAGGAGATCTATGTCGTGCGCATATCACCAGATTATTAGTATTCCCCACGTAACTGAAAAATGCTAATAGGGAAATACAGTATTTCTCCAAATCTAATAGGGAAATACAGTATTTCTCCAAATCTTATTTATATATTTATTTTGCTTTACGTCACACTGACACAGACAGGTCTTATGGCGACGGTGGAATTTGAAATGACTAGGAGTGGGAAGGAATCGGCCGTGGACTTAAGGTACAGTCTCAGCATTTACCTGGTCTGAAAATAGGAGACCACGGAAAACCATCTTCATGGGTGCTGACAGGGTGGGGGTTCCGAACCCACCATCTCCCGGATGCAAGCTCACAACTGCGCGCCCCTAACCGCACAACCAACTCATCCAGTTTTCTCCAAATGCAAGACGACCCCCAATTTTTCCTTCCAAAAAATTAAATCAGGCTTAAAATTTACTTTGTGAATTCACATGAATGCCTTTCTTGTACAGTATGCACTTTTAGACTACCTTTTTTTTTTGCTAGGGGCTTTACGTCGCACCGACACAGATAGGTCTTATGGCGACGATGGGATAGGAAAGGCCTAGGAGTTGGAAGGAAGCGGCCGTGGCCTTAATTAAGGTACAGCCCCAGCATTTGCCTGGTGTGAAAATGGGAAACCACGGAAAACCATCTTCAGGGCTGCCGATAGTGGGATTCGAACCTACTAGACTACCTTTGTCTGTACGCCAACACCAAACATCAGGTTTAGTTATGCTGTATTTTCTTGTGGCTGCCCAATTATTCTTTATTTCCACAAATTTAATAACCATTAACTTAAAATTGTCATAATAACATCGAAGAAAACCCGCTGAAAATTTGCTGGCAGTACCAGTTCCAAACGTGTGTCTACGATACAATGAACCATCAGGAAAATATTCGTGCCCTCTATAAAACTGTTACTTTTACTAAGCATCAGGTACAACCAGCCGCGGTCGCATGTGTATCCGTGTCTGACACCTCACTTTAGCCCTAAGTGCCTGCGCTCTAAATTCCTCTTCTGCTTTGCATCATCCTTAGCAAGCTTATGACATCCGTTTTAAAGGTTCTTAATGTCCCATAAGCAAAACAAATAGAAATAAATATTTGAGAATTTTAACATTTCCTTAATGCTAAATTCGGATTTTGCCCTATTGTGAATTACGTTAAATCAAATATAAAATTACATTGCTCTTTTGGAATAATTTTCGGGACTTGAAATTTCTTCCATTAAATGCGGGTTACGCTAAATCGAGGTCACACTGTATCTTGGAACTTGTGTATAACAGATACAGACAGAGTTCCAGGAAGTGATGAATGTGAAAATGAAAACGCTACATCTGAACACGGCAAACTTTCAAAACAATTTGGTATTTGTTGCAGCTGACTTAAGAGTCCACTGATGGCGCTGAAGTGGAAGCAACAGAAGCTTACATATAACAACACTATTAAAAGGGTAAGAGAAGTGAAAAATTACTACACCCACAGAAGAGATGTAGAGGGACTTAAAATTATTTCAAAAGTAGAAATGATTGATGATTGATGTTTGTTGTTTAAAGGGGCCTAACATCAAGGTCATCGGCCCCTAATGGTATGAAATGAGACGGAATGAAATGACAACTTAAAAAGTCCAAAATTCTCCACTGACCAGAATTCAAAACGTGAGGACGAAGAATGAATGGATGGACGGATATGAATTTAAAATGATCAGTGGATCTGACCCACAGTGCCTCACATGCACAGAAGCTGGCACAAAACAATAGTATTACTGACCAAGGGACTGCTTCTATAGCACGATGCTGAATCCATTATGCTTATAGTTGAAACAGGTCCAAAATCCATGTCATCGGCCCCTCATAATGGTATTTATTGCTAGGAAAGTATAACCATGCTATATGTAATGTTGCGGTACTAATCAAAAGCAGCGTACACTTGCGGTACTCCACACATTATGGTACTATTCACAGGTAGTGTAATGCGCATATGTAACACAGACCAAGGGTGTTTCGCACATTGTGGCAATATTTACAGGCAACGCAAACCTATGGCGTTCTTCACATAAGTGGACTAACCACAAGGACTCGTACTATCCCATGGAATTCCTCACATAGTGGGAACCGAGCATAGGTAAGGCAGAACCACGGTGTCGCTAATCCCATGGTGTCGTTCATATAGGGATACGAATCACAGGTAGGACCCACCTCCTGATTCACACACTGTCGCTACTAATCACAAACCTATTGGGTACCTAACATAGTGGTACTAAACGCAAGTTAATGTGACCCATGGTGTTCCCTGCGTGATGGTACTAATTACAAGGAGTCTCATGGTTCTAATTGGATCATCCCTTGGTTGCCCCTTTTAGTCGCCTCTTACGACAGGCAGGGGATACCGTGGCATCCCCCACCCACAGGTAGGTTTTGTGTTTGGTCCGCGAGAGGTATGTTATTTCAGTCAAATCCGCCGGCAAGCCGGTTAGGACCCCCCTATCCGCCACCTGGAACGGGCCACGTGGGAGTATCACTTCTCCCTCTGCTACACCAGTGTAGTAGGTTCGTGGAAGTAGAAATGCAGCTACAAAATTTACTTCAAAGTGCTTCCACAAAACAAACGCTCATAGCACATTTCCTTAAAAGTAAAGCGGAAAATTAATGTCATATCCCTTCATTTTGATCTAGAAGAAGTTTCACTGTACTCTATTACCACAGCCCATACAACATGTTTTGTATTGCTGTATTAGACAAAGACTTTAATATTACTCATCTAGACTCACAGAGCGCACTGATGCAAAGCGGAATATTGAACACTTTCGCACATCACCATGTTGCGGGCACTTCAGCTTCGAATGCATGGCTAGCACGTGGTAATGTTTACAGACCCTTGCATGTTTTCGATTTGAATCTTGACTGTTAGTGGATCTGGTTTTGGTATTATATGTGATGGAGTGATAATATATTGTCAAATATTTTCAAGGAATGTGGGAGCTGATACATTACGTTAGTTAAATTGATCGGCAATATTAGGCCTAAAGTTAGGCATTACCTGTGGAATGGAAAGATATTCACGGGGGTGAATTTCTGTGCAGCCTTCATTTGTACAGACTGCTATTAGAAGGAAATAGGTATTTCTTTTCACATGTAAGTAGAAATTTGATATACCTGGGCCTAGAATCTGTAAGATATGATTGATTCAACTTGATAAAACCTTCTAATATTAGGGTAAGGTATCGCTTCAAATTATCAATTATCTGAAAAATGATTTATTAGTATCGTATGTCTTAATTTCTCATATTTTTCCCACTTGCTTTATAGTAAAAGAATACAATTGTTAATACGCTATTCCAGAAAAATCTGACTATATAAAGTCTAAACAAAGCTCATTACAATCTTGTCAATCCTAGTCTGCATTAGAAAATGCTAATCAAATTAACTTTTAACTTTTCACTATGATATTAAGCTTTTTTGTTTGCAAGTGCTTTACTTTCAATTTCATTTTCTTTTCTTTCTGGTGTAAATCATGGTGCTCATATTATAGAAAAATTAGAATGCACTTTCAATTTTTATGTGCTCAGATAATGTTATGAGGAGGGTTTTACATCTTAAATGATAACATTCTTACCTAAGCCTAACCGAGTGAGTTGACCGTGCGGTTAGGACCGCACAGCTGTGAGCTTGCATCCGGGAAATAGTGGGTTCGAACCCCACTGTGGGCAGCCCTGAAGATGGTTTTCTGGGGTTTCCCATTTTCACACCAGGCAAATGCTGGGGCTGTACTTGCAATTAAGGCCATGGGCTCTTCCTTCCCATTCCTAGGCCTTTCCTATCCCATCATCGCCATAAGACCTATCTGTGCCGGTGCGAAGTAAAGCAAATTGTAAAAAATAAAACTTAAGCCTAAACCACGCAGAGAAACTCAAACTAACACTAGACATTAATTTCATTTTAAGAAATACACAATAGAAGACTAGAACCAGTGTAAGAAATGTCAGGCAGCATTTACCTAAATTCAAATCACACAAATATGATAATTTAACTTCTACTCATCCAATTACGTTATTTCATATCCAAACCAAACCAAACCCCATGCCACAACAGGCCCGGAAGGTCATGGCCTACCAAGCGACCGCTGCTCAGCTTGAAGGCCTGCAGATTACGAGGTGTCATGTGGTCAGCACGGCGAATCCTCTTGGCTGTTATGTCACCGTCAGATAGCTCCGCAATTGTAATCACGTATGCTGAATGGACCTCGAACCAGCACTCAGATCCAGGTACAAATCTCTGACCTGGCCGGGGATTGAACCCGGAGCCTCCGGGTAAGAAGTAGACACGCTACCCCTCCACCGCAGAGCCGGCACTTCATATTCAGAAAATGATAAAGCATGTATCTGATTGTTTTAGAAAGATTTCTGCAGTCATGTACTTTTTAAACAATCTATTCAGTTAAGTGAGTAAAACTTGCTGTAATGACTTATCTGAGAGGAATCATAAGCTATGTACCTTTCACAGAAAGATTTTATTCACAGGTTTCCTTTTTTGTTGATATTGAAGATTATTGTTATCATTACAGGAGTTTGTAAATATTTAATTTATGTGTTCTCCAGTCTGCTGAGAGACAGGTAATTTTTATCTCATGATATGTAATCATAGGCTACTTAACTTGTAGACCGCTTTTTGAACATGTCTTCATATTTTCAATAAAGCTAAATAATTGTTGATCCTAGGTTTCTCAAGAGACAGATTGCCACGTGATTCTCGTCCTTTGAGTCTGGCCTTCTTGCCATACGTACAATGTTCAAACACATCAATTACAAACATGACCCTTATATTAAAGTGAGCGATATGATCATTTTCGAGGCACCGCTAGTGTATTTTTGTAGTAGTGTATATTTCAGTCTTCTTATTCAGTCTGCTAAATGTTTCTTTTCTAGGTGCGCCACCTATAGGCTATCCAAAGGATTTGTGTAGATTGTTCAGTTTTTATAAGTTACAGAAGTATATTTTAATATTACCATAGTCTTGATATTATGTATATTGCGTGTGTATACGGCAGTCAGTGTAGGCTGTCATTAATTTTATAAGGCGAATGTTTTCATGTGTGTGAAATGTAAGTTAAAGCATGAATTCCATACGATCTCCGCGTCAAGCTGAGGAGCGCCCGCAACATGGCGGTACGCGGATGGACATGTCTTCCCCAGTCACACCCTTCTGCGCAGCCAGCGGTGTGGGGCCTTGGTATTAGACCTACTGTTAAACAAAGTTTTATTTATGGAACATAGTTTATTCCTGGACTACAACTGTGAGTGTTTGTATAGAAATTGTGTCCCCAAATCTCTTTTACTTTTTATGAACAGCAGACACTTCTTAATAACAGATGATTTGTAAATCCCCAAAGGTGCCTGTTACTGAGAAGTTTCATTGTACTTGGACAGTAATTAAAATCAAATCAAGGAGTTTGCAAGGAGTTTCTGTGAGGAGGAACCGAGCTCAGAAACAAAATTATTCTTAAAATACCCTGCTTTCTGATTGAATTTACAGGAGTGAGAGTGGGGCAGACTCAGGATATCTTATCCACAAAATGGAGGAGAGAGATACTAAGGTAGTGAGAATAATTGCATGTAGAAACAGGTGGAATCACTGGCATTCGCAATAAAGAGATGAAGGCTAAATTAGGAATGAACTTGAAAAAGTTGTTCATAAACCAGCTATTGCCGAGGGGTCGTATTAAAGGCACACCAGAGAGCTGACACAGTTCATACAAGGGGGAAAGCAACTATACATGCATACTGTAACCCTGCCAAGACAAACTACATACCATGTATTTTTTTTAATTTATATTTTTGAGTGTAACGGAAGATATCTCATTTACTGCCTGTGATAAGAAAAAACAAGCACAATTAGTACGGCCACGAAAGCACATTATAATATTCTCACCTTCACGTAACAACTAGAGACACAACTTATTACAAAACATACTTCAAATAAATTAATAAAAAAGAGAAAGAAAGGTAGAAAGAAATCAGTTGATCATTCAACCAATCAGTCACTCCTACACTTTCATCTTCAACAAGGTAAACATTTACATACAGCCACATTATATATTTCAGTCCCACAGACTGCTAACAGTGTATTTCAGCTGCATAATACAAGAATCATCGTCGCAACCAGAGCTTTTTGTTTCATATCACCCATGCCAAACTAACAATAAACAACAAGGGTGATTATCTGATTTCATACATGAGGACAATGTATTACTCGCCCACTTTTTAGTGATAGATGGACACCCAAGTGCTGAATCGGTCGACTTCAGCAATCTTCGAGATTCGTATTGGCAACCGCTGAAACATACACTATGAATCGCTTACACATCGCTGTGCGACATCTGGCGTACACTTTACGTACTAGTACTGTTGTTGTTTACACAGCAAAGCCAAATCATAGAATTCATGCTAGGAACAAGATTCATATCAAGAAATGTTATATAATGTTACATAATATGAGTGTGACACAGTTGTTGGCTTAAGATAATAAAGGTTTAGAAAAATTCACATCGATCAATCATATTATCGAACCAATTCAGATTTCATTTCCATTCAGTTGGCAGTATTGCCAGAACCGGGAGAGCTCCCTCCTTACTCCTCACCCCCGTACACAAATCAATCACTAAAAAGTGTGCGAGTAATGCATACAGTACCTTACTGATATATTCAGCTAGACTCTTTCATCTGCCAACAGGCCTGTTTTTTATGAATTACAATTAAAATTCAATTTTTTTACCCTTTATCCAGAACAGTGATGATATCTCCAACCCTATATAAGAGTTGATCTCGTTTTGGTTTAATTCCATCCTCCCCATAATCTTGTACAGCCTGAACTTGTTCTGGTTTACACTGGAAGGGATCAAAACAAATTCTCTTAGCACATATTTAGCAGTATAAACAGTATTACACATGAAATAAATTATAAAACAGGGTGTTTCAAGAAGAAGTACATATATTTTACAGATTAGAATCAGTGTTTAACAAAATAATAAAAGAGACTTTTATCTCAGTCTGGCAGAAAAGCTATTAAAGCTTAAAATGTAAATGGTGCAATGTGCCCAATTTGAAACAATATGAATGGTACTATTTTTATTTACAGTGGTGGAGGCAATTACTAGTTGAAGAGAAAGTACAAATGGGCAATCATCCTCTAATAACACAAAACAGAAAGAAAAAATGGAAGGGATCCGACACTTAGAAAAATGAAGATATCAGCCAAAGAAAGAAAAGGGTCTTGAAGGATGTGAAAATGACAGACTCTCTAGGTCTCAGAAACCTAATAACATCGGGGTTGGCCAAGGGAGGCCAAATAAGATAAATGAAAGTGAGGAACCTGGCATAAGTAAGTAGAGGCAATGCCAGGATTCAGATAACGACCCCATGGTCGCCAACCCAAGCTACCGCGTTAAGAGCTCCTGGGGGACCTTCTAGTCGCTTCTAAAAACAGGCAGGAGTTACCGTGGATATTATCCTACTGCCCCCACTCAAAGGGTGTAGGCCTACTTTTATTTACAAAATCAGTGCAGTGTTCTCGCTAGGATCTTTTTACTGGGCACACCGCCCTGCAGTTTTTACAGACCGCTCAGCTAACATCACCTAGATATAGTATGTGCTAGTTACGAATTTAATTCAATTTTTTCAATCACTACTGATCTGCATTTAAGGCAGTCGCCCAGGTGGCAGATTCCCTATCTGTTGTTTTCCTAGCCTTTTCCACATATTATTAATACATATTTGAGTTATTTGATGTTCCAAATCAAAATTTAAATGTAAAACTGTTAATTTAAATGATACATCTTCAATATTGTCAGCATAATTGCAAAAATTGTATAGGAGTTTGAATATTTTGCTTGACCATCATGTAATTTGTGTGAGCGGTGCCTGGATTAGTGTGGAATCTCATGCGAGCACATGATCCCACATGTCACAAACCTATATGGTAACAAAGTGGTAAGCTCCAGTGTTACATGATTATGAACAAGCAATAGAACACTAGAACTCCTAAACATTCTGGTATGTCTTGTCATAATAACACTAAAATAGATCAATTCTGCAGTTAAGTTTACCTGCCTGATATTACTGTTAATGCCCTGAGGGGAAAACAATGAAACTTGATCATTTTCATTTTTATGTACCTAGTATTAACCACCCAGGCTACGCATTTTTGCCACCCAGCTGACAAAAATTTCTGGGGAGAACACTGCAGTGAGTGACCCAACATAGACAAGATACAAGCTAGAGTACAGTGGAACCTCAATTCTCCGTTTCTGGCAGGACCAAAAAAAAAAAAAATGGGAAAATGTGGGAACGAATGAACCATCAACAATTTTGCTAAATGTCACAAAAATGAAATATTGTTACTGCAACATGCCCTACGGTGCCTTTCTCTACAATTATGCCTCACGAATGGGTGATAAATCTAATGCAACCTTTGGTGGCCTCGTAGTCCTAATTCTTACCAAGTTCCAGGTTGGACTGATAAAAAAAATATAGGCATCACCATCGCGCTGTACTTCCTCATACTTCACCTCAAGTTGTAGTACTAATTTAATATGATGTTGCCCGTGCAATATTTCCACTTAAATGTTGCTAATTAACTATCCGAAATCGGGAATGGATATACCAATCAAACGCGTTGGTTGCATGTCAATATTAAGTCAATATCTCAGGGTAAAAACATCTATACATATTCAACAATACTATTTACTTTCGCAAGTTCCGTTGAAGAGGGTGTATAGTTCAATGTGTTACTCATTTACTCCGAAATCCTACCGTAGAATTAATATAAGCCTTTAAATATCATGACTCCGAAATATCAGCCTAAATGTATCCTTACAACTAATCTTCCTATCTCTACCTTTGTAAATAAACGCTAGAATAATCTTAAAACTAATTTATTAGCATGCCAATATTATAATTAACAAAATGATCATCTTTGGTAATAGAGGAAAGTAAACTCAAAAAAATCACATATTATTTTTCTTGACAACTAAAATTGACGAATTGACATAATTAAAATTGGGCAGGTATCTTTAATTCATCTGGGCAATTATTATTTTGTTGCGTGACCACATTTCATCATTTTATTTCATCATGGGGACAATTAGGATTTATTCTTTATTAAAGGAGGGAGTGGTCTTTCTTTCCTTTAAGTCTCTTTGCAGTACTCTTTGGAATTGGTTTGGGAATTTGCGTATTGACTTGTTTATGGCATGAGATAAGTAACTCTTTCCAATGATGGCTTCAAAATGCCATTTTAAGTATCTAAAAGAAATTAATCCTAACCATAAATATAAATTCCAACATCCTTATATATATTAAAAATGTGTGCCAAAAATAAAATTAAATATCTTCATTTACGAGTGCCATCGCCATGTTCTTCAACCGTCATGACCTGTCAGAATCGTACCGACCAATTAATTATTATGTGTATTTTCAATTAAGATTACTCCTTCTACTGCCTACTAATTTTACCATTTTCAGGTTAACGCGTGCTCCAATGCTGTATATTCATTATGTGAGACAAATATATTACTAGGCGACTATATCTCTATTCTATATGCACTTCACAATACATGTAAATTACGATCAATTTATCTCCATATTCCAAATAAGTTCGACCAATAGACCATTTAATCTCACTGCTACACTTAATATATTCACGTATCTAGGCCTTAATTTCACTGCTTGCCTCATTTTCAATCGCAACATAACTGTAGCTAAGCATAAATTCGCACCTATTTCCTTCAATCATTTACTTACACAATACCTATTCAACATCTCAAATCTCCAACAACATATTATCGTTTCTGCATTTAATTACTGCGATTCCTCCGCATACAACAACATTTCTACTCAGCTTCTTCGTAATGTCTACCACGTCGCAGTAAAACATTTCTTTTACCTTAATATCTACTCAAAAACACCGCAAGCTGCTACTGTTTATTTCAACTCATCGTAAATGTAGACGATATCGGCCTCGTTATTCAATCTGGTCATTGGGTAGCCTAGGTTTATTATTATTATACTGCACTTCACTTTCATATCTCAGCCTCGCCTAGCTTGAATACTACGTTTCCCTAAGCATATAGGTTCAAAACATCAATTCTCTTCCCGTTACTGCTCACATTAACCTCAGATCAAACTTTTGAGCATGGCAGTATATTACTACACATAAATAATACATATCTGTGGTTATTTTCTCCGGCATATGCCTTAGAATTCACACAATGGCACAACAGGTCATATATTTGGCACTACAGCATTCCTACAATTATACTACACCAAATGAAATACTTTATAGTTAAATTTCTTAGAATGTTACTTATCTCATGGCCATGTTATGTCCGACGTTGCTTTCTCCTTCCTGCTCACGGCATCTCGGAACGTCTAGCCTTGTGCCGGATCACGTCATGCTGGATCTCTAGGTCTTCAGGCTTGAGCTTACGATGATCTGGTCAGCCTCCCTCCATCGCTTTAGGCTAGCTCCATTTCGTGTCCAATTTCCATGCAACGAAAAAATATTATTAAATTGATAGAATACATCTTAATTTTCAGTATATAGAGCTTTTCCAAGGACTTTCTCTAACTGTATTTATATTTCTTTTCCTCTAAAGATACTGCTCAGATTCAATTTTATTTTCATAAACTGGCTCTTCCTTGGTTTTTATGTTGTCTGAATAATGTTCTTTAAATCTTATAAATGGGCTATACGTATAATTTGATGAAAATTTGGCCGTTTATTAAGTCAGTGTAGGCCTTATTTACGAATGCCGTATTCCAACACCTCTTCTTCCGTACAGTATTTGAAATCTATTATGCGTGTTTCCCTGCCGTTTTTACGTATTTTCCAGTAGTTTGTTTCTGGATTCTTCCTTCGTATGGCTCCTATTATGGTTATATTGATTATGTCAGCTAATCTTCTGGTCAAGTAATTGCAATTCACAGTCCGTTTACGACGAAAAATCTTCTTGCCAAAGTAGATAATAATAGACCGTTTTTCAATTATTTTTTTTACGTATAATGGTTCATTTCTCATAGAGTTTCCTTTCCATCTCGCCAGGCACTGCCTCCTAATTGCGGTCAACTTGTCACAAAAAGTTATTCCGTGCATTCTTAACGCTTGAAGCTGATCTGCGCCATTTTTCTTCCGATCTATATCCATGTAAACTGACGTCAATCGTAACGTAATGGTACATTACAAATAAAACTCCATCTGTTTCATTACTCTAATTTATTTCAGTATGACGTCATATATAAACGCGCGTGCGCGCGCACACGCACGCACGCACACAGAGTCCCAGCCAGCTGAAATATTACCTAATAATAATGTTATTTGCTTTACATCTCGCTAACTACTCTTACGGTTTTCGGAGACGCCGAGGTGCCGGAATTTAGTCCCGCAGGAGTTCTTTTATGTGCCAGTAAATCTACCGACACGAGGCTGACGTATTTGAGCACCTTCAAATACCACCGGACTGAGCCAGGATCGAACCTGCCAAGTTGGGGTCAGAAGGCGAGCGCCTCAACCGTCTGAGCCACTCTGATATTACCTGGGGATGGCTATAATCCTTACTTTCACTTCCCCATGTCAAGTCACCTCATGCAGCAGCTGTGTGTAGACCGCTGGAACTGAACACAGGGCCACAGGCCAGTCGACACACGACGAATGTTTCTTTGTTTGACTCCCCATATAGTCCAGTAATTCACACAGTCGCATGCAGTGAACAAATAAACAACTCAACAGTATTCAACAGCAGGACAATTCTCACAACTGCGAACATTAACACAGGTCCATTTGCCTTCACACTAGTGTTAGCGGCTTTCCTCGCTGGCTCACGGCAATCCTCAGTCCACAGAAACACACAAGCACACCGTTCTCTCAGGTAGTACATGTCTTCCATTCTGTGGTCTCCACCTTACACACTGGTTTCTCCGACCCCACAACAACGGCTCACTCGCAGGGGCCTTGTATTTATACCTCGATGTTGGGCCACTAGAACATTCAGGGTTCGTCTGGAGATCGAACCTTCCCGTCATATCTTCCAGAATTCGCATGGACAAACTAGATGAAGGGAACAATAGAGGACGGGTCGTGGCATGTCCTCGGGCGGGCAGGGAAGTTCCACAAACTGGCTTAGTCATCCCCTTTCAAGTAATACCAAAGGGGCTGCAACAAGGCTGACGTATCGCACGAAACATCGCCCCCCTTCGAGAGTTGATCGTCCCAATCAGTTACCTTCATCAGCTTCTCCTCAGTAAGGCGCCAATCGGACCAGGTGCACCACCTTCATCTTGCTTCTCGGGCTCCGTTTTATGCGATAGATGGCGCCATTTATCCTCTTAACAACACAGTAAGGGCCTTCCCACACCGACTGGAGTTTGAAGGACAAATCTCTCTTCCTTATGGGTTATACAGCCATACCAGGTCTTCTTCATGGTATCTGGTAGCGTCCACTCTTTGGTCGTATCATGCCTTCATTTGATCACTCTCTATTCTCAATCTCTTCTGAACAGCAGTGTGTACACCCTCCAGTTTCCTTGCTAGATCGAGGCAGTACTGATCGGTAGAGACAGGATGATCGTCAGGTAGATCGAACGCTAAATCCATCAGCAGGCACAGTTCTCTGCCAAACAACGTTCTTGCTGGTGTGCATCCAGTGGCCTCGTGCACTGCAGACTGGTACGCTAAGAGGAACTGGGGAAGATGACAATCCCAGTCTCTTTGATGTTCGCTGACGACTATTCGCAGGTAATTCTCAATGGTCCTAATGAATCATTCCACATTCCATCTGATTGAGGATGTATAGGTGTGGTCCTGGTCTTCCAGATACCCAACAACTGGTACAGATTTTGGAAGACCGCGGACTCGAAGTTCCATCCCTGATCAGAATGCAGCTCCAATAGTACGCCGTATCTACTGGCGAACTCGTTCACGAGGGTTTCCACCACCATAGTCGCCTCCTGGTGCAGAAGTGCATACGCGTCCGGCCACTTCGTGAAATAATCAGTGACGATGAGTATATAACGATTTTCTGTGTCAAAGGTAGGGAATTGTAAGGCCACATCAATTGCCACTCTCTCAAGGGGTGCGCCCACATTGTAAAGCTTCATTTGGACTTTACGTCTCCGACTTGGTCCCTTGCTAGCAGCACACCAGTTGCATCTAGTGCAGAAGTCTTCAACATCCGATCGGCAACATACTCAGTAGAACCCCTCTCGGACCTTTTTCAAGGCCTTCTTGATTCCGAGGTGCCCTCCCGAAGCTCCACCATGAACTTCCTTCAGGACTTCTGCTACCACACTGCGTGGGACAACCACCTGGTCCCGGAGAGTCTTCCAATCGCTGCTCTCCCAGACACGATTCAGCAATCCATCCCTGGTCACCAGCGAGTCCCATTGCGAGTAGTACGACTTAGTTTTGGGGCTGAGGTCACTGACGTTTATCCATCCAGGCCACTCCGCCAGCAGTCCGATGTACTAGTCGTCCCTCTGCACATTGATCCAGGCTTCACGACTCCAGCTTCCCTCGAACTCTACTGTGGTCCTTTGGCAGGGAATATCGTGTTCACCTTCCCTCTTGGAGCAGAACTTGCAGTCTTCGGGATAAGGAGTTCGAGACAGAGCGTTGGCGTTGGAATGTTGATGACCCTTGCAGTGTTTGATCATAAAATTGTACTGCTGCAGTCTCTCTGGGCATCGTGTGAGCTGTCCTTCCAGGTTCTTGACATTTAGAAGCCACCTGAGTGATGCATGGTCAGTTCTGATGAGGAATTCTTGGCTATACAGATCCTTATCAGTGTTGCCAATGCAAAAATATTTTATCTGCTAAATTTTAGTTAAAAATCCGCTAAATTCCACTAAATTTCGAAAGAAATCAAAATAGCATATACCGGCTTTTTTATAGAGGAAATTAACCTGTTACTCACAAGTTTTTGAACAGGGTGTCATCATCTTCTCCTCTCCTGTAGTTTTATAAGAAGCCATGTTATCATGCCTTTTCGAAATATCTGATGCCAATTCACAATCACTGCAACTCTAGTACACTTGTTTCAATCCTGTTCATATGGTAAGCAATTGCGGTAGACATTCAAGAATTTTTACCTAATACAATTGGCTGAGAGCTCTTTCAACAACAGCATTAGACCAAAATCCTCATTCAGAACAGGCAAAGAAACTTTCCGTCAACTTTGCAGCTCACCAGCAAGGCACATAAGGAGATTTTCAGATATATTTCGAAAGTTTTTTCAGTTTCATCACAGATTTCATTGTTGTTATAGCCACGATATGTTTAAGAAAATTTATACAGTGAAACCTCGATTCTCCGTTTTTCGAGGGACCGTGAAAATAAAACGTACAACACGGGAAAACGGAAAATCCGGGAATGAATGAAAACTATCAATTTGGCTAAACATCACAAAAATGAAATATGTATAATTATAATCTTACAAAAACACCTAAACCAAACCAAACTACAGCCCCAGTGAGACTTTGCCTGCCAAGCGACCGCTGCTCAGCCCGAAGGCCTGCAGATTACGAGGGGCGCATCGTCAGTGCGACGAATCCTCTCGGCCGATATTCCTGGCTCTGTAGACCGGGGTCGCCATCTCACCATTAGATACGGCAGCTCCACAATTAAAGGTAATCACGTAGGCTAAGTGGACCTGGAACCAGACTTATATCCAGGTAAAATTGCCTGACCTGGTCGCAATCGAACCCGGCCCCTCTGGATGAGAGCCGGGCATCTTAGACCGCGAACCGCATTAATTACCGGTACGCGAGTTCAAAATCTCGATACTTTATATTCAATTTTACAGGGGAATCTTCGTCAGTTTCCCGTGAAAACTTCTTTCAGTTCAGCAACTTTGATTACGCTAGCCAAACTCTTCGAAAAATCTAACAACGCCAAGCCAAACGACAATCGACCACAAGTAGCTTTTAATTCTCTCATCTAATAAAATAAAGCATATTAGATACAAAAGCACCCAAAATGATGGCGAAATCCGTTCATTTCTTAATCTTTCATTGTAATTTGGTCTCCGGTATACTGTTCGTAGTCAGTTTCTGGAAATCTCGTACCGCGCAAATTAGGCCTACATCGACTTTTAAAGGTTATGTTGAACTCGAAAACATGGTTTCGAATGTAAAATCGATTCTTAAAAGTTCTCGAATACATTATATTCAATTCTGCACGTCACAAATCCAATCAAATTGGAAAGATAAAAGAAATATCAAAACTTCAGAAATTACGGTTATTCGTGACCTTGAGGTCATCTGGAAAGTGCGCTCGCTGCACATGTCAGTACGAGTTTGAAATTATACCAATCATTTAAAATGTAACGTGCGCAAGTAAAACGACTGCGGTTTTTGGTATTTTAACACGAAAACGTAAAATTCCCAGTCTTACATTAGTAACAGTAATAGGCAATCCCAAGACCTCCCATGGCTTTCTTTTTTTTTAATGTAAGGTGCAACATCTGTTTTCGTCTCGCTAACATAATCATGTACGATAATATAAAAAATACTGAATTTGTGTTAAGGAGCAGTTTCGATTCCTGCCTGAAAGCCCACTTAGGTCTGCAGTGCCCTGAGCAAAGTGCCGAAAACCCCTTCGGCAGTACGATCGAAAAAATGTAAATAAGAAAACATCTAACCCTGGACATATGGACGTTTTATAAGTGCGAACATTTGACGAAACTCGTTCCGTCTTCACGCAGAGCTGTAGAAATGCGCCGTGTCTTCTAGTAATTGCTGTGGCAATAACATAATCATGTACGATAATATAAAAAATACTGAATTTGTGTTAAGGAGCAGTTTCGATTCCTGCCTGAAAGCCCACTTAGGTCTGCAGTGCCCTGAGCAAAGTGCCGAATGCCTATGATTTTCCGAGATTCTCTAAACAATACCACCCGAATGCGATGCTAAGATGGTCCCTTATGCAAGTTCACCGCCGATCGCCGAACACCGAACGCCAAGATCCATAAATATGCCATAGCCGTCCTTTCGTGAGATACAGTTTATTAAAAAACGATTGATCGAGGATTTAGCGTTGATGGGACTGGAATTTCTGGACGGTTGATCCAGGAAATCGTTTCTTCGAGGAACGGATAATGCGGGACTTTTACAACGTGATTTAATTACGATGCTCTCGGGACCACGTAATTTGAACGCATATTCCGGGAAAACGTACTTTCCGGGAACGGATAATCGAGGTTCCACAGTATTTACTAATATCTACTGTCAAAATATAAACCGTAATATCTTGGAACAATTCTTCTGGTGACGTGGTCTCCAGAGTTCGACTGGAATGATTTATTGATTCTCCAACATTTTGACAAAGAGAGTTATTACTGTTTCTCCTTATGATAAAATAAGATATTTTTACTGCTGAAAATTCTTTACAGAAGTTTTAAAATCCATCAAAAATTCCGCTGTCCACTAAAAGGAAATGTTATCTGCTGTTCCATATAAAATTCCACCAAATTTAGCGGAAAATCCACTGAGTTGGCAACACTGGTCCTTATGGAAATGCTCGATGGCTTTCACAATGACCTGCAACTTTCCGGCTGACACAGTAATTTTATTCCAATTTGGAGAGGGCCTTACTGAAGTATGCAACTACCCGTTCTTCGTTGTACATGACCTGAGACAGGACACCCCCAATATCAAATTTGCTGGCATCCACGTCGAGCACAAATTTCACTCCAGCTCTGGGATATACCAATACCGGTGCTGTACATAGTGTGTGCTTCAGGTGGTCAACAGCTTTTTGGCATTCCTCTGTCCAGATCAACCATTGGTTATTCTCCGTAAGACAATGCAACGGCTTGGCAATGTTCACAAATCCCCTGATGAATCGATGGTAATAGGTGCAGAGGCCCATGAAGCTTCGAAGCTGAGACTTGTCCTTAGGTACTGGCCACTCCCTCACCGTCATGGTCTTCTCAGGATCTTCAGGTGCTCATCGAAGGTGCTTCCGAGAATGATGACGTCATCCAGGTAAATCAGGCACGTATTCCAGTGCAGCCCTCTTCGCACAGTCTCCATCAGCCTCTCAAATGTTGTCGGGGCATTTCACAGCCCAAATGGCATTACCTTGAACTGCCAGAGATTATGTCCAACTGAAAATGCAGTCTTCTCTCGGTCTTCAGGATGAATCTCTACTTGCCAGTAGCCACTCTTCAGATCCAGCGTAGAGAACCACTTCACCGGGCGAGCTGGCTATGCGGTTAGGGGCGCGCAGCTGTGAGCTCTCATCCGGGAGATAGCGGGTTTCCCATTTTCACACCAGGAAAATGCTGGGGGCTGTACCTTAATTAAGGCCACGGCCGCTTCCTTCCCATTTCTAGGCCTTTCCTATTCAATCATCGCCATAAGACCTATCAGTGTCAGTGCGACGTAAAGCAAATAGCAAAAAGAGAACCACTTCAACCCTGATATCGTATTCAGTGTCATCAATTCGGGGTAGCAAGTAGCTGTCTTTCTTCGTGACGTCATTTACTCTTCTGTAGTTGACACAGAACCGAGTAGAGCCGTCCTTCTTCACCAATACTACTGGGGAGCTCCAAGGGCTTTCTGAGGGTTCTATTACTTCAAACGGAGCTTTGATGGGCGCGCTGCCACCCATATCAATCCGCTGTTGTACGAGCTTCGTTCGGCCAAAATTGTTGCTGTCCAGGGAGAAGACGTCTTGTTAATCCAGCAGTAGGTCATCCAGCTTCTCTAGTTGCCTGCGTTCTAAGATGTTGGTGGATTTTACATACACTTTCCGCAGGGCCTCCGGCAAGTTCCGGCTTGCTCTCACTCCTGTGTCTGGCCAATCAGACGTGATGGCATCGCAGCGAGCAATCCATACAACAGGCTCACAAACTAGAAGCCTTGTGCCTTGGTGGATGGCGAAGTCGAAGTCATTCAAGTTGGTCAGTCGAACATAAGGCTGATGAGAGGTGCTGATCAAAGTTTTGGCGATCAGTAATCCCTCTGATGACCGTTCTGAAATTCTGGATCCACAATGGCCGTCAAACCTCCAACAGCTCTATCCACGTCCATCTCGGCCCTTGCTGGGATGGTTAGGTCCTCTCGCAGCTTCACCTGGCGTAAAGCAGTGCCTTCCCATGCTGGTCACATGGTAATTTCTTCACCCCCGTCCTGAAGCTTGTTGGCACCCATATCCACGATGATTTTATGTTAGCTCAGAAAGTCGAGTCCAATTATTATCTCGTCCACGATGTCCACAATGAGAATCCGGTGCTTCACTGTCCGCCGTCCTGTGGAGCATTCAATCACTGTCTCGCCGTGGACAAGCGTCACCTTTCCTGTGGCAGTAGCTAGGCTGAGGTTCACCAGAAGTGGTCAAATTCTCCACCGCTCTGCAACTGTTGGTTTCACGATGGTCCTCGTTGCACCAGTGTCAATGAGCATGCTCCACGCTATCCCATCGACCACTCCGTCTACCATTAGGCTTCTACTATCTGATCGCAGTCTCGTTACGCGGGCGTGCGCTGCTGGGGCTTGACGACTTTCCTGAGCCAACCTTCGCCCCCCAAGGCTGGCTAATAGTCTTTTCCCTGACTGGTGTATTTCTCAGCCACCGGGACGTCAGATGGACGCTCCCGTCTTCGGCGGTCTTCGCAGTTCCAGCTTATATGGCCTCTGGTTCCACAATTCCAACAGGTAACAGGTCTTCAAGGCACGCAACGGCTCAAGCACCGTTCCGCTGCCTCATTCACTGGGTTGCGCTTGGCTTCATAGAACCTCCTCACGGCTTCGAGGAAATCAGCCAGGGACTTATCGTCCTGCAACCGCTGAGTTTCGTCCACTACCAGGCGGCGCACCCTAGTTTGTAGTATCGATGAATGCTTCGCGGTCTCAAACTCAAACGCGTGGCCAAGACCGTCTCCTACGGTCTTGTGGTAGGCGAGCTGAAGGGCCTGTTGAGTATCTGGGTTGCGTAATCCATCTATGAAGGTCTATCTACCCAGCTCTTCGAGGAACTCTTCTGGTTCTGAAGGATACGCCAGGCGAACAAGATGGGCCACATCTGTCTCAAATTCCTGGAGTGTCTCTGTACTCTTCTGAGTTCTGGTTCAAAGCTGGGTCTACCGAGCTCGATAGCTGCAGTCGCTTATGTGCGGCCAGTATCCAGTATTCGGGAGATAGTAGGTTCGAACCCCACTGTCGACAGCCCTGAAAATGGTTTTCTGTGGTTTCCCATTTTCACACCAGGCAAATGCTGGGGCTGTACCTTAATTAAGGTCAAGGCCGCTTCCTTCCCACTCCTAGCCCTTTCCTCTCCCATCATCGCCGTAAGACCTATCTGTGTCGGTGCGACATAAAATAACTAGCAAAAAAAAAAAAAATGCTGGGTCTGGTACGTCCATTGTAGGTGGCAATCTCCATAACGGGCATCGATATGGGCTTCTGGAGCGGTGTAGTTGTTCTGAGCGCCTTCTGGTAATGCCTGTAGTACACTGAGGGTTTCCCCACTCAGAGCCACGACAAGGGCTGTAGCTTTGTCCAATTCACTCCAGTGGTTAGCAGAACAGGCCGCCTCGAACTGCCGCAGCTAAGTACTCCATGGTACCTTCCCGTCGAATATTGGTGGCGTCACCTTGGTCGAACTCGGTACTGCGGACGATGGCTCATCCACATAGGTCCCGTCTTGTAGGTTATCGCGTAGCTGGGCGACTTCTCGCTTCAGGTCCTGGCAAATAGCGCTGAATTTTTGATCGATCGTAGCTATTTTCTCATCAACCCTCCCTATCTTTTCTTCAAGTTCGTCTTTCACTTTAATTATTTCTGTCTGCAGAATATACTTTATCTTATGGTGACCCTGCTCGATCTGTCTCTGTACGTTTTCTACCTTCTTGTGGTCTTCTTCTGTGTTCCTCTTCATCTTCATTTGATTTTTTTCCATCTTCTCCTCCACCACCTTTTGATTTTCTTCCATCTTCTTTTAATTTTCTCCCATCTTCTTTTGATTTTCCTCCATCTTCTTTTGATTTTCTTCCATCTTCTTCTCCATCTTCTTCATCATCATGTCGAAGAGCACATTTTACTGTGCCTCCATTTTCGTCTGGCCCCAGGTCTGAACTGGCATACAGTAATTAACAAAAGATGAAAATTTTTTTTATATGAGTGTGCATTCACTATACACCGAGTAAATATGGTAGTTTCTAATTTCTAACAGCTATGTAATTTTACTTACAGATACCTTACTTGCTTTATTGTGGTCCGCATTGAAAAAAATAAACTTGGACTGGACTCACGTACTTCGATGTATCACAAAAAGATGTTCCCTAGCCGACCACTAAGTATTTGGCACCTTCAAGAACACAAATAGCTTCAGGTTATATGATAAGCTATCATGTAACACAACTCTAGACGATTTTCTTTCATATGATAAACAACATTTTATCATCAAGTTTTAATCATAACAAACTATATAATCCAGGAATATCCATTTTTGATAATTTTTTTAAACATTACCAGATTTTATTGTTCTTCACTGTATATCATTAGATATTTGTCCATTGTATATCATTGTGTCATTGTCATATCAATTTTTAGGATATACGGCTGAAGACGACTTTTACGAAAAGTCAAAACTAGTAACATGGTGTTTTAACGTATAGTTACTATAATAAATGTGTATTGAATAGGTGGAACTCTTTCTTCATTTGAATTGTAATTATCTTCAATACGGACCACTATGAAAATGATAACTTATGACTTAGTAGAAATCGCTGCACAGGATGTTAAGGGTCGATCAATGTTGATGAAAGACGTTAATTTTAATTAAATACCTGATTTTATATACCATCAAAATGAAAAAGCTTATTTTGGAAATAAAAAGTGAGAAAAATGGGGGTCCTATAGGCAAATAAATATGATATTTTTCTTACCTCAGGTAAAGTATCAAGAAGATCAGCAAACCGCGGCCGTTTGTTAGGATCATGCTGCCAACACTTGAGCATGATGCTGTAATACTCTTTAGGACAGCACTCGGGCTGTTCCAACCTCTGAAACAAATATATATCTCTTGAAGTATATCTGTTAAGCCCTATTACGAATGGACCTTCAATGTATAATGAAACTGGACTCCATTTGAATACAAAAATAGGTGAAGAAAAACATTCCTATAAACTAAATACAGGAGAACAGTAAAAGAGTACAGTATCATTGACAAAAACTGTCAATTATGTTTTTAAAATAAGAAATTTCACTTCATCACTGAATATAAGGGTCCTACTGTATAGTTACATACTGCACATTAAGTGCCAGGATGAAAAAAGAAACAAATATTCATCATAAACAGGGGGCTAGGAAAGAAACACATACAAAGACCAATAAAATAACATGGTAGGGTGCTAATGAACATGAGGTGACAGTGTAGGAAGGCCATAGATTTTTATTTTTTTGCTAGGGGCTTTACGTCACACCGACACAGATAGGTCTTATGGCGACGATGGAATAGGAAAGGCCTAGGAGTTGGAAGGAAGCGGCTGTGGCCTTAATTAAGGTACAGCCCCAGCATTTGCCTGGTGGCCATAGATTTATCTTACAAGGTATCTGCATTAGAGGTGCTGAACTGTGCGTCATTAATGGTTCATTGGCAGGATTTGTGACACTTTAATGCATTTTTTGAGTGTGAGAGTGTTATCTGAAGTGTCTGAGACCTTATACAAATTTTTAATGAAAATATTCAGTAACACTGATGCCCAAAGTGTCAACCGTCTTGTTTATATCCTGTATTGTTTAACATTTATTATATGGCTTCTTGTTGGTGCTTTTAAAGATACATTCTGAAACTTAATGCTATCTACATTATGCTCGTACCAACTACTTAACGACATCAGTTCTTTACTTGTATCTACTGCACCTGTTATATCTTTATCCTTCTGGCACATGTAGTCAACGCTTTATACTGGGTTATGTCTGTAATATTTATCGTATCTAGCTATAACTATGTTTTGCCTAAGCCTGAAGAAGATGCAACAATGCCAACCGGTACGCTCCTTTCCCTTCAGGAAAATGAAGGACCCTGCCACAGTTATGCAACTTCAATGCAAACTAATGAACACCGACTAGAAAACAAGTAAAGTAAAACCTCTCTATAACGGACACCTTGGGAAAAAAAAAAAAAATGTCCGTTATGAAGGGGCGTCCGCCCGAGAGAGGTTATGTAACCGGTTATGTAACAAGGAATCCTTCCCCTCCGAGTTCACTGCCGCCTCTGCAGCACAGTTACAACACCAGACTCAGAGCCAACACAACAGTAGATAACAAATAACAACTTTCGACTAACATAAAACATTATTTCAGTATCTACTGGCATTTTCTGGCAAGGTTTCAGCCAATAGTATTACCTACGGTGCTAAGGGCCACTTACAATTTTCCAACTGATGCTTCTGTCTCACTTCATGCTGACGAATTTCATCAGCGGCCTTGGACATATTATATTTATGACAATCATGTTTATGCTTACGTTCACGCCTTCATGTCGTTGGCTTTATATTTTTACAACTTTGGTTTTCCACTAACATTTTAAATGAACTGTTTTAATTGGAATTTCAATGGAAGAAGTTTTAGTCTCCAACAAGATTTTAGTTTAATCATTGACAGTGTTTACATTAGCATCTTTATATATTGTATCATTTTTCACATTTTTATGTCCCGAATTTTAATAACTGGCTAAACTTTTAGCTTCCACTTTTAATATTAGTTGTACTCTTGATTGTTTTTAGGCTGAAGATGCCCTTAATTGAGGGCGAAACATGTCCCATTTAACTGTGAGTCTATTTATGTAAGCACTATAAGTGGAAATAAAAGTATTGAATAGGTGGATTAAATTAAAACACCTTTATTGTTGTTGAAATATCCTGATAGTCCGTTAAGAAATGCTGTATATAGGAGGATGGGAGCATGTCACCATGGTTTATAAAGTACTTTTTTTTTTTGCTAGGGGCTTTACGTCGCACCGACACAGATAGGTCTTATGGCGACGATGGGATAGGAATGGCCTAGGAGTTGGAAGGAAGCGGCCGTGGCCTTAATTAAGGTACAGCCCCAGCATTTGCCTGGTGTGAAAATGGGAAACCACGGAAAACCATTTTCAGGGCTGCCGATAGTGGGATCCGAACCTACTATCTCCCGGATGCAAGCTCACAGCCGCGCGCCTCTACGCGCACGGCCAACTCGCCCGGTGGTTTATAAAGTACCATCCCTTGCTAGGAGCTTTATGAATGACCGTGGCTGTTATTTGAAAAATAGCAATCCAATATGCCGTGATCGAGACGTACTTTCAATATATAGGATCAACTTTGATAGGTCTGCCCAGTTTGAAGAAGGTAGCTCTGTATTAGATGTGTAAAATATTCAAGAAACTGTGAAACGTATGGAATATCAAGAGTGGAATGACATGAGTTATCACTCACTCCTAACAAAGAGCAACTGGGGGTTCCCAACGAGCAAAGGCAAGTCTATGTAATCTATCTATAGATCTATATACATCAATGTCACTGTATATGGATATTTATGTATTACATCTCTTAAACCACTGGAGCGATTTCAACCAAACTTGGTACACTTGTGACTTAGTACCAGAAGACAAACTTCGTGGGGCAAAGACACCACAAGCACCCTTAAATGCGAGGGGGGGGAGATGGGCTGATTTATAAAAATAATCGATAATAGTATCTAATCCATATTCGGGGTCGCTGCGATGAATAGTGACACTCTGGATTTTTAAAGTTTTAATTTCAGCCCCGTTTGGGGCGTGGGCGAATAAGATATAAAAATAATCTAAAATAGTGTCGAATCCATAGTTTTCGGGGTTGCAGAGATGAATAGTGACACTGCGGATTTATTAAAGTCCTATTTCAGCCTCCTTGGGCTGGGGACGAGGGGAAGTGAGATATAAAAATAATCGAAAATAGATTCGAATCCATCGTTCTCAGGGTCGCTGAGATGAATAGTGTCACTCCAGACTTTTTATCACTTACGGGTGGTGGTCGAAGGGGGTGATATGAAAATAATCGAAAATAATGTTGAATCCATACCTTTCGCGGCCGCTGAGGTGAACAGTGTAATTCCGGATTTTTTAAATCCAAGTTCATCCCCCTTTGAAGTGGGGGCGAGGGTAAGAGTGAGATAAATATAATCGAAAATAGTGTCAAATCCATAGTTCTCTGGGTCGTTCAGATGAATAGCGACACTTCGGATTTGTTAAAGTCCGATTTCAGCCCCGTGTAGGGTGGGGGCGAGGGGGAGTGAGATATACAAAAAATTGTAAACAGTTTTGAATCCATAGTTTTCAGGGTCGCTGAGATGAATAGTGACACTATGGATTTTTTAAAGTCCTATTTCAGCCCCCTTTGGGGTGGGGGCGAGTGATATAAAAAAATCGAAAATAGTGTCGAATCCATAGTTCTCGGGGGCATTGAGATGAATAGTGACACTCCGGACTTTTTATCCCTTACAGGTAGGGGTTGAGGAAGGGGAGAGGTATAAAAGAGTCGAAAATAGTGTCGAATCCATAGTTTCCGTGGTCGCTAAGATGAATAGTGACACAACAGATGTCGTATAAGTCCAAGTTAAGCTCCAATCGGTAGGGGCGAGAGAAGGGGCGAAGAAATAAAAATTTCCAAATGACCATATATTATGGATGTTTATATGTTGTTCCAGCATACGTGTCAACTAAACTTGGTAAAAATATTACCGACTATCTGGAAAAAATACCACGGGGACAAGGTCCCCCTAGAAGCCCTAAAGAAGGGGGCAAAATATAATTATAACTAAAAACGAGCTATATTAGCGTTGAATCCATACCTCTCTGGACTATGAGAGAGATTTCAACCAAACATGGCACACTTCTGACTTACTTCCAGGAGACAAACTGCGAGGAGGTATGGTAACCCTAGCATCCCTAGGGGTGGGGTGGGAGGGGCTGAGATGTAAAAATAATCGAAAATAGTGTCAAATCCATCGTTTTCGTGGTCGCTAAGAAGAATAGTGACATTCCGGACGTCGCTAAAGTCCATCTTCAGCCCCCATCGACATGGAGATGAGAAGGGATGGAAAGGAAAATGCTCAAAACAACGGACATTACGGATATATAAGTGTTTCTTCCAACATAGCCCTCATACAAAATTGGTTCACGTATTTCTTACTATCTAAAAAAAATACTGTTGTGTAAAATATCCCTAGCACTCCTAGCGTAGGTGGTGAAATATGAAAATAAACAAAAACGACTGATATTAATGTTGAATACCATCGTTTACAAGGTCGCTGAGTTGAACTGTGATACTATGGATGGTTAAGTCTTACATATGGGTGTATGAGGGTATGTTCCAGAAGAGTTCTCAACAAATTTTGAAGGATAGCTTGTTGGTCTCGTAGTAATTTGTTGTCAGCTCCTTTGATATGCATGACGTATCCAATGTCTTGGATTGAATGGTTACGGGACTTCACTAGGCGATAAACGTTATTTTCTCCTGCTGGTGTGTCAAGCTGGTCGTACAGACCCTGGTAACAACGATCTTTTGCAGCAGCCACTGCTCTTTTCGCTGCTGATTTCAGCACTTTATACCTCTGAAGGTCAGTATCCAGGCGTGTCTTCCACCAAGTCTTAAAGGCTATCTTTTTCTCCTTGATAGCTTGTTGGACTTCATTATCCCAACACCAAGTCTGTTTATCAATGTATTTTCGCCTGAGTTTTGTTTTTCCCAGAGTTACTGTTGCTGCCTGATATATCTGTTTTACACCATCTTCCCACATGTCCTCAACTGACTGGTCAGGCTTCACTAAGAAGTTGGTTAATGCTGTCTTCATTTCGTTCTTGTGGACATTCATTTTCCACCACTTGATACGCTCAGGTCCAGTTTTAGGTGTCTTAGAACGTTTGACAGTTTTTCGAATATCCAGAACAAGCAAGCGGTGTTGGGGGGCAATGCTGTTATATGGGATCACTTTGGTATCCATTACCATCTTCAGATCTTGTTGTCGAACCATCCAGTAACCGATCTGAGTTGCATGACCTCCACTGGTATATGTAGCTAGATGTGTTATCCTTTTCTTGAAAAATGTGTTGGTCACAACTAGGTCATGAGCCTCTGCACAATCAAGTATATGACATCCCTCATCGTTTCGCGTGCCAAGACCATATCCTCCATGACATTGCCCATATCCATCCCTTTGAGATCCGACATGTCCATTTAAGTCCCCTCCAAGGTAAATGAACTCATCTGGAGGAACTGTTCCAAGATAGGCATTAAGACTATTCCAGAACTCATCCTTCTCATCTTCTGTGCATCCAGTTTGAGGTGCATAGCATGATATGATATGGGCAGTTATTGATGCTAAATCAATCTTGACAGACATGAGCCTATCCGACACTCTGACGACACTTGTGATGTTGTTGCGGTAGCATAAGCCAACCACTATTGCCACACCATTCGATGTTGTGCTGGTGCCATGATAGATGAGTTTGCAGTCATCTCCAATTTCTTTCGCCTTGGAACCTCTCCACTTGGTCTCCTGTATGCAGGCAATATCAACATGTCTGTTCTTCAACATTTCTGCTAGCTCACGATGTCGACCAGTCAACGTTCCAATATTTAGTGTAGCAAATCTTACTCTTGATTGACCTTGTTGGACTAACTTCTTTAACCTACCCCGTCCATGGGAAGGTAACCCTTGCACATTTCTCACGTCACTCGAGCGCAAGTGGCGCATGCCGCTTTGGGGGAACTCCGAATTTCAAGAAGACGTGGCCATAGATGCAACGAAGACTACCTAAACCGGCTGGTCGCTTAGCCTGTCGTTGAGGGCACTTTATACCTACTGCCAGGTGATATTTAGGCCGCCCCTACTATGGAGAACAGACGCCATTTGCAGTCGTTCCACTGGAGTACAGACGCTACTGATTTGCCCGTTTTAAAGATGGTTTACTTAGACAGGGCATAGATGTAATTAAACAATACAGATTTTGTGGTCTAGGCAACACCGGATATGTAGTGTAGAGTTCCTATATGAATCATGGTTTCTATGGCAATTATGTTAAATCGGACAAGATGGCTGACACTTAGGGCAAGAATTTATAGACAGATAAAATAAATTGCCTTTCTATCTAGTGTTATCTATGGAACCACTGTAGGAAACCCAAAATGGCTGCCACTTAGGGCGTAAAACTTTCCCAAATAAAACACCAATAACAGCAAATAAAGATTGTAAAACTACTAGACAACACAAACACTAGGTCAGCACATCAAAATAAGCCGCAAACACACGCTAGAAACCACAACAGAGACACTATTCTTGCATATAGATCAATATATTATGCAGCACAACTTAACTACAATGTCATTATTGTAATGTAAGATGTCATTTAAGCTATTTAAAAAAATCTCTTACTCTTTTTTTTGCACTCTCCTACAACGTATTTTTTTTCTTTATATCCACTCCATGCTTTCTAATTACAAGAATGTCAGAAAAATCCATATTGTCCTCTTGCTCCAAGAATTCCAATAACGTTTCAGCCGACTCCAGTGCGGTCTGAAGCAGTACGCGTTTGTTTGTGACGTACTCTTCTTCCCCATCCCCTTCACTTACACTCATCACTTCGCAGCTGACTGTCGAGTTCCCGTTTGCGCTTTTATTTACTATTTTGTCATCAGTTAAAATGTGATGCCCAGGCAATACATCGTCAGTATTGAAACAGGACCGCCCGTACTTCAGCTTTGTGGAGAGCATGGATAACGCCAAGGCGTGTACGGTTCATGCTTTAGAGAGTACGAGAGAAGGGTAGTGAAATGAGTTCATATTTAAAGTGGAACTTGCAGTTTATTAAAAAAAAAAAAGGGCATGGAAATTATATCACCTTTTATAGATGAATGGTTTGAATGTTCTTGAAGATGTGGAGAAGGCGTCGTTCTGCGGCGTTGGCGTCGTCCTTGTTGAAACGTAGCCCTCTCTTCATAGGGACGATTTCTATATCTTCTGTACCGGAACGGAATGTCTCGACGAGTTTCCCTTTCTTCTCGCAGTTCTGGGTTTACTTGAACCGGAGTCTTCACTTCTGTAGAGTTAGCCGTAGTTTCTTTGGTTCTATCTGCTTTTGTTACGTTTTGAGTGTGCGCAGTATCGAGTTTCCTCAGGACATCATCGAGCTGCTCTAAGTCCTGGATGTTTGCCGCTACCAATATCTCCTGAACGTTTGGAGGGAATTGCAGTGTTATGACCTGAATAAGTTCTTGCTCCGGCAAAAGAGGGTCGAAAAACTGCATCTTTTTAAGCTGAGATATAAGATAATCTGAGTATCGTGAGGAAGTGACGGAAGTGTTATACTTTCTAGAGTATAATTGGAGTTTTATCAAGTGCTGAGTTTCAGAACACCAAAATCATCCAAGTAGAGCTTCCTTAAGTTCTTGATAAGTGCTGATACAAAATTTGAAAGCAGTGTACCGCATTAACGCCCTGCCTTCTAACAATCGAGATGCTATACGTAATCGGCGGTCTGTCTTAATGTGATTTTCCTGAAAATATTCTTCAAGGTTAAGGAGAAACTCTTTAGCAGTATACTCCTCCTTCCCCGAAAATTTGGCTGGTTTTTCCTCAGTCATTTTAAAAGCTGTGGAAACAATCATGATTTCTCCACTAGTACTGTGAAGGCTGGATGTCTTGGAGTTCGAATTTTAGGGTTTTAATTTTCCCCTGTATGGAATTCTCAATTTCCTTGACCTCCTTCTCTAAGTCGGTCTTAACTTCTGCTACATCGCGACAGATATGAGTAATCTGCGTGTGAGCACTATCTAGTTGTGTCTTGACACGTTTATCGGCCTCTTCTTGCTGAGTTTTCAGAAGAGTAATTTTGTTTCCCCAACTTCACAAAATTGTTTTTAACAGATTCATGGAGTTTGTCTTGAATAGAAGCCATTTTGGTTTGCGCAAGTGATAATTGAGCATGGGACTCTTGAAATTCTCCCTTTAAGTTTTCTACTACTTTAAGGACTTTCTGTGAAGAAGGGAAAGCAATTTTTAAGTCCTCCGCTACTTGTGATTTGATGTCTTGTTTAATGGTTTCTAAGTCACGTGTTAATTTTTCATTTATTTCCGTAAACTTAGAATCCAATCTTTTGTTAGACTCTTTAAATCGTTTCTCAATTTCGGCACCTGCACTATTGAGTCTACGTTCCAAATTGTTATTAACTTCTGCAAACTTTTTATCGACAGACTCGGTTAATTTTACAATGTTAGCCTCGTTAGCCTCCCTAAGCTGAGTGATGTTGCGATTAGTTACTTCATAAGCCTTCCTAAGCTGACCTATACTAGTATTAGTGGCCTCATTAGCTTCTCTAAGTTCAGTCATATTGGCATTAATACGACTTTCCAAGGCAGTGTTAGATTCTCTAAGTTGAGTCATGTTAGCACCTAAGGTAGCGTTAGATTCTCTAAGTTGAGCTCCTAAAGTATTATTAGTGGCATCAATATGCTTTCCTAATGCAGCATCAGATTCAGCAATCTTACGCCCTAAATTAGTGTTACTTTCTGTGATCCTGTCATTTAGACTGACTTTTAAAGCCTCAATAGCAGCTGGTATATTCTCCATATTAATGTCAATATTTTCACAAAATGCAGAAAATACAATCATTCAATTCATATGTAAAATCACCATTATTGTCCAATGGTAAAGTTCAATAGTTCACTAACACAAATATTAAACACTTATATGAGACTGTGCATGAATCACATATTGTGCCTGAAATGTTTAAGTACAATGAAAAAATAATCATCACTTGTGCCATAAAAATTAGTCTGAGTTCTGTGCCATGAGTTCAAGATTTTATCAAAGTCATTGAATTGAACTTGCTAAAATTTAAAGTATTCACTGAACTGAAGTTAAAGTTTAAAGTATTCACTCCTATCTGAACTTGAAAGTAAAGATATCATTGTTTTCATCAAAGTTAATTATTGTCACTTTGTACTCTCTTTAATCAGGCCCCAACGTCATGGGTGCCACTTTACTATTCACTACCTTCTCTCTGAAACAAGAACGCCCGTACTTCAGCTTTGTGGAGAGCATGGATAACGCCAAGGCGTGTACGGTTCATGCTTTAGAGAGTACGAGAGAAGGGTAGTGAAATGAGTTCATATTTAAAGTGGAACTTGCAGTTTATAAAAAAAAAAAAGGGCATGGAAATTATATCACCTTTTACAGACAAATGGTTTGAATGTCCTCGATGATGTGGAGAAGGCGTCGTTCTGCAGCGTCGGCATATGTCGTAGGTGTCAGCGTCGTCCCACGTCGTCGAAATTGTCCCACGGCGGTTGTTAGCCCTTGATGTTGAAGGAGACTTGAACCTGGAGCGATCGTCTGATGATAGTGCAGCGTGGAATAGTTGTTTAACTTTGTATTCCACTAAGTCCCATGAAAGGAGCAGAGAAATGTAAAACTTTCGCACAGAATGTCAACAGAATCTGATACGACACTTAGCTACCGCACTGCACTGCAAATTATGGCAAAACACTGTTTACTGGCCGAATAAGTTCCACTATAAATGGTGTTGGATGCACACTTGAAAAAAAAAAAAAGATGAATTCAAAATCACAGTTCTGTGAGAATGATTAATATTGTTCGTGCAATAGTCACTATCGAACTTGAAGTGATAGGCAATGAAAATAATCTGGAACTTTCTGAGATACAATGGTTAAGTCCTTTGGACACAGTCTCTGCACTGTTTGTAATGAGTACCTGCAATGTTCTAGCACACACACACGTAGAAATAAATTAAAGTTTCTGCAAAGACAGAAAAGAAATAGTTTACGACACAGTCTCGTGAAAAAGAGCCAAGTTCTGTTACGACTCAAGTCTTAACAAAAAAATCATGTAGTTTCTCGGAGATAAATTTTCCACTGAGGCACATTTTTACATGTAACTGAATATAACTTTACAGCGATAAATGTAGACACAGTCCTTTATGAGGGGAATTAACATAGTCCCTTGAAAAGAAATAAAGGTACCGTATTTCACGAATCAGCACAGTCCTTGAAAGGAAATATCGGCACAGTTTTATGAAAGTAAATGTGAAATGGATTGACACAGTCTTTTGAAAATGAAGGTTGGCACAGTCTTATGAAAGAAAATGTCGACAATGATTTTTCACGGGGTGAATTGACACAGCCTTTAAAAGGAAGGTTGGCACTGTCCTTGATGAAACAAATTGACACTGTCCATAAAAAGAATTGTACTATCACTAGGGCACAATTTTACAAAATAGCCTAACACAGTCTCTGTAGAGGAAACAACTAAAGCACAGTCGTTATGCCCTAAGTCCTCTAAGCACAGTTTCAAAATATCAAGTGATTACTCCACAGTCTCTTCAATTACACAATTTTCAAAGCGAAATAATGTCACTCGGCTCGACAAACCAATATTATCAGTGAATAAGCTTTTGCTTACACGCGAAGTTAAGAGTTCACAGAGAAGGCTTTCAACACTCGTATTATGCACTTTCAAACCCCGGCCCTTAGCCAGACAGAGTAACGAACTGTATCACATCTGCGAGACGACTGGTTCATGACGAAGTACTGTGACACACTGACACACTCTGATCTCCTCGAGGCTGGCGACCCCCTTATATTGCTCGAGGTCGGACGGCGAGAAAGGAAATATGAGTTTCTTAAAAAATTTATACCTCGGCCATCCTTCCGCCAATTTTAATGACATTTCGGGTAGCAGCATTTGTTGTCCAGGCCTACAAGGTGACGTTCTCCAAAAAATGATCTGACCTTCCGTTCATGATGAAATGCCATAGAATTGAATAGAACTTTCGGTGTGACGTCACTTGGCCTTGGCTGGCACTCTGTAGCAGCGCTTGCTTGCATGCTGTCCCCCATGATGCCTGCGTGCTCGGCGCTCGTTTTGAATCTATACAGTCGGGTGTTAGTGCGTTCTTCTCAAGAACAAGAACGTGAACGCGAATGCTCGCAGGGCGTTCCCGTTTCAGTATGAAGCCACTCCTCAATGTTACTTTCATCCAGTTCTCCAAATGAATATTATTTTCAATAGTCTTCAGGATATCTTTAATCATCAATCCCTCATTTTCATCTTCATCAGTGAACCCATGAAAATTGTTGGCAAGCTCTTTGACATCAACATAGAATTTTCTCCACGATCGAGTGATGTTCTGAGCGGTTATTAGATCCCATAATTTCTGGGCAATATAAGGCCTAGCAATTCCCGCTTATAATGCGCCTTAAAGGTTGCGTGACGCCTTGGTCCATCGGCTGAATTAATGAAGTTACATTAGGTGGCAAATAGGAAACAAAAATGTTTCCATCCTCTGATTTCAACTCTGTATCAACAGGGTGAGAGGGTGCATTATCAAGGAAAAGGACAACCTTTAATGGCAAGCCTTTGGACGCCAAGAAATCTCGAACCCGCGGAACAAACTTATTATGGAACCAAGTTCTGAAAATATTGCGTGTCATCCATGCAGATTTGTTATGACAATAATCTACTGGGAAATATTTCATCACTGTTCCTTTGAAAGGACGCAGATATTTTGCTTTACCAACAACAGCTAATTTTAATTTATGGTCGCCACTAGCGTTCGCACAGGACAAGATGGTAACGCGATCTTTACTAGATTTGTGACCAGGAGCTGATTTCTCTTCAGCAGCTGCTAGTGTTTTACTAGGTAAGTACTTCCAATAAAGTCCAGTTTCATTGGCATTGTACACTTGACTTGGAACGAAATTGTATCTCTCAATCATGCGCTTAAACTTGCATCTAAAGTTTTCTGCTGCACTACTTAGTTTTTCTCCTTCGATGTTTAATTCTCGAATGTCATGTCTGTCCTTAAATCTCTGTAGCCAACCATTGGATGCTGGTGAGGACCCTGAGAGCCCCATCTTTTCGTGAAAAATTTGTGCCTGCCTTGTTATTATAGGACCACTAATAGGTACACCTTTGCTTCTATTTTGCTGAAACCACGTGAATAACGCAGCATCCAGTTCTTTTAAAGATGATGCTTGTTTTTCTTTTAGCGAATCCATGAAAACTGTCAGAACTCGCCGCAAACTGCAACACTGTCTTTATTCTTCATTAGGTCCCGCACTGTTGTCACACCCACACCAAACTCAGATGCTAAATTTGAGACTAGTTAACCTTTCTTTAACCGTTCGATTATATTAATTTTATTTTGTATGGTTAAAACAATAAACAATAAATAAATAAATAAATCGAAAACTGTTACTATGTCTGTCAACAGGCAGAAGAAGAAAGGAAAAATAATGCTGGAAGGTACACAACTGGAAACAGTAGACCAATATAAATATCTTGGGTGCATCATTTCAAGTGATAACAGAATACAGCATGAGATTAACAACCGCATTCAAAAATCAGCTCAGTTTTACCATCAAGTTCGGAACCTCCTCTGGAACGAACAAGTTCCCTTAAGATCAAAGCAGATTCTATTCCAATCATACTTCACCCCCATAATAACATATGGCCTAGAAACCTGCACAGCAACCCAACAAGTGGACAGCAAACTACAAGCCGCAGAAAGGAAGTTCCTACGAACTATGGTACAGAAGACAAAAAGGGACAGGGTAAGGAATGAAAGAATAAGGGAGCAAGCTGGTGTGTACCCATCCCTGAATGAAAAAGTGACAAGGGCCCATTTGAAATGGTTTGGCCATGTCAAACGAATGGACGATAGAAGGACAGCAAAACAATGGCTACACACAGTCGTGGCCGGAAAACGACCGGTAGGAAGACCTAGGAAGAGGTGGCTGGACCAAGTGAAAGAGGACATAGGAACAAGAGGAATCAGCTGGGATGTCGTCTTGAGAGAAGAGTGGTACATGGACAGACAGAAGTGGAGAGTGCTCGTAAACCACACCCGGGCAACTGGAGTGGAAAACTGATGATGATGATGATGATGGTTAAAACTATTACAAGATATTAATTTTACCTTTGTAAAGTGGTTAAAACTATACGCTTTCTTTCTACTGCAGATTTCAATCTCAACATTTCTCGGCTGTTAGAATGGAAAATAAATGTTCAACTTTATCAGTCACTCTCACATTTCCTTACTTTGCACTACAGTACAGAATACAGCCTACCTGTCTACTAATAGCGGAGGTTGACTATGACGGACCGCTAGGCTGGTTTACGATTCCTGTGCATTGTGAAATATTTACGATGCAGTAGCCTGTGGTGAAAATATTTAACCTGGACAGAGAACGATATGAAAGATCTACGTATGGTACTCGGAGATGTTACATGCTACCAAATAAGTTGTAGTAGAAATGACCAGCATACCGTACTCTATGCTCCGTGGGCTGGGAGAGGGGATATTACAGTACATTATTTGTCAACAATGGAACGGATAATAAAGTTTGTGACTGTTGAGTTTGAATAGCATCCTTCTTCTTTCGTAACAGTTACAAGTTAAATCATTTTACACAACATAAAATTACATAGCAAAAAAAAATGTATGAAGTCATGTCTCCAATGCCAATTGCCAGTCTATGCGCGTGTACATACAGTAGTTACTGTACGTTATGATCGTGGACTCAGGAGTTGGAGAGTCAATGTACAGTCACTCCAAAACGGAATACTGTACCAAGATACTGACTCAGATGGTTGAGGCAATGGCCTTGTGACCCCAACTTGGCAGGTAAGATTCTAGCTCTGTCTGGTGGTATTTGAAGGTGCTCAAATATTTTCTGCTAGTTGCTTTACGTCGCACCAACACAGATAGGCTTTATGGCAACGATTGGACAAGGAAGGGCTAAGGAGTGGGAAGGAAGCAGCCGTGGCCTTAATTAAGGTACAGCCCCAGCATTTGCCTGGTGTGAAAATGGGAAACCACGGAAAACCATTTTCAGGGCTGCCGACAGTGGGGTTCGAACCTACTATCTTCCGAATACTGGATACTGGCCGCACTTAAGCAACTGCAGCTATCGAGCTCGGTGGTGCTCAAATAAGTCAGCCTCGTGTCGGTTGATTTACTGGCACGTAAAAGAACTCCTGCGAGACAGTTTCGGCACCTCGGCGTCTCCGAAAACCATCAAAGTGGTTAGTGGGACGTAAAACCAATAACATCATTATTATTGTTATTATTGACATCAAGAATACACTCATTCAGTTTTGGAGCGACTGTACACTGCTTTTTAAAAAATCAACTTTATTTGGCGACGGATAATCCAAAGAACGGTTAATCAAGGGACGGATAATCGAGGTTTTACTGTATCCTAATATAAAGAATTTCTGATGATCAAAAGTGGTTGAGAACTCAGTTTACAGTACCCAGAAAATAAAATGAAAGTAAATGCACAATAATAGTAAACCATTCTCCTAGAGATGAAATTAAATCATTTTAAAATGAACAAACCTGAAAGTTGGGCTCATCAATTGCTTCCAGAATCTGATGACCAGTGAGAGCAGCCCAAGGCTGAAAACCATAGCTGAACATCTCCCATAAGGTGACACCATATGCCCAAACATCTGAAGCTGATGTGAAACGCAAGTAACTGATACATTCTGGTGCACACCTGAGGAACATATTCAATTTTCTTCAGAAATGTACATCAATGGATAAGACAAGAATATAATACATACTTTAGAGAAGACTGAGATATTGCTTTGATTCTACAAGATGAACTCATAATCTACTGAACATTTAAATGAATTGGAGGAGTAAATATAATAAATAGAAAATTTTAATGAAGATTTGTAACTGTTTTTATATTGTTGGCTTTTCTACTGTTTCCTACTATCATGCTGTTTCCAAAATTATCAAAAATCAATACTTCGAAACATAACATGTATTTTACATTAAATTTTATTATTCAGTGTGAAGTTTATCAAGCACCATGAATGTAGTCATAAATTAATTTTCTGCTTACACTGCACTCACCAACTCTAGCAATTACCGATAAACCTGAGAGCTGGAATTCTATTTCCAAGAAGTATGTCATGCAATAATTACAGTTGAAACTGACTTATACATATATCAAGGGGAAGAGAAGAAACTACTTGTAACTCAGAATTACTTAGAAATCAGACTTACACAATACATCACATATTTACTGAAAAACCAATGGAATAGACCTACATGTGTAAATCCTTGATTAATAAAAAATACATTAAGACAGAACATATTATTCTGAACTTGGTACAGCCTTAAAGAAATCAGATAGGTTGGCTTGTTTCACTTTTCTTGCATTAAGAGTATAAACCTCCTTTTGCAATTTAGTAATGAATTCAAAGCATTTTCACTACAACTTTTCGCACTGATGTAACGCCTACACACATCGATTGCACTTAAAACTTCACTCAGTTTAAGTGTTTCAAAATTCAAGTCGTTATCTCCATCACTGTCACTATCGCTTGTAGCTGGTCCAACACCACTGCGTTGTTGGCATACATCAGCAATAATCTCTTCATCCGGTAGTTCTCCACGTACAGCCAGATTATCATCGAAATGCACTAAAGTATCTAATTCTACACCCTCCGGTAGCGTTAGCTCATTGCCAGATGAAACTTCGTCCCCATAATCATCATTAGAGGCAGCCTCTTCTAGAAAGACACCAGCTTTGCAGAAACAGTTGCTGATTGTGGAGGATGACACCTGCTTCCTTCCAGGCAGCCGAAATAAAGTCCATGGCTTGTAGCAAATTAATGGAGAGAGGTTCATTTCCTGCATCACTCATCATCATCATCATCATCATCATCATCATCATCATCATTTCCCAACTCCAGTTTCCTGGGTGTGGTGTACAAGTGCTCGCCATCTCCTTCTGTCTTCATACATCTTCTGATCCAGTACATCCTCCCATTTGTATCCTCTCCCCTCCACATCTGATCTTACAGTCTCTATCCAACGTTTTCTTGGTCTTCCCTGTGGTCTTCTTCCTATGAGATTAAGGTCGAAATATTTTCTGGCAGGTCTTTCCCTGTTCATTTTCATTATGTGCCCATGCCACTGAAGACTGCGTTTCTTTATGACACTGATAATAGGAACCTCAATACCAGCTACTTTCCTATTCACTTCATTTCTGATCTTGTCCTTTCTGGTTGTTTGGTTCATGGTTCTAATGAATCTGATTTCAGTTGCTTGGATTCTACTGAAGTCCTTGTTTAGTAGGGTACATGTTTCTAAACCGTACGTGAGGATTGGTACGAAGTAAGTGTGGTGCATGATTGTTTTCGCTTTCTGTGGTATTTTGCAGTCCCAGAGGAGATTTCTGACTTGACTGTAGAAGTTTGATGCTTTCTGTGTCCTGCTGAGTATTTCCTGCCTAACAGTGTTGTCTTTCGATATTGTGCTTCCGAGGTACTTGAAGTGGGAGGCTGATTCGATTTTTTCTCCTTCCAGAAATATATTTGAGCTTGTTCCTTCCCTGTTGATGGTCATTTCCATTGTCTTTGTTTTGCACATCTTCAGTCCAAAATTTTTGAATGTGTTGTTCCATTCATTAAGTTTCTTCTGAACTTCAGCTTCTGTCTCTCCCCATAAAAGCACATCATCAGCAAATACCAGGGCGTTTGGTTCACTGTCCATTTTCTTGATAGATTTGATGACCTTGTCCATTACTATTACGAACAGGAGTGGTGACAGAGCACTTCCTTGTTGGACACCTCTCTTTGTTTCAAACAATTTTGATCGTCCGTTGCCTATCTGGACACAGCTGTAGCACTTCTGGTATAGCATCTTGACTTTGTCAATTAAGTACTTTGGCACCTTTAGGTCTTCCAGACATTCCCACACCTTGTTTCGGGGAACACTATCATATGCTTTTTCAATGTCCACAAATGCAATCACAAGATTTCTTCCGTATTCCCAGTACTTTTCTGTCAGCATCTTTACTGCAAAGATAAGATCCACAGTATTTCGACCTTTCCTGAACCCGTGTTGTTCTTCCTCAAGCAAAGATTCCACTATCTTCCTAAGTCTTGTTTCTATGATCTTTTACAGCAGCTTCAGTGAGTGTGACAACAGCGTGATGCCTCTGTAATTTCCACATTTCCGTCGGTTGCCCTTTTTGAACAGTGGGATGATGACTCCTTTACTCCAATCTTCTGGAATTTTGTTACTTTCCCAAATCACTGATAACACTCTATATAGCCAATTCAAGCATCACTCAGTGTTATTAAATATTGAACGAGCATTTTTCTATAATGCACTTTGAAATTTGCAATGATGCCTAAATCAAGCGATTGTAGAACACTGGTACAGTTAGGTTGAAAAAATTCCACTTGGGCATTCTCCAGAACGATTTGAGATTGAGATCCATAAGAAGAAGGATCTTCTTCTGTTTCTTTTTCATTTTAATGTCCACTTATTTCAACCACTGTTCCATTAGAAGCATAATCATCCAAGAATTTCTGTTGGATTCATATTCCATAGGTTTTGTTTTCGCACCCTTAAAACACCTTGGATTCTTCGATTTTCCTATCACAAGTGGAGGAAGTTTGTCAGATCCATCCACATTGGTGGTGAGAAGTAGGTACTGTTACACGAATTTTACTTTTCTTCCCTCCATGGCATGAGTCACCTTTTTCTGCTAATGTTTTATTAGGAAGGAGATTGTAGAACAGATCAGCCTCATCACAATTGTAGATGTTTGGAGGCTGATCATCGCTTACGATATCCGACAGAACCTCTTCTTTCCAGTGTTGCACTGTGACATCGTACACAGCTTTTGAGTCACCGCAACTTGTTCTCCCTGTGATTCCATGACGATTTTTAAATCCTTGCAACCATCCTGATGAAGCCTTGAAATCAGCAGCGACACTCATAATTTTAGCTAAATCTATTGCTTTTCCCTTCAGCATGTCACCACTAATTGGTAGAGGTTCAGCCCGCTTTTACTGGAACCATGTGAAAAGTGCTTTCTCCAAATCTACATACCTTCCTTCTTGGTGACGGCTGCGATTTGCTGATTTTGAACCCAGTTTTAAGAACTCAACCAAAATAGTTTCTTTTACTGATGACTGTACATATCGTGGTATAAGCAATCCCTAAGCCTGAAGCAATTTCAGTTTTGGTTTTGTGAGGATTAGCGTCCACTTCTCGTATAAATTTTACTTTGTCATCTAGGGTATAACGTTTCTTTTTTCTGTTCTCCATGGCTAATCAAAAGCAAGTGAATGACAAAACTACTGCTCAGCAGTAAACACCACATACCGGCAACATGGACAGTTTACTTCTCCGTTGTTCCCACGAAAGAAATTCTGATATTCAAACAAATTTACTGTATTTTCTTTTGTTTAGGCACCAAAACTGTCCACTTTTGCTTGTAATGTATCTTAATCTTAGGCGGCATTGTAAAAGTAAAAAACGACGAAGGTAGAGCAGGAGCGCGATAGAGAGCGAAAGGGACTCGCTCGGTTGGCCTTTGTTAAGCCGGCAGTAAGTAAGGGTCAACAATGTCACTCGGCGAAACTCTTTGTCTTCTGTTTCAACACCGAAACCTGACCTCTCTACTTCCGCCTACGCCGACAAAGAGGAATCTTCGCAAATACAGTAGTTTCTTTTAAAACAGAACGTGCTCATTATAATTACGCAAAACTCAGTTATATTTCACTGACACTTAATACGTATAACAACGAATTACGCATGAACAGATTATGTATAAATAAGGTTTAATTAACATGCTTTTAAATTACATTTTGCCGGGACCTAAAGGAAATTACGTACAAATACGAATTACGCAGAACAGAGTTACGTATAAAACAGGTTGAACTGTATTTTCTTTTTTAACATCCCACCAGTTATTACACTCGATCTTAAGAGACACTACAGTGTCAAAATTATGTCTTACTGGAAAGGATATCATACCCACTATCTTGTGAACAAAAGGACAATGACCAATGAACATTCTTACTGAGGTGCTATTGAGGCCAGTGTGCGCACTTTAGGTTTGAAACTTACATTAATGCCTACCTTACATACAAAGGTTATTGGAGCAAATGTCCCACTGAATCAATATGGATGATCATGCCCTCAAAAGTAGCTTTCTGTATATCAGTCCATAATGAAAAATATCAGCTTCAAACTGTGGATGTTGGCAGAAAAATAATAATTTTTTGACTTTTGAAAAATAATTTGTTTTTTATGAACCACTACTGCAAGAAATTATGGAACTGTAGTAACCATTTTGTGATCATCATCATCATCATCATCATCATCATCATCATCATCCCCCTTGTCCAATTTGATCTTGGATTGGGTTTTGGATCACTGATCTTTATCTCTGCCTGTCTTTCCACCAATCTTCATCAAAGATGTCTTGAAAGTTTACCACTTTCTGCCTTAAGTCTTGTTCAATTTGTTCTTTCCATCATTTCCTGGATCTACCTCTAGGTCTTATCCGTCTAATCTCCAGTTCAAGCACAGACTTCGGGATCCTCATTCTTCTTCTCACATTTCATTTTTCTTTCACATGCCCATACGACAACGATGGGATAGAAAAGGCCTAGGAATAGGAAGGAAGTGGCCGTGGCCTTAGTGTGAAAATGGGAATATTAGACCAACAATTTGACTGAACATCAGAAAAATGAAATATGTATACTTATAATCTTACAAACACCCCTAAACCAAACCAATGGGCCTTCTGCCTACCAAGCGACTGCTGCTCGGTCCAAAGGCCTGTAGATTACGAGGCGACGCATGGTCAGTGTGATAAATCCTCTCTGCTGTAATCTCTTGCTTTCAAGACCGAGGTCATCATCTTACCATTAAATAGCACCTCAATTAAAGGTAATTGTAGAATGAGTGAACCTGGAACCAGCCCTCTTATCCAGGTAAAAATGCCTGACCTGGCCGGGAATCAAACCAGGGCCCTCCGGGTGAGAGGCAGGCAAGTTAGACCACGCGACCGGCTTCAAAGATTAATTACTGGTGCGCGACTTAAAAATCTCGAAACTTTACATTCAGTTTTACCGCGGAAACTTTGTCAGTTTCCTCTGAAAACTTCTTTCAGTTCAGCAACTTTGATCAGCCAAACTCTTCAAAAATCGAATACCCGTAACCCCAAACCAAACAACAATCAACCACATGTAGTTATTATTTCACTAATCTAATAAAATAAAGCACATTAGATAAAAAAAGCGCTCAACTTGATGGCAAAATCAGTTTTCCTTTTATACTTCTATTGTAATTTAGTCACCGGTATACTGTTCATAGTCAATTTATGGAAATCTCGTATCGCGTAAATTAGACCTACTTCAACTTTTAAAGATTAAGTTGAACTCGAGAATATGGTTTTGAATGTAAGTATCGATTCTCAAGTTCTCGAACGCATTACATTCAATTCTGCCCATCACTGATCACAATCAAATTGGAAAGAGAAAAGATATCATTAACACTTCCAAAATTATGGTTATTCGCAAATAAAACAATTGCAGTTTTTATAATATTTAAACACAAATATGTGAAATTCCCAGTCTTATATTAGGACCAAAACAGCAATAGGCAATCCCAAAACCTCCCATGACTTTATGTATGTAAGGCGCAATATCTGTTCTGGTCTCGATAACATAATTGTATACGATAATATTGAAATACTAAATTTGTGTTGCTTAAGATGGAGCAGTTTCGATTCCTGCCTGAGAGCCAAGTGACTATACAGTGCCCTGAGGGAAGTGCCGAAAACCTGTTCGGCGATACACTCGAAAAAAGTAAAAAGATACAACATCTCACCCTGGACATAATGTAGACGTTTTGCAAGAACGAATATTTGAAGAAACTCGTTCCGTCTTCAAGTAGAGCTCCTGAAATGCGCTCTGTCTCCTTCCAATTGTTGTGGACACTCTTTGTTTTATGATTTCGAAGGATTCTCTAAACAATACCATCCGAATGCAATGCTAAGATCATCCCTTATGCAAGTTCACTGCCGATCGCTTTTGCAGCACAGTAGGCTATTTCCTCAAATTACTGCAATGGCGGGACGTTAACACCATGATCCGTAAGTATGCCGTAGCCGTCCTTTTATTAGATACAGTTTCTTGAAAAACACGAGATCGAGGATTTAGCGTTGATGGGACTGAAATTTCTGGACAGTTGATCCGGGAAATTGTTTCTTCGAGGAACGGATAATGCGGGATTTTTACAATTTAATTAAGGATGTTCGCGGGACCACATAATTTGAATTAATAATACGGGAAAAAGTAGTTTCCAGGTACGTATAATCGAGGTTCTACTGCCCCTGCTTCAAAGCAGAATCGTTCTTCTCCGACAAATCATGTTCAGGAGTCTTGTATGCAAGATTTATTTTTTCATTTTCTTGGTATAGAAAAGCCAAGTGGGGTCTAATATGTGAGGGGGTCTAATACATGAGTAAATACGCTATGTGGTGAAATACAGTAGAAGTCGTACTGGCAATGGAATGAACATACGACAGACATTATGTGCCTAGTTTCACTGTGAATGATAGCGTAACAAATTACTCAACAAAACTAGTCACTGTTATCAGAAATTCAAGATAGAAGAAAAAGCAGTCCACTCACCATGCAATAGGCAGCTTTAGATTTACGTTGAAGTTGGTCTGATAGTAATCCTTTCCAACACCAAGAGCACGAGATAACCCGAAGTCAGAAATCTTCACCTTGTTCTTGGAGAAAACAAGGATGTTTCTTGCAGCTAAATCTCTGGAAAATACATATTAATTGTAAATAACACAGCACTGCCTCTGGGTTAATTTTAACCTTTTATTTTGCTTGCCCACATGCCAGAGAAACATGAACTCTATTGTGTGATCTACTGCTGTTTTAATTAATTCTGTCGGGTAAATATCAAATGCATCTCTTCAGATACTTTACAAGCTGAAACAGAATTGAATGGACTTTTTCCTGCCCTTCAAAAATCCAATGGCTTCTGCTAGGTTTGAACATGTAAACTTGGGATCCAGATACCAACACTCTAATACACTTTGTACAGTAATTACATAAAATGTTACCAATTTCTAATAAAATTGCAGAAAGCTTAAAATAACAAACATGATTTGACATAGTTCTTATCAAAATAAATCATATATTCACCTCCATAATCTTATTAAGATAAAAATTCCCTTTACAAGATATAATTTGCATGAATGCGGAGGAAAAGCAGCGAGCTAATAGGCAGTTGGCTGGAAAGCCCTTGGAATTACATTGCACTGACCTACATACATAGCAGTAAAACCACTCATTTCATCTACAAAGAAATCCCATAAGGCCTATGACCATACATTAAAAATGATACTGAATTATTATGTCAACACAAAATCACTCTCTAGATACGGATAAAAATAATTACAAACATATTAATTTTTTCATGTTGTTGTTTGAGTCATCAGTCCATAGACTGGTTGGATGCAGCCCTCCATGCCACCCTATTCTGTGCTAACCTTTTCATTTCTACGTAACTATTGCATCCTACATCTGCTCTAATCTGCTTGTCATATTCATACCTTGGTCTACCCCTACCGTTCTTACCACCTACACTTCCTTCAAAACCAACTGAACAAGTCCTGGGTGTCTTAAGATGTGTCCTATCATTCTATCTCTTCTTCTCGTCAAATTTAGCCAAAACGATCTCCTCTCGCCAATTCGATTCAGTATCCCTTCATTCGTGATTCGATCTATCCATCTCACCTTCAGCATTCTTCTGTAACACCACATTTCAAAAGCTTCTATTCTCTTTCTTTCTGAGCTAGTTATCGTCCATGTTTCACTTCCATACAATGCCACGCTCCACACAGAAGTCTTCAAAAACATCTTTCTAATTCCGATATCAATGTTTGAAGTGAGCAAATTTCTTTTCTTAAGAAAACTCTTCCTTGCTTCTGCTAGTCTGCATTTTATGTCCTCCTTACTTCTGCCATCGTTAGTTATTTTACTACCCAAGTAACAATATTCATCTACTTCCTTTAAGACTTCATTTCCTAATCTAATATTTCCTGCATCACCTGCCTTCGCTCGATTGCACTCCATTACTTTTGTTTTGGACTCATTTATTTTCATCTTGTACTCCTTACCCAAGACTTCATCCATACCATTCAGCAACTTCTCGAGATCTTCTGCAGTCTCAGATAAAATAACAATATCATCGGCAAATCTCAAGGTTTTGATTTCCTCTCCTTGGACTATGATTCCCTTTCCAAATTTCTCTTTGATTTCCTTTACTGCCTGTTCTATGAAAACATTGAAAAGGAGAGGGGACAAACTGCAGCCTTGCCTCACTCCTTTCTGGATTGCTGCTCCTTTTTCAAAGCCCTCGATTCTTATCACTGCAGACTGATTTTTATACAGATTGTAGATAATTCTTCGTTCTCGGTATCTGACCCCTACCGTCTTCAGAATCATAAATAGCTTGGTCCAATCAACATTATCGAATGCCTTTTCCAGATCTACGAATGCCATGTACGTGGGCTTGTCCTTCTTGATTCGATCCTCTAAAGTCAGGATTGCTTCACGTGTTCCTACATTTCTTCTGAAGCCAAATTGATCTTCTCCCAACTCAGTTTCAACTTGTTTTTCCATTCTTCTGTAAATAATACGTGTTAAAATTTTGCAGGCATGAGATACTAAACTAATGGTGCGGTAGTTTTCACACCTGTCAGCACCGGCTTTCTTGGGAATAGGTATAACAACATTCTTCCGAAAATCGGATGGGACTTCTCCTGTCACATACATCTTACACACTAAATGAAATAACCTTGCCATGCTGGTTTCTCCTAAGGCAGTCAGTAATTCAGAGGGAATGTCATCAATTCCAGATGCCTTGTTCCTATTGAGGTCACTCACAGCTCTGTCAAACTCTGACCTCAAAATTGGGTCTCCCATTTCATCAGCATTAACAGCCTCTTCATGTTCCAGAACCAAATTATCTACATCTTTACCTTGATACAACTGATGGATATGCTTCTGCCATCTTTCTGCTTTGTCTTCTTTCCCTAGAAGTGGCTTTCCATCTGAGCTCTTAATATTCATACACCTAGATTTCCTTTCTCCAAAGGTTTCCTTGATTTTCCTGTATGCAGCATCTACCTTTCCCAGGACCATACAGCCTTCAACATCCTTGCACTTCTCCTTCAGCCATTCTTCCTTAGCTACCTTGCACTTTCTATCCACTTCATTCTTTAATCGCCTGTATTCTTTTCTGCCCTCTTCATTTCTAGCATTCTTGTATTTTCGTCGTTCATCAATCAGGTCTAGTATCTCCTGAGTTATCCACTGATTCTTAGTTGATCTTTTCTTCCTTCCTAACATTTCTTCAGCAGCCCTACTGACTTCATTTTCCATGACTCTCCACTCTTCCTCTACTGTGTTTCCTTCGGCCTTTTCATTTAGTCCTTGTCCAACATGTTCCTTGAAACAATCCATCACACTCTTTTCTTTCAACTTGTCTAGATCCCATCTTTTTGCATTCTTTCCTGTCTTCAATTTCTTCAACTTCAGATGGCATTTCATGACCAACAAGTTGTGGTCAGAGTCCACGTCTGCTCCTGGGAAAGTTTTGCAATCCAACACCTGGTTTCTGAATCTCTGCCTAATCATAATGAAGTCTATTTGATACCTTCCAGTGTCTCCAGGTCTCGTCCACGTATACAGCCGTCGTTTGTGGTGTTTGAACCAAGTATTGGCAAGCACTAAATTACGATCAGTGCAGAATTCAACCAGCCGACTTCCTCTTTCGTTCCTTTGTCGCAATCCAAATTCTCCTACTGTACTACCTTCTCTTCCTTGGCCTACCACTGCATTCCAGTCTCCCATCACAATTAGATTCTCGTCACCTTTTACATATTGTATTAAATCTTCTATCTCCTCATATATTCTTTCGATTTCTTCATCATCCGCTGAACTAGTAGACATATAGACCTGCACTATTGTGGTAGGCATTGGTTTGGTGTCTATCTTGACGACAATAATTCTTTCACTATGCTGGTCGTAGTAGCTTACCCGCTGCCCTATTTTCTTATTCATTATTAAACCAACTCCTGCATTTCCCCTGTTTGGTTTTGTGTTGATAATTCGGTAGTCGCCTGACCAAAAATCTTGTTCTTCCTGCCAACGTACTTCACTTATACCAACTACATCTAACTTTAGCCTATCCATCTCCCTTTTCAGATTCTCTAACCTACCACAACGATTCAAACTTCTAACATTCCACGCTCCGACTCGCAGAATGTCAGTATCCATCTTCCTGATGATCGCCTCCTCTCGTGTAGTTCCCACCCGGAGATCCGAATGGGGGACTAGTTTACCTCCGGAATATTTTACCTGGGAGGAAGCCATCATGAGTACATCATTCACACAGAGAGAGCTGCATGTCCTCGGGAGTTAGTTACGGCTGTAGTTTCCCGTTGCTTTCAGCCGTGTAGCAGTATCAACACAGCTAAGCCATGTTGAGTATTATTACAAGGCCGTATCAGTCAATCATCTAGACTGCCGCCCTTGCAACTACCGAAAGGCTGCTACCCCCCTTTCGATGAACCATTCGTTAGTCTGGTCTCTCAACAGATACCCATCCGATATGGTTGCACCTGCGGCTCGGCTATCTGCATCATTGGGACACGCAAGCCTCCCCACCGCGGCAAGGTCACATGGTTCGCAGAGGTTCATGTCGTCATTAAAAATCTTTCAGTATTTTCAAAACATTATGACAAATCCTGTAATTCAGGGAAAATGTACTTTATATAGTCATTTGACAAAATGAAACAGATTTTTCATTTTATCATTACAGTGGTACTTAATAAATTTCCCCCCTTCAAGTGGTACATCTGAAATGTACAGTATATCCATCCATCAATTTCCTTTTCAAATTTTTTCGGCAGAATATTTCACAATTATTTTTTCCAAGAAAGACAGTCCAAACACTCTTCTGTAATATTAACGTTTTAAAAGCATTTGAGTCCTCTTCTAAGTACAGTATATTTTTTGCTAGGGGTTTTATGTCGCACCGACACAGATTAGGTCTTATGGCGACGATGGGATAGGAAAGGCCTAGGAGTTGGAAGGAAGCGGCCGTGGCCTTAATTAAGGTACAGCCCCAGCATTTGCCTGGTGTGAAAGTACAGTATATTATGAATCTTCATAATTCCTAACAATGTCAACACAATCCACTCTCTTTATACAGATACAGCAAGCAAAATTCCTCAACTCTGAATATCTCACCTGTGAATAAGCCTCTTTGTTTCAAGATACTGCATACCATCACATATTTGGATGGCAAAATCACACAGTGCCAGGACTGGAAAACTAGCACGTAAGGATGGTTCCTTTAGACACTCGAGTAGAGAACGTAAGGGGGCTAATTCTGTGACCTGTAATGATACAATACTGTATTAAATTTTTAAACATTCGATGCACTGCAAACGAGAGAAAAAGATTATGACTAGGATTGGAGAGACAAATATATTACAGTATTTAAATGTTACTATTGAGGTCTACTTTTATTAATAATATTAAAAATAAGTAGAGCAAGAGCCATCATATCAAGATATTAAAAAAGTATTATACAAAAAAAAACAATAAAGCTTCAGGTAGTGACAACATTCCTGCTGAGCTTATTAAATATGGTGGAGAAAGATTACATAAATACATATATAAGATCATTCTAAGGATATGACACAATGAAGTTATTCCAAAAGAATGGCAGGAATCACTTACTGTACCAATTCATAAAGGAGGGGATAAGGAAGAACTTCAAAATTATCGTGGTATATCTCTTGTAAACGCGGCCTACAAAATTCTTTATTCTTTTACAGCGTTTAAAACCATTTACTGAAAACGTTATTGGGGACTATCAGAACGGTTTTCCTGGTAAAAGATCCAATACAGACAACATATTTGCAATTAAGACTATTAATGATAAAGTGTGGGAACACAAGGAGTCGGTTCATTATCTCTTTATAGATTTTTATAGATTTCTTCAAGGCATATGATTCAATCCATAGAGAAGGGCTGTGGAACATCATGATGGAGTTTGGCTTTCCCATAAAATTAATTAACATGTGCAAACTGTGTATGGATGGTAATGTTAGCTGTATTTTTCTCAAGGGCAGAAAATCAAGTTCCCTCCAGAATAAAACTGGACTGAGACAAGGGGATGCACTATCTCCTCTTCCACTCAACATTGCACTGGAGAAGATTATCAGGAAATTAGCTCTTGTACCTGCTGGCATCACATTGGGGAGAGAACATAAAGTCCTTGCATAGGTGGATAATATTGTTCTTATTGGTCGCAATGAATTAGAAATTAGGCAGTCATTTGTGGAACTAGAAGAAATGGCAGCAAAAATTGGCTTACGAGTAAATGATAAAAAGACACATTACATGGCTGTACAGTGACCGAATCATGAGGAGGTTGACAGATTGCCTTTGAATATTGGGAAATACATATTTAAAAGAGTAGAGGAGTTTAAATTCCTTGGTGTATTAATCGATGAGCAAAACCGAAAGCAACAGGAACACCAAGCTAGAATTAAGAATGCAGATAAGGCATTTTACTCTATATTAGGTTCTAAGTTTTTAACAAGGAATGCATACAATACAATCATTTAATCAGTACTTCTGTATGGTTCCGAGACATGGAGTATAACAAAGAAAGAGCAGCAGCAGTTGCAAGTCTTTGAGAATAAAGTTTACAGAAAAATATTTGGCCCATGGTTCGATCCTATCTCTCAAAGCTAGCAGAAAAGATCTAATTATGAGATTTACACCCTCTTACAACACACTATAATGGGTGTGATAGAATCCAACAGACTGTGCTGGGCTGGACATGTACTGAGGATGCAGGATAACGGAGCACCAGTAGATCTATACAAAGGATCTCTTAATGGGAAAAGACCTTCAGGAAGACCCCGAAGCACCTGGAAGATGGAGATCAACAAGGTATGCCGGACCCTCCAAATTGATAAGTGGGAAGGGTGAGCTCAAAATCGAAAAGGATGGAAGAGGATTGTGAGATCGGCACGGGAACTTCAAATGCAAATAAGGCATTTTACTCTATGAGCCCTATATAGGCTCTAAGTTTTAACAAGGAATACAAAAATGATTATCTACAATGCAATCATTCGACCAGTACTTCTGTATGGTTCCAAGATATGGAGTATAACCAAGAAAGAGCAGTGGCAGTTGCAAGTCTTTGAGAATAAAGTTTACAGAAAAATATTTGGCCCATGGTTCGATCCCATCTCTTAAAGCTGGCAGAAAAGATCTAATTATGAGATTTACGCCCTCTCTCAACAACACACTATAATGGGTGTGATAAAATCCAACAGACTGCACTGGGCTGGACATGTACTGAGGATGCAGGATAACAGTGCACTAGTAGATCTATACAAGGGATCTCTTAATGGGAAAAGACCTTCAGGAAGACCCTGAAGCATCTGGAAGAAGGAGATCAACAGGGTATCCCGGACCCTCCAAATTGATAACTGGGAAGAGCGGGCTCAAGATCAAAAAGGATGGAAGAGGATTGTGAGATCAGCACGGAAACTTCACGTCCCTCAGAAGCCTACTGAGTGAGTGAGTGAGTGAGTAATAAGTAGCTCAACTGGTGGTCATGATTATTAAGGCGCCAAGTCTTGATGGTATGACTCCATGGTTGCTGGTTTGAGTCCCGTTGGTGGAAAAAAAAAAAAAAAACCCACCATCAGAATGTTGGCTGAAAGGGTAGGAGAGGTAGTGATACCCTATTTTTAATAACTAGATTGCACACCAAAAGTCGGGGTTTAATTTTAAACATCTCTGAAGTGTTCATATGGAATGAGGGCATATGATGCTGCTGATGGTGATTTGTCCAATCAGATGGAGACTTTAAGCCTTAGGCAGACTCCTTGGTGTTATTAGACAGGAGTGGGCTGTGTGCCACCAATGAGTGTCAACCTCTCCCTACCTCATTATCACCACCACCACCACCACCACCACCACACAAACAGATGAGCAATTTGCACATGGGCATCAACTGGAAGGACATCCACCAGGCCTCTCCGACGGCCACACTATATTACAGTAATAACATTTGAATATACAAGCAACAATCTATTATATATAAAATAAGAGTTTTGTCTGTACATTGCTCAGAACTTAAAAAGGATGGTATTTCTGTATTGGTCGTGTCCATAGTAGCAAGGAAATGCACTTTTTAATTTTCCATAATTTCTATCTGTCTGTCTGTATGTATGTACACGCATCAAGAGAAAACGGATGAAGAGAATTTAATGATAATCGATGTGTAAAGTCGGGAAATAAGATGCTACAATCTAAGCTATAAACAATCTTATTCATGCTGAGAGAAATGGTAGTTTAGGGGAGGTCTTAAAATTTAATTCTCAAATATTTATGTTATTAGTGGTCCTATCTTAATGATAATCGGTATGCAAAGTCGGGAAATAAGTCGCTACAATCTAGGCCATAAATGATCTTATTCACACTGAAAGAAATGGGAGTTTAGGGGAAAGCCTAAACTTAAATTCTCAAATTTTTACGTTATTAGTGGTCCTATCTTAATGAAAAATCGGGATGCAAAATTGGGAAATAAGTCGCTACAATCCAGGCCATAAATAATTTTATACACGCTAAGTGAATTGGTAGTTTAGGGGAGAGCTTAAAATTTAATTCTCCAATATTTGTGTTATTAGTGGTCCTATTGATAAATACTACATTACTAAAGTTATACTGTACTAAATTTTCGATCATTTATGTCTTATACATTTTTACCGTACCAGCTATAACAGATATATTCATGAATTTGGATTTTTTTGCTAAGTCCATACCAGCGCCAACTCACAAGAAAATGGCTAGACAGAATTTAATGAAAATCATTATGTAAAGTTGGGGAATACGGAACTACAGTCTACGCTATAAATAATTTTATAAGACGTCCTACTATCACAGAGTCTAAAGAAAACTAAATGTCAAGGCCTACAATGCAGAAAGCTCGTAACATTGAACAATAACATTTCATTGACCATTGTTTGTTGTGATGTGCTCTGTGTCTTCTGTTGCCAGTCATGTCTGATAGAAGGGATTACTTCTGTATACAGAGTATTTTTTATTTGTTTTTTCGTTGCACCGACACATGTAAGTATTATGGCGATGATGGGATAGGAAAAGGCTAGGAGCAGAAAGGAAGCGGCCCTGGCGTTAATTACTGTAATTACTGTGAAAATGGGAGACCACAGAAAACCGTCTTCAGGGCTGTCGACAGTGGTTTTTGAGCATATACATCACCAAGGAAACAGAGAAATATTGTCTTCACATTCTAAAAGAAGTTGTCTGAAATTCATTCTCACAGCGTCCAGATGATAGTAGCACTCATTGAATAATAAATAGAAGTCATAATGTACTCCACTGAGTAGTTATGCAACACAAAACCGTGTGTCGAACTCTGGTCAGCACACGAGTGTTAGCGCTGAACGGCGGCTGTCAACCTGTTGTTGACACGCGAGCGGAAAGAGTTAAGTTCAACTGGGCTATGTATAAAACAGTTTCTACTCTGGCTATAAAAGCTAGACTCATAACGGAGCGTTTGGCACAAGTAAATAATGATGATACTATTAATAACATTCTTAAACGAAAGAGCAATAACTTATTAAAAAATATTGGACACATGAATTATTTAACATACATACATAAACATTATAGACTGTTATGCCTTTCAGCATTCAGTCTGCAAGCCTCTGTGAATGTACTAAACGTCGCCACAATCTTCGATTTGCAACTAGTGTTGTGGTCTTATTTAGTTCTATACTTCTTATATTTAAATCGTTAGAAACTGAGTCTAACCATCGTCGCCTTGGTCTACCTCTACTTCTCTTACCCTTCATAGCAGAGTCCATTACTCTCCTAGGTAACCTATCCTCCTCCATTCGCCTCACATGACCCCACCGCCAAAGCCAGTTTATGCATACAGCTTCATCCATCGAGTTCATACCTAAATTAGCCTTTATCTCCTCATTCCGAGTACCCTCCTGCTATTGTTCCCACCTGTTTGTACCAACAATCATTCTTGCTACTTTCATGTCTGTTACTTCTAACTTATGAATAAGATTTCCTGAGTCTACCCAGCTTTCGCTCCCGTAAAGCAAAGTTGGTCTGAAAACAGACCAATGTAAAGAGAGTTTCGTCTGGGAGCTGACTTCCTTCTTACAGAATACTGCTGATCGCAACTGCGAGCTCACTGCATTAGCTTTACGACACCTTGATTCAATCTCACTTACTATTTTACCATCCTGGGAGAACACACAACCTAAATACTTGAAATTATCGACCTGTTCTAGCTTTGTATCCCCAATCTGACATTCAATTCTGTTGAATTTCTTACCTACTGACATCAATTTAGTCTTCAAGAGGCTAATTTTCATACCATACTCATTGCGCCTATTTTCAAGTTCCAAGATATTAGACTGCAGGCTTTCGGCACAATCTGCCATTACGACCAAGTCGTCAGCATAGGCCAGACTGCTTACTACATTTCCACCTAACTGAATCCCTCCCTGCCATTTTATACCTTTCAGCAGATGATCCATGTAAACTATGAACAGCAAAGGTGAAAGATTACAGCCTTGTCTAACCCCTGTACGTACCCTGAACCAAGAACTCATTCCACCATCAATTCTCACCGAAGCTCAATTGTCAACATAATTCTTTAAATCTCATATTATTTTCCATGTATGGTTGCCTAAAATATTGTATGTTTCACTGAAATGCCCTTAATTATAACCCAAACAAAATGTCCTGCAATAACAAATCTGCATAACATTGTTGGCAGCCCTAAAGATGGTGTTCCATGGTTTTCCATTTTCACACCAGGCAAATGCTGGGGCTATACCCTAATTAAGACTACAGTTGCTTTCTTCCCACTCCTAGTCCCCATCCCATTGTCGCCATAAGACCTATCTGTGTCGGTGCGACGTAAAGCCCCTAGCAAAAAAAAAAAAAAAAAAAAAAAAAAAAAAAAATGTATAAATTTAATGTAAAAGCTCATACAAGTAAAAGCGTTATTCAGTATATGCATAATAATTTCATATATATAAATGTATAATATAAAATTATGTAATATTAATCCTTCATTACCATAACCAATAATGTCTGAAATACATGATTTTAACATTATCTCTAATGGTCAGGAAAAATTCATGTTTGTCATAAAAAAGATAACGAAGTAACTTACCAGCATCAGGGCATTTGTGTCTAGCACTACACCATATAACCGCACTATATGTTCATGATCTATTGCATGCATAATGGCAGCCTCTTTCAAAAATTCAATAGGATTATTTTGCATGCGTTCTCTGCTCAGACATTTGATGGCCACTTGAATCTGCAAATAAAAGTTTATAATCAACATGAAATTCAAATCAACTGAATGAATTAGAAAATAAATTTAATTCAGAAATTTAAAAATATCATTTTTAGACATAAATAATATTTATCATAAAAAGGTAACGGATTGGTGACTCTACCCTGCATTTAACAGTTTATATCTTTACAATGAACTGCTGAAGTGTATTTTGAACTATACTTAATAATTATACTAGATAGTTAAAGATTATGCCAGAAAAGGACAATAAATAATATAGAAAATATATTCAGCCTTGCATCTTTCCCAATCTGAGAAGGCAGCATTAGATAAGAGTCATTTGGATAACTAGGATACTACTGAAAAATCAAGGGTCTAATATGATCATTATTAATTTTGTAAAAAGGTACTCTGCAGATTCACAGAACAAATCAAACTGAAAATGTATTACCAAATATTCAAACTTTTCCTTTCAACAGAAAAAATCTTCCCCCTGTTTGTCCAGTAGCAGATACTTACTCTTTCACCATCATTTGTCCATACTCCTTGCTGCACAACACCAAATTCTCCAGTTCCCAGTTCTTTATTCACTAAAATAGCCTCAGCAGGAATGATGTGCTTGTTAGGAACTTTGACATGTGATTTCTCTGGTCCTTCATCCGGTAACATGGCCAGCATGGAAGCAACCTGCTCTTCTCGTCGTGGTAGAATCATCTAAACCAAACAAAATTTTAATTATAAAAAGAAATGCTGCATAAGAATTTATTATACTGTTGGTAATTTTTAATTACTGACTAAAATCTCACACGATGCTCCAAAGAATTTGTAAAATATAAAATATTTGTAATAATCTTGACAGTTTTATATATGTAGTCAAACTGTGAGGTTACCAGCTTTTGGTATAAAAATACAAGCTCTTTTAAAAGTTCTTGCTGCATCATGTGAGGAGCTTGGGACATCATAGTAAACTGCCCAGTGTGATTGGTTTGAGTGAAGTCGTTCTGATAACCTGCATGACTATAATGTCTAAATTGGTTGGTGCATTTGTAACTAATTGGGATTAGGATAGGAACGAAAAGAGCAGTAGCCTATGGGTTTAGTACTCTTCCTCCTCCCTCACCCCAGTATCTGCATGGAATTGAAGGGATAAATTTCAGAACACGATTTCTATGATGACTGAAGGTGGAAGTATTACATATTTTGCTTCTCAGTAATATTACCTTATATTGAATACACCTAGTCCCAGTTCCTCCAAACAGCCTTAAATTCAGGTTCAAAGCCTGGATTATAACCTTTGCATCAGGTTTTTTCCCTTACATCAATATAATGCTACTGATTAAGTTAGTGTTTAGAAGCTGGTATAAACACTGCAATATTCTGATGTCTCACTATGATGAAGGGTAAAATAAAGCCTCATATTACGTCCTACAACAGTCAGACACTTCAGAGATATATCTATTCTGGAATGCTATACAGAGTTTCGAGACAGCTGTTTTACTGTCATGAGAATGTACCAAGTGCAATAATAATGTTATTGGTTTTATATCCCTCTATTTACTTGTACGGTTTTCAGAGATGCTGAGGTGCTGGAATTTTGTCCTACAGGAAGTATACCAAGTGTGAAGCAGATCAGATGTGGATATTTCATTCAACAATTTTGAATAGTTTATAACTTAGGTTCTTTAGTCTGCTGAAACAAATTTTGAATAAATAAATTTATAACCTACCTGAAAAAAGAAAACATATGGTAAGAGAATTATATCAGAAAACAACTTAATATTAAGTTCTTTCTCTTTCAGGTATAATTCTATTACCATATGACCAGAAAACAACTTAATATTAAGTTCTTTCTCTTTCAGGTATAATTCTATTACCATTTGTTTACTTTTTCAAGCAGTTTATAAAGCAGACTGAAGAACCTAACAGTTATAAATTAAATGAGTGGAAATTGAAAAATGGCTTCAGATATCATGAAAAAAAAAAAAATTAAAAATAATAATAATTTAAACAGGACAGTGATGAGAAAGATTCATTCCTGAGAAGGACAATGAAATTAATTTTAGTCTTAACATTGGTATGTTACTGAACAAATTACTTTCCTTCTAAAGCCTTGTCAAATTAGAATGATGTACTGTATGTCTAACTTAATTAAAATTACAAGGTATAATATTCATTTGACGTTAGGATTCTTTTTGATGAAACTCGAAGTGTAACCATGAACAGTGATAAAAAACCAAAATGTTTTAAATTTCGAAAATATTTAAACTCATTTCAATCAAAATGAGAGCCTTTCTTTCATACCCAGACAAAAACCTTACATAAATGCTCTGGTACCACCGCAGAATGAATTAATTTCTTTCATGATCAGATTGTTCCACCCCTAATTCAACAAACTTTGGTGATTGCCACTGATCCTATCTCCATAACGGCTACTGGAAAGGGTAGTGTCCCTGACTTAGCCAAAGTTCATGAGTTTACTCCTGGCCACAATAATATTTCAAGATCTTGGCTCTCCATGCTATATATGTTAGCATATTAACACGTTGAGTGCCATGCGACCCCATTTGGGTATGTGAGAGTAATACCAACATAAATGGTCCTTTATTGGACAATATAAATTTTCCAGCTAGCTCATTCCTGGCCACCAGCGCCTCGCCCCCGTGTGCCATGTTGGGCTCATCAGTTGGCACATAGCACACCCACCAAGATGCTGGCTGGTGCATACCATGGAGGCCACTGCGCAGGCTACTTGGAGCCACCGGCAGTGCCAATGCACTATGAGAGACTTTGTCTCACTATCAAACAATTGATGCCTTCCTGGCCATCAGATGAAATAGATGTTGATTCCCATAGGAAACCTGAAATATTTGTCCGAATGAGTAAATTTATAATACCAACATAAATGGTCCTTTATTGGACATTATAAATTTTCCAGCTAACTCATTCCTGCCCGCCAGCGCCTCGCCCCCGTGTGCCATGTTGGGCTCATCAGTTGGCACATAGCACACCCACCAAGACGCTGGTTAGTGCATACCGTGGAGGCCACTGCGCAGGCTACTTGGAGTCAGGTTCAGGTTCCCTATGGGAATCAACATCTATATTATCTGATGGCCAGGCATCAATTTTTTGGTAGTGGGACGAAGTCTCTCATAGTGCACTGGCACTGCCGGTGGTTCCAAGTAGCCTGCGCACTGGCCTCCACAATATGCACACAGTCTAACACATACAGTCGCGAAGCTCTGATGATATTTTTCATCCGATGCGACTACAGCTCTCCAAGTGGCGAGGTAGAGGCAACTTGCTAGCAGACAACAGGGAACGAATTACCACTACAGTCTAAAATGGTCATAACTTCTGAACCATTCATGCAAATAATGTCCTGACAAGGTTATTGTAATCCTTATGAAATTGTGGAGGAGGTCAAACAATTTATTTCGATGAAGAGTTCGAGGATAATATTGAAATATTTATTTAATCTATAGGAATTATTTTTCTTTATCACGGACTATAAGATAAAATTGCTTCTAGAGGGCAACCGGTTCAAAATAGGTATATACCATTGCAGACATTTTTGTAGAGGTTTCTATGCTCTACAATTCTTACGCTTACACTTGGGGTGTATCGTTGATAGTTCAGGCAGCGTAAGCCAAGAAAACAAGCGACCGACATCGAACCTGCCAAGTTGGGCTAAGAAGGCTAGCGCAGCGCTCTACCATGGTCGTCACTTGCTTTCTTGGCTTACGCTGCCTGAACTGTCAACGATAGACCCCAAGTGTAAGCGTAAAAATTGTAGAGCATAGACACCTCTACAAAAAAGTCCGCGATGGTATATACCCATCTCGAACCAGTTGCCTCAAGAAGCGATTTTATGTTATAGTCCGCGGTAAAAAAAAACATAACTCCTTAAGATTAAATAAATATTTCGATATTATCCTCGAACTCCTCATCGAAATAAATGGTTTGACCTCCTCCACTATTTCATAAGGATTACAATAAACTTGTTAGGACATTATTTGCATGAATGGTTCAGAAGTTATGACCATTTTAGACTGTAGTGGTAATTCGTTCCCTGTTGTCTGCTAGCAAGTTGCCTCTACCTCGCCGCTAGAGGTGCTAGTGTCGCTCCAGCTATCAAGTGGATGAACCTTCCTCTTATTAGAGCTTCGCGACTGTATGTATTAGACTGTGGTATGCACTAGCCAGCATCTTGGTGGGTGTGCTATGTGTCAACTGATGAGCCCAACATGGCACACGGGGGCGAGGCACTGGCGGCCAGGAATGAGTTAGTTACATGCAACAGGAATGAGTTAGCCGCAAAAATTGATAATGTCCAATAAAGGACCATTTATGTTGGTATTATAAATTTACTCATTCGGACAAATATTTCAGGTTCACTATGGGAATCAACAACTATATCATACGTGGGAATAGTCAAGATTTTTAACTTCACGTCCCCATATGGGGTCGTACGTTTCTTCGAAATCGAGAACTGTGCGAACCCATTTGGGTATGTAGTAAGTATGTATTTTGAAGCTGTATAAATCCTCTTCCTGTCACCTGTTGGCCATAAGTACATGCAAAGTCCATCTTTCATTCGACAATTACTGTTTAGGAGCGACCCCATATGTGTACGTCAAGAGTGCTTTGTAGGGTGACAAACTCAATGTCTATCTCGCACACGAATTATTTATATAAGTGTTCAATGCTGTGAAGTTCCTTTCCCTTTAAGTCATTATGAATAAATTGAGCTGTAAAAGACTTAGTGCAGATAGTCTGGACGATTTATTGAACAAGTCGCACAATGATGTAGACGAAGTATATAGTTGCAGGGATTTTGAACCCAGTACAGAGCAAATAGCGATCTCGCACATTCATCCACATTGATACAATCTTCAGCATACACTTCCTGACTATACTTTGAGTTTGCAAGCAACCTGTTGCAACACTGTCAACCGTCTTCAACAATATAGTCAGTTTCCCATGTTGCACAATCATCACTGCTAGACCATATGTACAGATTCTTACCCAAATTAAAAGTTATACAAACATAATGATATACATATTCAGTATTCCCTAAATACAAATTCTTCTTATAATATTATGCTCTTACAACATAACTTACCGAATTCACATTATTTTCACTACTTTACATAACATCATTTTATAGGAAAAATTTTCTAACCTAAAATCAGTAGATCATCATTTACAAAAATTTCCTAACCTAAAATCGGGGATGGTACTTTTGTCCGGCTCCAGTATGAACAAGCTAACACGTCTCTTATAATCAATTACATAATATAACGCGTCCCTACAAAGGAAAAGGTAAGTATGGCCGAGCGCTGGGACATTAACTACTGTATAAGTGCGACCCCATTTGGGAGCGTGTACGTGTACACTTCGTAATGACCAATATGACGCCCAAAATTTGACCTAATATACATAATAAGTTAACCAAATATGTCATAAATATATCCTCATTTCAGCAAACACTTGTTTGGTTAAGCCTATGAACGTTTTGGCACCAGGAAGTAACTCGATGTTATTAGCTCACGGCACTAGACAGCAATCCCATGAATTTCAGTCTGGCACTCAACATATTAAAGAAATCTAACAGAACAATCCGTATCAGTCCAGCTACATTAACTCAACCTTAGAAATTATCCAACAGATGTCTATTTTACTGCTAGATGGCAATGCAAGCAAAATATTAAATCTAATATGCATGCTACCTAAAATCTACAGAAAATTCTTTCGGCATCAGCAGGCTGGCAACTCAGTACCTGAGGCCAAATTAACATTGTTAATATAACAGTTAGAAGGATAATGGTAATGACACATTGACAACAGAGTACTCCTGGACAAAATATGACAACCTGATAAAAATGTCACTGAGGATTACAGAATTAACCAAAACATTTTGAGTAAAATATCATAAAGTTGAACACAAGAGTATATACCCTATAATTAATCAGATAATACACGTCCAACAATGTCAGTTGATATAACATAGAATTATTTCTATCCTTCATCCACAAACTGATTATTAAGAAAAAAGTTCTTTCTACAAAACATTATGGCTGGAAGTCATATTGGGTCAAAATTGCTTTTTAAGAAAAAGATATGCTAATTTGCATTATCTTCATAAACTGCAGCCTTTACAATCTGACAGGACTGAAATGAAAACGAATAAGACACCAGAGACCAGTAAGAAAAGGATATTATCAGGCAGTACCATATGGCTGATAAAACAGGAACGAGAGAGTTTTAAAAAAGTAACTATGATCGGTGGAAAACAGTAAATAAAAATGTAAACAGACTCTGGGATGGGTTTAAAGCAATTGTTAAGGAATGTGAAAACAGGTTTATACCTTTAAAGGTAATAAGGAACGGTAAAGACCCACTATATTATAACAGAGAGGTAAAGAGACTAAGAGGGAGGTGCAGGTTGGAAAGAAATAGAGTTAGAAATGGCTGTGGAAGTACGGCGAAATTGAAGGAACTTAATAGGAAATTGAATCTAGCAAATAAGTCAGCTAAGGATAACACGATGGCAAGCATAATCAGCAGTCATACAAATTTCAGTGAAAAATGGATGGGTATGTATAGGCACTTCAAGACAGAAACAGGTTCCAAGAAGGACAGGAATCATTGATGAACAAGGGGAATGTGTAGGCGAGGATTCTTCACACACAGTGCTCTCTAACATATATGTCTTATATATATATATATATTTTTTTTTTTTTTGTTAAAAATGAAGCCATGTTTTCCAGTGTTGACTTAGTTAAATGTAGCAAAGGCTTTTCAGTCTGTCAAACACATAGCAAATACAATGTAAATTAAAACACTAAAAGCATATCTGTTAGTGTGTGTTTTACAGATATGCTTTTAGTGTTTTAATTTATATTGTATTTGCTATGTGTCTGACAGACTGAAAAGCCTTTGCTACACATATATGTCTTAATAACGTATTTGATCTATGACTTCTTCATAAACACGCATTACTGATACTTAAAATTATACAGTGCCTCATAAACTACAACTAAAAATATGTATTTGACTTTAGACTTCTACATAACTTTGAAATCTCAATGCACAGTTCTCCCTTATGCGTTATAGTGCTCCATAAACTGCATCTGACAGCATCATCTAAACTTCATTTTTACCTGTGCATCTTATTTGTGTTTTTTTGGCTATATTTCAACGCACGGTGCTCCTTAAAGATTTTAGTGCTTCACTAGCAGAAACCAAACAGAATTATTTAAACTTCGCATTTTATTTTTCTATGCATGATTTTACACTTATTTGTAATTGGTTGATGATGACCATGAATACTGGTCAAAACCAGTACAAATTTTAATTAAATAGGAATGTAAACTTACATTTCATATTTTAATAGTATTGAAAGGTGGAACCATTAAATATCTTCTTTTAACTTAATATTAAAAGAGTAGCATTACAAAAATGTTGCAAAGTTGGGCTGTGAAGACTTGGAAGAAAGGAGACGAGCTGCTTGAATAAGTGGTATGTTGCAAGAAATCAGCTTCATTTTCCGTATCAAATCTTATTTACATTGAATTATCGATTTAATGCAAGTGGTATGTTCCGAGCTGTCAGTGGAGAGATGGCGTGGAATGACATTAGTTGACGAATAAGTTTGAATGGTGTCTCTAAAAGTAGGAAAGATAATGTTGGAATTCAAGAAGACAAATCGGGGAAAATAATCATTTGTAGGAAGGGGAGTTAGGGATTGGAATAACTTACCAAGGGAGATGTACAATAAATTTCCAATATCTCTGCAATCATTTATGAAAAGGCTAGGAAAACAACAGATAGGAAATTTGCCACCTGGGCGACTGCCCTAAATGCAAATCAATAGTGATTAATACTAAGGATACTAACTTACCTTCTTGAATTTGGACAAATAATTCTGTGGGAAGTGTTTTTGAAAGTACTTCTTCATCCGCCGCATTTCTGGTTTGGACATGCCAATTTGGTGAAGGTCTTCTTCTGTAACATACTTAAGTTGAGGCACATTCTGGACCTGAAAATAAAAACAACAGTGTTTTAACTTTTTATTAATAAAGAGAAGAGTTGATGTTAAAGGAATCTATTATGATCATTAGCAGTTAGAATGAACATTATACAAATAACTTTATTAGAAATGGAAAGGAACAAACCGATATATCACTTTGACATTTCTTTCTTTCTATTACTTTTGTAACTTACCAAATGCTAACTGGGAAGAGAATGCAAATGACGGAAAGCATGACCAGCAAATGGTGAATAAGTTAACATGGGTAGGACAGTTGAATCAGAAAGTAATGGAAACAACTAGAGGGAAAAAATATTCTAGATGTGTCACTGATAAAACCACATGAGCTCTATAAAGAAACTGAAGTGATAGATGATATAAGTGATCATGAAATTGCCTCTGTCATAGTTAAAAATAAATGTGATAAAAAGGAATGTCTTAAAAGTAGAACTATTAGGCAGTATCATATGACTGATAAAAGAGACATGGGGAAGTTTAAAAAAAAAAAAGCAATTATGATCAATGGAAAATGGTAAACAAAAATGTGAACAGCATATGGGATTGGTTTAAAGTAATGGAGAACGTGCAAGTGACTAGTAGTGCTAACGCTGGCAAACCAGTAAGGTAGTCTGCAGCCCATGGTGGTTTAACCAATGCACAACTGTGGTATTAATTGACAGAAAGATTTATCTCATAAGTTATGAGTTTCATTAAAGTCCGAATTGACAACTGATCCACCTAGGTGGACCCTTCTCTACCCTTTATTTTGAATGTATAACAATATATTGTAACATAATTTGTATCATGAATAACTGACGGTTAGAGAATGACAGACATTAATAACATCTCATTTGTCCCTGTTTATTACAACGCTAAATTCATATAACCTGATCATTAATTTTATACTGATTCCAGATTTCACCCTATCCGTAAATGAATCCAAATTCATTCCTGCAAAAAATATTAAAGGGATTTATGGAAATTTTGAAACCTCTTCAGTTTTAGACATGATAATATAATAAGCTTTTGAGCTTTTACCGGGGATCATTAATGAAGAATTAGAGTAGGTGAAGTGGTATCTGGTCTCGTAATATATAATTCAGAGGAGGATCCCGCAGGGTAGTATTGTTATACTGTCTACAGTAGTAAATGAGTTGCAAGATTGTGAGCGACTGCAGGGGGACCTAGACAATGTTGTGAGATGAACAGCAGACAATGATATAATGGTAAAAGGGATGAAAAATCAGGTTGTAAGCTTCACCAAAAGGAAAAGTTCTCTCAGTTTTAATTACTGTGTTGATGAGGTGATAGTAACTCAAGAGGAATACATTAAGTACCTAAGTGTTAATATAAGGAATGATCTTCATTGGAGTAATCACAATGGCGACGTTATTAAGAAAGGTTACAGATCTTTTCACATTTAAACAAGTATTTAGGGATTATAGTAAGGATATAGAGGAGAGGGCATATAGGTCTTTGGTAAGACCCCAATTAGAGTTATGGTTCCAATCTATGGATTCCACACCAGGACTACTTGACATGAGAACTGGAAAGCACAATTTGTTCTGGGCGATTTCCGACAAAGGAGTAGTGTTGATATAGATGTTGATTCCCATAGGAAACCTAAAATATTCGTCCCGAATGAGTAAATTTATAATACCAATATAAATGGTCCATTATTGGACATTGTAAATTTTCCATCTAACTCACTCCCGGTTGCCAGCGTTTTGCCCCCGTGTGCCAAGTTGGGCTCACCAGTTGGTACTTAACACACCCACCAAGATGCATGGCTAGTGCATACCGTGGAGGCGACTGTGCAGGCTAGTTGGAGTTACCGGCAGTGCCAATGCACTATGAGACACTTTGTCTCATTACCAAAAATTGATGCCTGCTTGGCCATCAGATGATATAGATGTTAAGAAAACAAGATGAAATTCTTTACATTTCACAGAAAACTTGGCTTTGCATCTTCAGAACAAGATCTTGACTGACCGAGCTTGACAGCTGCAGTCGTTTAAGTGCGGCCAGTATCCAGTATTCAGCAGATAGTGGGTTCGAACCCCATTGTCGGCAGCTCTGAAGATGGTTTTCTGTGGCTTCCTACTTTCACACCAGGCCTTAATTAAGGCCACGGCCGCTTCCTTCCCACTACTGGCCCTTTCCTGTCCCATCGTCACCATAATACCTATCAGTGTCGGAGCAACGTAAAGCAAGTTGTAAAATCTTGACTGTTCACGAGGAATATTTCTCCCATGGATTCTATTTTTACTAAATGTAGGTTTCACATTTAGATACAAATAAACACGTACTATATTTTATGACATTAGAGATATGTAGACGTATTGGTTCAAATGTTTTTTTTTTCAGTTATCTCTGATACAGTACTAGCAAGATATCTATGCTTTTTTATGGTTTTAAAATGAAAGTTATCTTTCAAAGTTTTACATTTTGGAGAGTCCACTGTCAGCTATCCTATGTCAGATCATACGTCAAATTATTATTGATTTAAGCCCACTAAGGAGCGCCGGTGACTAGTTCTTCCTCAATGCTCTTCTTTGTTCCCAATATCTCTTGAGCCCTGCTGATAATTTCTCCTTTCTCTCCTGTGAAAGGGGCTTCCGACTTCTAGGAACTCTAGGTGGTGGGGTCCAAGACTGTACCATAGCACAAAATTTGGAACGATCTTCTATATCAATATCTGAAATCCCAGCCGAATCCAAGTCCTTCTGTATTTCATTAAGCCACAAGCTTCCAGTCTTGCAGCTTTTAACCAAAGAAAAGATCTTCTTGGTAAGCCTGTTGCTGTCCATTCGTTGTAGGTGTCCATAGAACTTAAGCCTCCTACGTCGCATGCTGGTATTGGCTGATTCTAACTGTCGATACAGCTCAGAGTTCGATTTAAGTCTGTAGGTTCCATCTGGGAGCAATCTCGGTCCATGAATTTTCCTGAGGATACGTCTTTCGGCTTTCTCTAGATCATCCATGGTGCCTTTTTTGTTCATCAGGAGGGTCTCTGAGGCGTACAAAAACTGTGGTCTGACAACAGTTTTGTAATGACAGATCTTAGCATTTTTCGAAATGCACCTCTTATTATAATGGTTGTGGGATAGTTGGTACACTGCATTGAGTTTGTTACACCTTTCTAGGATGGATGTACCGTCTCTACCATTGGGGTGGACCCATTCACCAAGATAGCGGAAGCGATTGACTTTCCCAATCGTTCCATGTATGGTCGTCAAAGGGGGGTTACCGGGATGCCGAGTCTCAAAGTACTTAGTTTTGTCATACGATATGTGTAATCCACCCTTCACCGCTATCTCGTGCAGGGCTTCAATAGCAATGTCAGCATCCTTAGAGTTGTTGGTTAGGATTGCAATGTCATCTGCGAATGCTAGGCACCTGATCTCAATCTTTCGAGTCCCGGCTCCAATGGCAACTGGTTTGATTTCTAGATTCCTCAGTGTACATTCCCAGTTCTTGATGACTTTATCAAGCACTAGATTAAACAGAATGGGTGAGAGGCCATCACCCTGCCGTACTCCAGTTTTTATCTTGAAAGTCCGAGATAGTACTCCCCTGAACTTCACCTTAGATGTTGTATCCGTAAGAGTCTGTTGGATGAGGGTGCGTGTGTTGTAATCAACACCTCGTTCTTGCAGTACGGAGAAGAGTGTCTGGCGGTCGATGGAATCATAAGCTTTTTTAAAGTCGACGAAAACCACAGCGATGTTCATACTCCTTACTTGTTTTAGTTGGAAAATGGTTTTTAGGTTGAAGATCTGCTCGGTACAAGACTGTCCCCGCCGAAATCCTCCTTGATATTCACCAATCGTTCGATCACATTGGCTTTCTACATTGTCCAGTAAAATCCTTGACAGTACTTTGTATGCTACTGACAGCAGAGATATCCCTCGGTAGTTGTTGACATCACTGTGGTCACCTTTTTTGTGTAAAGGGTGTATGATAGCTGATTTCCAGTCATCAGGGATCCTGCCAGTCTCCCAGCAATCGATCAAGATCTGGTGTATGGCCTCTGTGATCTTATTTCCACCTGCTTTTAGAGCTTCCGCAATGATGCCCTCTTCCCCGGGTGCTTTGCAGTTCTTAAGATGTCCGATGGCATTAGCAACTTGCTGCATTGTTGGTGGGTTAGATGGGAGGTGTATCTCTGGAGGATCTTCAACAGGTAATCTTTCCGTGGGCTCTTCGCAATTGAGCAGCTGCTCAAAGTAGTTTGCCAAAAGTTCCACGTTCTGGCTGTTGCAGGTGACCAACTCCCCGTCTGTATTCTTAAAGTGAAGACATTGTGGTATATAACCTGAAAGTTCCTCTTTGAAGGCCCGATAAAATTTTCTGGTGTTGTACATTTTGAATTCTTCATCGAACTTCTCCAGTCTTGACCGATCGTAAGATCTTTTCACACGTCTGATGGTCTTACTCGACAGATTCCGCATCATTCTGAAATTCTCCCAATCTTCCTTTCGTTTAGTCGAGTACCACTTCGTCCACGCTGCGGCACGCTCATCAACTGCAAGATCGCATTCAGTATTCCACCATCTATGTCGTCTCTTCCTTCGAGTTTGTCCGAGGTTATTGGTCGTTTCGCATATGGTGGACTTCAGTTGGTTCCAGTCTTTCATATCTTTTTGCAAGATGTCGGTTGCAAAACGTTCTTTATTCTCCGACAGGAATTGGGGATCAATCCTTGGTGGAACTGTGGTAGAAGGTATATTTCGTTTTGGCAGTAATCTGGTCTTTATTTGTGTGAAGAAATGGTCAGAATCAACATTCCATCCTTTATGAACTCTGACATTCATGATCTCTTTCCTGCATTTTACACTGATTGCAACATGATCGATTTGCAATGATCCTATAGCTGCGTTCGGTGATTGCTAGATGGTCTGATATTTTGGCTTTCTGGGGAAAACTGTGGACATGATCTTCAACTGATGTAATCTACACAGTTCAATTAAGCGCTTGCCGTTGGTGTTTGTTCGTCTATGTGCTGTGTAAGGCCCCAGTATATCTTGGTACTGTCGTTCTTTTCCCAGTTGAGCGTTGAAGTCACCTACGAGTATTTTGACATGGTGACCGGGGATCTTACCGATCTCGTCTTCTAGCATCTGCCAGAAACTTTCGACCTTTTCAGGGTTCTTCATATTGTCATCATTAACTGGAGCATGTGCATTTACAATAGAGTATCCCTTGTTGCCACATCTTAGAGATAACACAGAGATGCGTTCGCTAGGTGATGTAAATCCGATGACAGAATCCATTATATCACGTCGTACTAAAAAAGCTGTACCAAAAACGCTGGAGCCATGTGTGTTCTTAGATGCTGGTTTCCCCTTGATTACTCTATAACCTTCTGACTCAAAAGCCACATCATCAGTAAATCGGGTTTCTTGGACTGCTGTTATTGCAATTTTGCGTTTATGCAGGATGTCCGTCAATTGCTTGAGTTTTCCGGTCTTACAGAGGGTTTGAATATTGATGGTTCCAAAGTGTGTGACAGTTTTGGGTCTCAATAGGTTGGTGATATTGGGGAACTCCGACTTTCCCCGCACGATGAGGTCAGGCTCCCCAGAATCTGAAGGCCTGAATGCGCCACCATTGGTGACGGGAGATTGGATACTCCCTGGGATAGCGACATCTGCGTCGTTGTTTATCATCGTATGCGAACTAGTAAAGAAATTTACTAGGGGTGAAGACTAAACACCTTCAGGGCTGGCCACTCCGAATCTTATTCAGGAGCGTTGATTACAATGGGGTCGCCACTCCCAAAGGCATTTTAGAGCTACTGCCAGCAATTATTTAGGCCGCCCCTTACATGGGGAACAGACACCCTTGCAGCCGCCCCTGACATGGGAAACAGACACCCTTGCAGCCGCCCCTGACATGGGAAACAGACGCTGCTGATGCCAAGTGTACTTATATTATTCCTTAAGCACTGGGCTGCCTCTTCCGCAATCTCCACCATTCAGAAGTCCATCTTCTGTGCTGTAGATTCCGTTGAGGGCTTCACTCGTAACCCTGAGCTGGGACCCTTACCAGATGCTACACACCGGGTCAGTGTGCTCTGGGACTCACATAGGCAGGGGCGCCAATCCCTGGGCAGGGCTACCTCCGAAGAGGGTCCCTACCATCATACGTCAAATGGTTTTGGAAGAAAGATTATTTATTTTCGGATCTAACATTCATTTGAAATCCACACAACAGGAATGTTTTAAAACCCTATGTTACTTAACATCTAGGGCATAGGTGCAAACAACCTGTGAAATTTTGACTTCATGTGTCAAACAATAATGGAGGAATAAATGTTATGTTTTGTTTTGGAGTAGAATGTTTAAAAAAGATATTTCTTACGGTCATGAAAGACCAACCTTCACATAAATTTTCAAGTATGTGCGTGAAATATTTTCGGAAAATGAAGTGTGATTTTCAGAGGCAACCCCCATCTAAGCTCCTTAGAGGAGAAATATTTTGAGGCCAGGCTGAGTGGCTCAGATAATTAAGGCACTAACTTCCTGAGCTCACATTGACACGTTCGATCCTGGCTCAGTCCGGTGGTATTGAAGGTGCTCAAATACGTCAGCCCCATGTCGGAAGACTTGCTGGCACATAAAAAACTTCCACAGGACAAACTTCCAGCATCTCAGCGTCTTCAAAAACCATAAAGGTAGTTAGTGGGATGTAAGATCAATATTATTATTATTATTACCATCATTAAAAACATTTTGAAATACATCATATTTGACACACAGGACATAAAAGAATAACCTTCTTGTAAAATGACAACTCCGTATGTCAAACGCTTTTGGAGGGAAGAATAATTTTGTTTCCAGAGCTAATCTCATTTAACCCCTTAGGGGTGGAATGTTTAAAATATTTCCTATTTCACATCTAGGATTTAAAAATATATACCACCGTTTGGAATTTTGTCTTCATACGTTAAACAGTTTTGGAGGAATAAGTGTTTTTGGTTTTGGATCTTAACCTTTAAGGATTAATCCTTTTTTCACACCAGGCAAATGCTGGGGCTGTACCTTAATTAAGACCACGGTCACTTCCTTCCCGATCCTAGCTCTTTCCTGTTCCATCGTCGCCATAAGATCTGTGTCGGTGCGACGTAAAGCAAATTGAAAAAAGAATCAAAACCTGTTATATAACACACAATAATTTGAAATAGCATGCTCTTTGATGACATAATTTCATTCACTTATGGGTATAAAATTCATGGCATTAAATCCATCATGATAATATCCCTTGATGGTTGCTCCATGCTTACTATTTACATTCACAACTCACAGCACTAGGCTATAACGGTAACTCACAGAAGTCCGCCAGAGCACTCTGAACCTCATGACTTGCAAGTTCTTCATTGCTGAGGAGTGTGCAAACAGGTATGTAGGCCTAACTTTCAAAGCGGTAAGGAATGGTAAGGACCCATTATATTATAACAGGGAAATAAAGAGGTTAAGAAGGAGGTGCAGATTAGAAATAAATAGAGTTAGGAATGGTTGCAGGAGTAAAGAGAGACTGAAGTAGCTTATTAGGAAATTGAGTTTAGTGAAAAAGGCAGCTAAGGATAACATGATTGCAAACAAAATTGGCAGCCATATCAATTTTAGGGAGCAATGGATGAATATGTGTAGATACTTTAAGGCAGAAACAGTTTCCAGGACGGACATTTCAGGGATCATTAATGAAGAATTAGAGTAGGTGAAGTGGTACCTGGTCTCGTAATACGTAATTAAGAGGAGGGTCCTGCAGAGTAGTATTGTTATACTGTCTACAGTAGTAAATGAGTTGCAAGATTGTGAGCGACTGCAGGGTGACCTAGATAATGTTGTGAGATGAACAGCAGACAATGATATAATGGTAAAAGGGATGAAAAATCAGGTTGTAAGTTTTACCAAAAGGAAAAGTTCTCTCAGTTTTAATTACTGTGTTGATAGGGTGATAGTACCTCAAGGGGAATACAGTAAGTACCTAAGTGTTAATATAAGGAATGATCTTCATTGGAGTAATCACATTGGCGAGGTTGTTACGAAAGGTTACAGATCTTTTCTCATGGTTAAAAAGGTATTTAGGGATTACAGTAAGGATATAGAGGAGAGGGCATATAGGCCTCTGGTAAGACCCCAATTAGACTTATGGCTCCAGTGTATGGATTCCACACCAGGACTACTTGATATAAGAACTGGAAAGCATGGTTTGTTCTGGGCGATTTCCGACAAAGGAGTAGTGTTGATATAGATGTTGATTCCCGTAGGGAACCTAAAATATTCGTCCCAAATGAGTAAATTTATAATACCAATATAAATGGTCCGTTATTGGACATTATAAATTATCCAGCTAACTCACTCCCGGTTGCCAGCGTTTTGCCCCCGTGTGCCAAGTTGGGCTCATCAGTTGGTACTTAGCATGGCCATCAGATGATATAGATGTTGATTCCCATAGTGCATTGGCACTGCCAGTGGCTCCAACTAGCCTGCGCAGTGGCCTCCACAATATGCACTAGCCATGCGTCTTGGTGGGTGTGCTAAGTACCAACTGATGGGCCCAACTTGGCACACGGGGGCGAAACGCTGGCAACCGGGAGTGAGTTAGCTGGAAAATTTATAATGTCCAATAACGGACCATTTATATTGGTATTTTAATGTTCCAAACTTTGGGCTGGGAAGACTATGTGGTATGTTTCGAGCTGTCAGTGGAGAGATGGCATGGAATGACATTAGTAGATGAAAAAGCTTGAGCGGAGCTTTTAAAAGTAGGAAAGATCATAATATAAAGTTGGAATTAATGAGGACAAATTGCAACAAATATTCATTTATGGGACAAGGAATAAGGGACTGGAAAAAATTATCAATGGAAATGTCCAATAAATTTCCAACTTCTTTGAAAATATTTAAGAAAAGGCTAGGTAAACAATTGGTAGGGAATCTGCCACATGGGCAATAGCCCCAAATGCAGATCACTGATTGATTGATCTATTCAAGTAGGTATGATTTGTGTGGACAAATGTTTCATGTTAAAATCAGTCTGTTTTGTAGTCAGAAACATATCCACAAGTGAAAATAAGAACAGGGTGAAGAATAACTTACTACTGGAAGAAAGTACTCAGAAACAAAAATGCTGAAGATTTATAACTTCAGATATAGGCCTATCTGCTTCTAGAATCCTAATTGATTCTGTTCACAATAATAATAATAATAATAATATGGTCTCAGCTTTAAATTATAATTCTGTTTATTTGACGCCACCTGGGGAAGGAAACTTGATACCCAGGCTACCAGCATTCCCCTATTCAGTTTGCACCACTGTACTTAATACTACAGTCAGCACTCCTAACAGTTAGATTATAGACAAATTAAACTGCACAGCCGGAATTTTTTTTTCAATTGAACACTGATATGTGCAGACTTGGACAACTGCCCTAAATGCAGATCGGTGGTGATTGGTTGCATACAGTAGTAAAAATGAAATTAAATGGCGTATGGCTTTTGGTGCCGGGAGTGTCCGAGGACAAGTTCGGCTCGCCAGATGCAGGTCTTTTGATTTGACTCCCGTAGGCGACCTGCGCGTCGTGATGAGGATGAAATGACGATGAAGACGACACATACACCCAGACCCCGTGCCAGCGGAATTAACCAATTATGGTTAAGATTCCCGACCCTGCCGGGAATCGAACCTGGGACCCTGTGGCCAAAGGCCAGCAGGCTAACCATTTACCCAAGGAGCCGGACCATACAGTAGTAAAGCAATGACATTAAATGAAAACAGGTTTCTTCTATATGCTGACATGAATGAAATGACAAGCTATACATCTTACCCACCTTTAGAAGTCAATCAAACCTGAATGACAGCCTGCTGAACTACAGCAGTTATAAAACATCCCATAATATATATGAAAAGGAATTAATACCAACTCTCCAAACACTGATAGATGGTGGTTAAAGACAAAATAATGAAATAATGAATGACAGTAATAGATTAGTTATCAAAGTAGCCAATGCAGGTGTGAAGTAGCCAATGCAGGTCTGTTACTAACGATGTTAAAAGTACGGGTAGGCCTACAATGAAGGTAATGGTGAACAATTTAAAAAAAATATTGTTGTTTCACTTTGATTCATTTGATTCAAACTACCAAAAGTGTTGGTGAACTTTGTGGTAAACAAACTTTATGGCCCTTACAGTACTAACATGAAACAAAAACTATGGGAAGACATTTTCTTTATCCTTACATAGGGTTCAATAATCTACTGTCAAAAATTAAATTTTCAGAATAATTCCATTAGGTACTGTTCTATTCTGTTACAAATGAATCAGTCTTCAAGTGATGGTAAGCCACATAAGCTGCGTAACCATAACCTACACAAGCCCCAGCATCGTAATTTTACGAGCCTTGAGACATCCTTATCAACAGCTCTACTTACTTCGAGCATGTTACATCTGTGAAATAGTACCAGTCATTCAATCTCTTCCTATGTTTGGTATTGAGTATTACAAAAGGATGCCCCATCCTTTACTTTCACAGAGAGAGATTCTAACAAATTCTGTAAAATAGATCAATATTTATTTTACAACACTATTAGTGTTTATGTCTTAAATTTTGATGAAAAAATTCAACTTCATACTAATATCAACTAGGCCCTACAAAAACAGGACTAGACAATTGGCCTAATAAAGTAAACAGATGCAGAATACCATTTCATTAAACAAATCAGTGGTTGTGTGTAATAAGGGGGTTTTGATTTTGCATAGAAACTTCTCTTATATCTCACAACTAGTAGATTATCAAAAGCTTGTAATGCCACAAAACCATGGGTTTACTTTAGTAGTGTATGAACTTTCTCACCTTCAAGTCATTTTTAATCCCAGCATAATACTGCTGTAATTCTGCTTCGATTAAAAATTCGTACAGTCCCGGACCCCGTGTTGTAGTCATCGTGTGCTAAAACAGACACAATATTTATTAATAGAGCAGACCATAACACATTCTGATGTCAATAACCTAATAAATGCCAAAATAATTTGCGAGTGATACCATAGTTAAACAAGAACAGAGTTTTAATCATAAACATGACTACGTTTTACTTACGAGGAGTCTACGAAGTGTGCATATGAGAACCGTCATGTGTTAATTTAGAGTTTGTTAACATATGCAAATGATACATACCTTGAGCTTGACTGCACTTTCGGTATGCTCCTCAAGTCAAGTTTTACAACAATAATATCTAAATTGGATCCCATGCACGCAAAGCGCATGTACTTCTAAACTATAAATCCTAAAATCATAACGCAAAACACCGAAAAATCCAATTAACGAAAAATACCATCCTTCATAAAAACACTCGAAAGTACACAGTACGTACAAAACACAACATTATTCTGTCGCCATATATGCTCGCCAACCTTAAAGCAAGAAAATCCCTAGAATTGCCAAAATAACACGATGCCAATATATCAGCGAGTATCTTTGGAGCAGTAACTTTCATTGACAAATGATACAGACGTCGATTGCTGATCGAAGATCACAATTCGTCTTCCCGGCATATTGACTCTCATTCGATATTTCTAACCAGTTATTCTACAGAGGAATCTCTCTCCAATAGAAATCAAGGTCAATGCCTGGCGCCGCACAGACGTACGTAATTTAAATGTCTTAGGCACTGACCATAAACCACCACAATAATATGGCTGGAACAGGAGGTACCCTGCGATCAGAGATGCTTACCTAATAAACTGTTTTCATTCTACCGGTAAACAAATTCCCGGAGTGCACTTGTCCTGTGACAACTTTCTAATGTTTCTTTTTGATAACGGAGTGGGTGTTGGCCTCCCACTTTCTTATCTCTTACGACGGTTTAGCCAACATCATTGAAAGTAAGCTTCGAGAATAAAAAGAAGTACGGAAGTCCTCGTGCGGTCTTCCGACAGATAAGTGCTTCATCGAAAAAGTCTGGATGTGATTGACAATAAACCTCTACTGTGTAACCTAATCGGAATCAATCAGAGGAAAGAAGCGCTCTCTCTGCAGAATGTTGATTATCGGCACTCAACAAATCCCATCTTCAAAAAAACAATGCTAGTTGAAGGAACGCAAAATATATGACTGTAGTATTTATATAATCCCAAATCCACAAAAAGTCCACCGTAATCATTACATCAGTATAATAACTTCCGCCGGGATTCGATTCCCAGCTTTGTCGCGGATTTAAGGCTTGTCTGAAGCACTTAGTCGGGATGAGTCAGTCTCAGTCAACACAACTGAGGTTAAATCCGACTTTTGGTCATCCTCCAATTGTTTTTCCGCGTGGTTCCCCACTCCTGGTGAATGCTGGGGTAGTAGCTAACCAGTGGCGTATGCTGGGATTAAGACATGGGCTACCACTAGACTTAGGTTACCTCTTTTCGATGGTTGGTTTAGTGAACGTCAAGCCTTCAGCGTTTTGAGCTGCAGCCAGTAGCGAACGGAGATGCCTGCTGTGTTGTCAAGGCTGCTTTACAGGCTACTGTCCCGGCCTCTGCTACTGCCAATGCTCAACCCCTGATCAGTAGAGATGGTAGCCTAAGATTTAGCAAATGAAAGTCAGGCTTTGTGGCTAAATGGATAGAACGTTTGCCTTCGGTCCGATGGTCCCGGTTCAGTTTCCAGAATCACCCCCCCCCCCCCCCGTCATACTGTTAATTCCCCTGGCGTGGCCTTAATTAATTATTATTACAGTCCCAGCATTTGCCTGGTGTGGCTTCCCATTTTCACACCAGGCAAATGCTGGGGCTGTACCTTAATTAAGGCCACGGCCGCTTCCTTCCCATTCCTAGACCTTTCTTGTCCCATCGTCGCCATAAGACCTATCTATGTCGGTGGGACGTAAAGCAACTAGCAAAAAAAAATTCCCCTGGCTTGTGGACTGGGTGTTTATCAGTGGCGTATACTGAGGACTTCCAAGGCTATCAGTGAAGCCCGAATCTCAATTGAATGATGGAAGTCTAAATCACATTATAATGTAAGCATCTGAAACATTGTTCCATTTACAAAACTTGTAAGCAATGAGAAAAAAACGTCGCACATATTTCTGAGAGCAAGAAGGCATCGGAGACTGATATTGCAGGCCAGGCTCTCGTCCCTCTCCCCTCGACTCGCCAAACGCAGCTTGCTGCTGGATATCGGATAGGAGCGGGACCGGCGGAGGATAGGTGTTATAGGCTTCGGTCCGTCAGATCGCCACTGCTATCAACCATGCGTTACTCATTAATCTCATCATATAGGCCTACTTCCTCACCTCACATTTCTGACTTAATGATATAGATAAGAGAGTGTGGAAATTCCTCACTCCCGTTTACTTCTACATACTTGTAGGAAGAGACTGCAGGGCTGCTGTTAAGAGGAGCAATATAGTTTTATTTTTATTGGTAGATCTGCTAAAATGAAATGCCATCTTTCAGGTTTAGTATTTTCTTTTGTTAGTTGGAATCAAACTCATGATCATAGCTCGGACACCACCACTGATCTCCCGAGGACGCTAATTAACCAGTGAACGATGGGTACGACCGATGTAAAATATTAATATTAATAATAATAATAATAATAATAATAATAATAATAATAATAATAATAATAATAATAATAATAATAATAATAATAGTAATAATAATAATAATAATAATAATAATAATAATAATAATAATAATAATAATAGGGCATGGCATCTATATAGGCTTGGTGTTGACCTAATGGGGATAAAATGAATGGCGAAGTCGTCATAAACTCTTGTTCTTTTCCGACCCAGATGGTATTAGGTTAGGTTCATGGTCCTTGTCTTTCTTTGGATGATACCTTCATTTTTCAAAGTGTCGGACCCCTTCCATTTTTCCGCTCTGATTAATGTTAATAGAGGATGGTTGCCTAGCCTAGTTGTACTTCCTCTTAAAACGTTAATCACCACCAACCACCACCTGTCGGTCGTCTTTCATAACCTAAATCATCATAGATCAAATAGGCCTAGGTAAGAATGCTGAAAGAAGCAGAGGACATTCATTGGATACAGCTCAAGATTTTTAGCTGAGTTAAGGAATTCGTTTGTTAAGGTCCTGAATTATAGTCGACAGACTGAAAAACCACACGGTTATAGATCGGGGAATTTCGTCAAAATTTAGAATGAAAGTATTGATGCGAGCTGAAGAGAAGACTAGCGGGGCGTGAGGTGGGACACGGGGGAGCAGCTTTCTCTCTCTGTCGTCTCGGCTATGGCTCTTCCTAAAACTATCGTCAGCCAGCCTGCAGCCAGTCTGCCTTTGATGATGCAAGTGGCCAGTCGAACAGCTCGGTAGCGTTCATCTTGTCTATGTGTCGTAAGTGTTGAACAGCGATTTATATACTGAGGCTTACATAACTGTGTTATACAACATTTATGTTATTATAGTGCTACTTTGTATTACTATTATGGAACCCTGCCGGAAGAAAGGAAAGACTATCCACAGCGAAGCTAGGGAGGTTATCAGGCATGTTATCCAAGAATGTGATGAAGAGGCACGAGAAGGGCAACTGAAACACTTACTGAGGCAAACTAATTTGCGTGTATCTAATTACACGGGCATTTCAGTCAGCACAGTGAGTAGAATTCGCAAGGAAAGTACAGCAGCTGGCGATACGTCACTATCAACACCAGGGAAGCATCGCCCACAGCCCGAAGAAAGAAAAGTGCAATGTGATGGGTTTAATAGAGATGTAATAAGAGAAGTAATTCAAGACTTTTATGTAGTCCAGAAGAAAGTGCCTACATGCCCCAATCTTTTGAGTGCCATCAAGGAGAAAATCGAATTTCCGTGGGACGTTCATTCCTTGAGGCGAATTTTAAGAGACATGGGATTTAAGTGGAAGAAGTGTCAGAATTTCAGAAAAATTTTGGTGGAGCGCCCAAACATTGTCAGCTGGCGCTGTAGGTTTTTAAGAGCTATGCGGCGTTATAGAAGTGATAATCGTTCTATTGTTTATATAGATGAAACATGGGTAGATAATAATTTAACATTTAATAAGTGTTGGCAAAGTGACAATCAACCTGGTGTTATGACCAACAGAAGCTCATCGAATCGCTTAATTATTGTACACGCGGGATGTGAAGATGGGTTCCTGGAAGGAGCGTTGGTTATTTTTAAGGCCGGGAAATCGTCAGGAGATTATCATGGCCAGATGAACGCAGAGAATTTTGAGAAGTGGATTCGTGAGAAGCTGTTGCCTAACCTCCCTAAGAACAGTGTTATAGTGTTAGATAATGCTTCGTATCATTGTGTGCAACAGAACAAACCCCCCACGAAGTATGCTGTTAAGAAGGAAATGAAAAGCTGGCTAGAAAGGAACTATGTGCCATACGGTGAGGATATGAGAAAATCGGAGCTCTTTCATTTGATTGAAATTAATAAAGGTCCCGAGAAAATCTTCCGGATTGATGAGATGTTAAGGTCGCATGGGCATGACGTAATTCGTTTGCCGCCTTACATGTGCGAGTTTAATGCCATTGAACTGGCTTGGTCAAAGGCAAAGAGGATTGTACGGGAAAGCAATGTTACCGGGGACATTTTCATGACAAAGCTTGAAGCCGTAACGAGAACTGCAATTTCTTCTATTACCAAAGCAGACTGGGAAGGATATTGTTCCCACGTTCGTAACAGTGAGGAAGAGTACTGGAGGAACGATGGACTGATAGAAGACGCGCTCGAAGAATTCATCATATCTCTGGATAGTGACTCTAATTAATCAAGCGATGACCAGTTTTCCTCGTCCGAATCCGAACTTGCTCATCCCCTAACAGACAGTGAGTAACCCATCGAAGATGCTCTTCAAATACTTCTTCGTAGGGTTTCTGTTAATTCGTTCGTGTAACTTTAAGTAAGTGTTCACCTTAGGAAATATTGTTTTTAATGATATTTTACTTCGTTATTTTGTGTATCATCAAGAAAAGTGACATAGGGACACAAGGCTTGCTGAAGCTAATTTAGGCCTACAGTATATTGTTTTAAATGTTATTTTATTTGATGGTTGTGTGTGTCAAAAAAGTGACATAGGGACACAAGGCTTGCTGAAGCTAATTTAGCCCTACAGTCTATTGTTTTAAATGTTAATTTATTTGATAGTATTGTGTATAAAAATGTGACATAGGGACACAAGGCTTATTGAACCTAATTTAGGCCTACAGTCTATTGTTTTAAATGTTAATTTATTTGATAGTATTGTGTATAAAAATGTGACATAGGGACACAAGGCTTGCTGAAGCTAATTTAGGCCCACAGTCTATTGTTTTAAATATGTGATTAATAATATTCTATAAAATTATGTTTTTCAGTAAACTAACTGGTCGAATAATGAATAAGTTACTTCCTCTCTCACCCATTTTAGACGGTACAGCACTGGGTTTCTGAGCTTACAATAAGTCTGTGGGTTCAATCTCGGCTAAGTGCAATGGTATTTGAAGGTGCTGAACTACGTCAGCGTCGTGTCGATAGCTTTAACGACACATAAAGTAACCCTTGCGGCACAGAATTCGTGACGCACAAGCGGGAACATTGTTATACAGAATAGTAGAATAGAATACCCCTTCCCCGAGTTCCGGATCGCCTGGAAAGAGTAATCATTTATTGCTATTTTTGATATGAATGCTCTTCTTGTATCTATTACTACATTAAACATTATAATTACTCCTAATCATTATTTACACCCAATCTTAAATTGCAGTTTTTAATTTTGTTTCCTTATAATTCTTTTTGTCCTAAGACATTAACAGTGTTATATTGTCTAGAACAACACGTATCTTACCCGTACTCCTATTATTAATTAGTGTAAAATTGTTTATAAGTCCGAACAGATTTCTCCTTAGCTTACAATAGACATTATATATTAACTGAATGAGGGAATGACTGCATGTCTGATGAGTTGCATGATTGGATCGTAATCATAAAAATTGTTATACGCGCACATATTCAGTCTGGTTCATTATTAGACTATTATTATTATTATTATTATTATTATTATTATTATTATTATTATTATTATTATTATTATTATTATTTTCTTCACGTAACGAACACGCCGGTATATGTGTGTGTGAGAGAGAATGCATTCGTAACTCGGCACACTGACGAACGAAATTGACCTGCCTGTAGCTCACTTCTTGAAACTTACTACATTTGAAATATAGGAAATAAATATCGTCCTCTTTTAGTGATGTAATCGTCATCGGACATTTTGTAAAAATGTGTAAAAAGTATTATAATAATTAATGCAGTATATATATTAAAATAAAAAATAATAACAGAAACTCTTTCGATTTGCACCTTGAGGATGGACTCCGCTCCTGATAAAATCGAATGTTGGCATAAATTCCCAGTGTCAGTGGAAATTAACATAGATTACTATTAGTTGGAAACTGCCTTGTCTTAATATTTCGCTGGTCGGATATAGTTTATTAACAGATGAATAATGTTACCCACCTGCGATATATAAAAATACATCGAGTGCCTTGCAGGAAGAGACCAGCTAAGGACACTGCGACTGCGAGGACGAACGTTTTCAGAAACGCAAGTACATACACCAGCTTGGTGACGTGAACCCAGGGACGAGGGGAGAAGCGAGGCCTAACGCATTCCCGGCCACATTCCTAGCGGAACTCTTCTCTTTAGCTCCCATCAATAGTTTGTATCTCTATCCAGCCCTCTCCTTGCCCTAAACAGCTACCAATCAAAGTAGACCTTTCAACTTTCGTGTTCATCTTTGGAATTCTCGGCCAGAGGGAAGAGAGAAAAGAACTGCGAGAATAGACAAAGGAGGAGGTATTCCACATTTACAGTATGCCACATAGTCATGAATTAACCAACAGGAAAAAAGCTTAGTGCGCGAATGAAACTGTCCTTCACTCTTAATCATTCCAACCCTACATAATAGTTTGGTAGAAGCATTTCAGATATCCCTGTCAGTCATACTTTCCTTTAATATGGTACAAAATAATCTTCCTTTAATGGTGTTCAGTGATCTAACTGTAGAATAGCTAATGTTGTTTGCTTTGAGGTGTCATCGAGTATTAAATGGGCTAGTGTAAAGACCTCGTGGATGGGATGTATAACCGCAGAAGACGCGTTCGGTTCACCCGAAAGAACGTTGGTTCGCTTCCCCATCAGAAAGAAACGATATTTTCAGTTCTGGAGAGGCACATGATCTTGATGTTCACTCGAAAATAAGCAAACAAATCCCATGGCGCTACAACCTTAATGGGCCTTGGCCTACCAAGAGACCACTGCTCAGTTTGGTGGCCTGCAAATTATGACGTGACGGTTGTTATATTCCTGGCTTTCTAGACAGGAGCCGCTATTTCACCATCAGATACCGGTAGTTCCTCAATTCTCCCCTGTGGGTAGGAGCGGTAGAACACACGTGCGATATCCCCTGCCTGTCGTAAGAGGCGACTAATAGGGGCCGTAGGGGCTGTCAACTTGGGAGCGTCCTGGGGTGGAAGGCATGTCACGCCTAGCTGAGCCTAGCATTTCTTTCACTTACTTGTGCTAGTCTCCTCGCTTTCATCTTTCTTATCAGACCTCCCTTGGTCAACTCTTGCTCTTGTTTTTTTCTTTCGAACCCGACGGTATTAGGCTTGCTAGGCTTAGGGATCTTTCAGTTCCACGCCTTCCGTGACCTTCTTTTCATCAATACCTTCGTTCTTCGAAGTGACGAAAATTTTCCATTTCGCTTCTGATTAGATTTTTTTTTTTTCAATTTGCTTCACCTCGCACCGACATAGGTAGGACTTACAGCGGCCATGGGGTAGGAAAGGGCTAGGAGTGGGAAGGAAGCGACCGTGGCCTAAATTAATGTACAGCACCAGCATTTCCCTGGTAGGAAAATGGAAAACCACGGAAAATGATCTTCAGGGCTGCCGACAGTGGGGTTCGAACCCACTATCTCACGAATGCAAGCTGACAGCTATGTGACCCAAACCACGCAGCCACTCACTCGGTGTTAATATATTTGTACTTCCTATTTAAACAATTATCACCACCACCAGCTCCTCAATTTATTGTTCTCACATAAACTGAATGGGCATCGAACTGGCCCTGAGATCCAGATAAAAGTATCTGATCTGGCCGGGGATCGAACGCAGAATCTTCTGGTGAGAGGCAGACTCGCTACCCCTCGACAACGGCGAGGCGAGCTTCACCCGGCTTATACCAAAAATTGCTAAATGAATTTCCGGGGACAAAGGCAGTCGGGCACAGGAGTAACCGCTCTGTCCCACCTAGTTCCGCGGTTACGGATAGCGGAAGTCTTTCATCTTCCACTTCTCCGATGGTCTTCGTGGTCTGTACGGAGATGATTCTACTTTTGCTTTTCCACTATACTTAAAAATAGACCGTCAATTTTTATTCACGCAGAAACAGCATTTTTATAATTGGAAATTGCTATCACATAATTTCAGTGGGATTAATGTCCGGTTCCATGGCTAAATGGTTAGCGTACTGACCTTTGGTCACAGGGCCCCCGGGTTCGATTCCCGGCAGGGTCAGGAATTTTAACCTTCATTGGTTAATTTCGCTGGCACGGGGGCTGGGTGTACGTGTCGTCTTCATCCTCATCACGACGCGCAGGTCGCCTACGGGAGTAAAATCAAAAGACCTGCACCTGGCTAGCCGAACATGTCCTCGGACACTCTCGGCACTAAAAGCCATACGTCATTTCATTTAGTGGGATGGTTAGCATACTGGCCTTTGATCGAAGGAGTCCCGGTTCGATTTCTGGTCGTGCTGCTGCCTGACACCATGAGATTTTCAGCACCCCAGCAACATCAGGAGGGACTGCCTGGCCGAGGTGGTAAAGGTGTGCTCGGTTCGCCCGGAAGGAGGTGGCTTCGAATCCCCGTCAGGAAGTCGTAAAATTTAAGAAATGAGATTTCCACTTCCGGAGGTGCACATGGCCCTGAGGTTCACTCAGCCTACACCAAAAATGAGTACCAGGTTAATTCCTGGGGGCAAATGTGGCCGGGCGTAGAGCTAACCGCTCTAGGCTACCCCATCAAGTGCCGAGGTTACAGATAGTGGAAGCCTTTACCTTCCACCCCTCCAAGGGGCTTCATGGCCTGTACGGAGATGACTTTGCTTCCTTTTTTGCTTTGCAGCAACATCAGGAATCGAACCAAGGTCGCCGGGAGGACAGGCAAGCAGCTAAGCCCTACATCACCCTGTTCCGTAGTGTCCGGTGTCCGATTCCATGGCTAAATGCGTGCTGGCCTTTGGTCACACGGGTACCGGGTTCGATTCCCGACAGGGTCGGGAATTTTAACCATAATTGGTTAATTTCGCTGGCACGGGGACTGGGTGTATGTGTCGTCTTCATCATCATTTCATCCTCATCACGACGCGCAGGTCGCCTACGGATGTCAAATCAGAAGACCTGCACCTGGCAAGCCAAACATGTTCTCGGACACTCACGACACTAAAATCCATACACCATTTCATTTCAACAATAATGGTATTGTATATAATCGTCGTTGGGCAAAGAAAACCTTGCAAGTCATTCGGAGTAAAGTTTACAGAAGTCCAAAACTAAGCGGTCAGTCGGAGGAACCGTTCCTTGCATTTTCATTGCTTAACAATAGCGCAATTATTCGACCACTGGACTGAGGCGCAAACCTTCACAAGACAGTTGGAGAAACGTGGTTTTCTCTTGAGTGGAATTGCGAAGTTTCCGTCACCTAGCAACGATATACATACCAGTATAATTAATGCAACACTTACTCTTGTACTATGCACTGCTACTGAAAATATATATATACTGAAGTGAAATGAATGAGTGGATTTCGAATCAAAAATTAGAACAAGAGTAATGCAGCATAAACAAGCATTTTTACATACCAAGTCAATGGGAGGTACAAACTGACACATGCCGTATTTACGTGAATAATCCCCGCCACCGAATAATCTCCGTAGCCTAACTTTAGGAAGGCTCATTTCGAAAAAAATTAAATGCCAACTTTGACGAAAATAAAACCCGCACCCTAATTTCGTGCCTCAAATTAAAAAAAAAACTATGCGGGTATTATTCACGTAAATACGGTATTTAAGAATGAATAAACTCTGTGTAGTGGTAGAAAGAAACGCTATCGAAACAAGATTTTATTGAAAACGAACAGGCGCGTCTCTTTTTCTGAACTGTTCACCGAAAACAGAAGTACGATAAATTTACGTATCCCTTGATACGACCGCCCCCCCCCCTCCTTTACCGAGCTCGATAGCTCCAGTCACTTAAGTGCGGCCATTATCCAGTATTCGGAAGATAGTGGGTTCCAACCCCACTGTCGGCAGCCCTCAAGATGGTTTTCCGTGGTTTCCCATTTTCACACGAGGCAAGTGCTGGTGCTGTGTCTTAATTAAGGCCACGGCCGCTTCCTTTCCACTCCTAGCTCTTTCCTGTCCCATCGTCGCCATAAGACCTATCTGTGTCGGTGCGACGTAAAACAACTTTTCTTAAAAAGAAACAAGATTTCTGTGTGTGAGACGACCCCGCGTACCCCTACTGGTACGCGCATCACACTTTGAACATCACTGTTCTAATGCACCACCCAGCTTTCCATCAGTTAAATATTGCGTTTCCAGAAATTCTCCCCTGCTATTTTCCCAGAATATCTAAACAAACAGACTGACAAAAATTGAACCGAACCTTTATTCGGCTTTTATCTATCTAATCTGATGTAAAAACGCAGTAAGTGTACAGACAAAATTATAATTGTATTTATATACAGTAGGCGTGTTCGGTTCATCTCAAAGGATGTAGGTTCAATTCTTTGTCAGGAAGGAAAAAAAAATCTAAAAGTGAAACTTCCACTTCTGAAGAGACACTATCCCTGGAATGCCAGGTTGACTCCTGGTAGGGGCAGAAGGTTGACGAAGGCGGCCGAGCACATACCTAACCAGTGGAGCCCATTTAGTGGCGACCTTTACCTTCCACTCTTACATAGCCCTTCATGGTTGGTGCGGAGATGACTTCAGAAGTGGAAATCTCGTTTCTAAATGTTTTGATTTCCTGAGGGAGAATCGAAATCACTTTCTTCCGGCTGAGCCAAATATGCCTTTACTGTCTCAGCTAGGCTGCCTCAATGTTGATCAACAGGGTATTTTATATTCCTATTGAAACCAACCATTTACACGCTGTATACTGCCCTAGCGAAGTACTCTGAAGTAACTGCACGTCTGATTCATGACCTTATTAAAAGAACCCCTGCATGTTAACGTTATAGTTGTTATCTTCAAAAAAGAACTCCGACAGACTGACAGGCATAATTCATGAAGCCAGATGAAATGCCAAGTGCCGTGAGTCAAAGGCCAACGCAACATACCAGAACATTAAATGTAATAGCGTGAACTCGAGCCCAGACAGCGGACGTGGGACGGCTGTTTTCATACAGCGTGTATGACGTAATCAAACTCTTTCACCCACTTCTCGCCGAAGTAAGGATCAGCTCCTCTGATGGTTAGTGGACCACTAATGTTAGTAATGTGATAATAAAGAAGTGTCTGCCTGTATATTTGTTCTCTAGTTGTGATTATGAGAGAGTTGATAGCTTACACGATGCAGAGACGATGATCATTACTTTTGAAAGTTTTGTTTGTGCATCTATCATTTTATTTCAGTTCAGTATTTCTGTTAGTATGATTAGTTGGCACCTCCCGGAGTCCCGGGTTCGATTCCCGGCTCTACCACGAAATTTGAAAAGTTATACGCGGTCTGGAACGGAGTCCACTCAGCCTCAGAAGGTCAAGTGAGTAGAGGGGATTCGATTCCCACCTCAGCTATCCACTTCTCCTCCAGACAAATGCCGGGATGGTACCTACAGTAACTTAAGGCCACGGCCGCTTCCTTCCCTCTTCCTTGCCTATCCGTTTCGATCATCTACCCCTCCCCTCTCCCTCACCACAAGACCTCTGTTCAGCATAGCAGGTGAGGATACCTGGGTGAGGTACTGGTCCTCCACCCCAGCTGTATCCCCGACCCAAAGACTTAGGCTCCAGGACACTGCCCTTGAGGCGGTAGAGGTGGTATCCCTCTCTGTGAGCTTGCATCCTGGAGATAGTGGGTTCGAACCCCACTGTCGGCAGTCATGAAGATGAATTTCCATGGTTTCGTATTTTCACACCGGGCAAATGGCTGGGGTTGTACCTTTATTAAGGCCACGGCCAATTTCTTCCCATTCCTAGACCTTTCCTATCCCATCGTCGCCATAAGACCTATTTGTGTCGACGTGACGTAAAGCAAATCGCAAATCATACACATATTATCTGATCAGAAGTATCTGGACACCTACTCGAAACTCCAGGTGTTCCTCGAATTGGAGCTTATTGTAGCCTTTATTACAGCTCGAACTTTTGGAGACCGTCTACCAGGTGTCTGAACGTCTCCGAATGAATGGCAGACCATTCATCCTGCAGCGCTGTAGCAAGTGTAGTTAGTGATGTGGGTCGTAGGGGGTCTGATGCGACGTCGCTATTCTTGTTCATCCTAGAAGTGTTCGATAGAACTGAGGTTGGCGTTCTGGGCTGGCCAGCCCATTTCCGGAATCCTATTATCCACAAACCACTCATGAACATACCCAGCCTTGACAGAGACCATTATCATGCTGAAATATACATCAATGGTTTCCGAACTGGTCTGCTGTCATAGACAACACTCAGCTGGTCAAAATTACCTTATAGTCTTCCACCTTTAACGTGTTCTGTAGTATTTCGAGAGGACAAAGTCCTTTCAATAAAACTCTCCCACCACACCGTCACCGTACCTCCGCCAAATTTCACATTCACCTCAGCCGAAACCTCCCGTATCTCTGTCACATAGGCTACTACATCCTCATTCACCACACGTGTCCAGTCGTTCACGGACCAGTGACGATCGATCGTGGTGCTAATCGTTCACTGGTGAAATGTGTGGTATATTGGCAGGTGGTTGAATTTTTAATCTCAGTCCTCGTTTCTCCAGGCGCTCAGTAATAATGCCATCTGCAAAAATTAATGGCAATGCAGAGATCACAAGTTTTAGTACCGCACGTTGTGATACCATTTAAAAAAAATTATATTTGTTCGTGGCGTCGGCCTCTGCAGATCCTTTGCCATTACTTTCACCATATGATAGGAACTTGCGTGTAAGTGTAATTGCGGAAGTGTAGAGTGTTGAATGTGAGGAAAGGGACGTTAAGGACGACCCAAACACCATACTCAAGGATGAATAAAACTATACCGAGTGAGATGGCCGTGCGGTTAGGGTCGCGCAGCTGTGAGCTTGTGATTGGGAGATAGTGGGTTCGAACCCCACTGTTGGCAACCCTGAGGATGGTTTCCGCGGTTTTCGTGTTGTCCTATTCCTATTTTCACTCCATCAAATGTACCTGGAGGCCAAAAGAAATAGAGGGAGCCAAGACAACGAGGGCTAGCCTCAGTTTCTAATGATTAAAAATAAGAAATATGGAACTAAACGAGACCATGGACCTAGTTACAAATAGATGATTGTTGGATGCAATTAATTAATTTACAGAGGCTTGCAGACTGAATGCCGAAAGGCACAATACTCTACATTGAAGATTATTATTGTTGCCATTGATGCTTTCACGGCCAGTACTTATAGACATGATATAGGCTTTTGGGCTTATACCGTGTCAAGAAAATAAAGTGAAATTCTCAAACGAGAAGCCTTTCTCGTGAACAGTCGATATTTTCTTCTGAAGACGCAGAGCAAAGTTCTCTGAGAAACGTAAAGAATTTCACCTCATTTTCTTGACACTGCATAAGCCCAATAGCCTACATCATGTATATAAGATTATTATTATTATTATTATTATTATTATTATTATTATTATTATTATTATTATTATTATTATTATTATTATTATTATTATTATTATTTTCTTTCTTAACCTGTTTACCGTCCAGGGTTGGTTTTTCCCTCGGACTCAGCGATGGATACCATCTCTACCGCCTCAAGAGCAGTGTCCTGGAGCGCGAGACTTTGAATCGAAGGGATACAACAGGGAAGGATGGCCAGTACCTTGCCGAGGCGGCCTCACCTGCTATGCTGATCAGGGGCCTTGTTGGGGGGATGGGAAGATTCGAAGGGATAGACAAGAAAGAGGGAAGGAAGCTGCCGTGGCCTTAAGATAGGTATACCATACCGGCATTTTCCTGGATGAGAAGTGGGAAACCACGGAAAACCACCTCGAGAATGGCTGAGGAAAGAATCGACCTCACTCCCCCCTCTCTATTCTGTTAACCTCCCGAGGCTGAGTGGAACCTGTTCCAGCCCTGGTACCACTTTTCAAATTTCGTGGCGGAGCCGGGAATCGAACCCGGGCATCCGGGGGTGGCAGATAATCACACTAACCACTACACCATAGAGGCGGATATTATTATTATTATTACTATTATTATTATTAATAATAATAATATTTAGTGTCCGGCTTCGTGGCTAAATGGATGGCAAGCTTGCCTTTGGTTCAAGGGGTCCCGGGTTTGATTCGAGGCCGGGCCGGAGATTTTAACTTTCATTGGTTAATTTTTCTCGCTCGGGGGCTGGGTGTTTCTGCCGTCTACAACATTAAAATTCATCTTAGGTAGGGACCATCCTGACAGACGAGCAGGTCGTCTATAAGAACTTCGAAGACCAGCACCAGCTCTCTACGAAGCCCACATACTATTATTTATTATTAGTTGCTACAATCTATTAATAACTCATACTTTTCTGCCTTTCTTAATCTGTTTACCCTCCAGGGTTGTTTTTTCCTCGGATTCAGCGAGGGATCCCACCTCTACCGCCTCAAGGGCAGTGTCCTGGAGCTTCAGACTCTGGGTCGGGATACAACTGGGGAGGATGACCAGTACCTCGCCCAGGCGGCCTTACCTGCTATGCTGAACAGGGCCTTTTCCGGGGAATGGGAAGATTGGAAGGGATAGACAAGGAACAGGGAAGGAAGCGGCCGTGGCATGAAGTTATGTTGCCTGGAGGAGAAGTGGGAAACGACGAAAAACCACTTCCAGGATGGCTGAGGTGGGAATCGAACCCCCTCTACTTAGTTGACCTCCCGAGGCTGAGTGGAACCCGTTCCAGCCCTCGTACCACTTTTCAAATTTTGTGGCAGAGCCGGGAATCGAACCCGGGCCTTCGGGGGTGGCAGCTAATCACACTAACCACTACACCACAGAGGCGGTCAATAACTCATACATCAGTTTTAAAAATTCAAGAATGGAATAAGCCAGAAGCATAGTGAACTTTGTACAAATATTTCATTATGTTTATCTCCTTACTCTGTTATGTCTATTGCGTCATAGTGCTTCCCAGTTGAATGAAACTACTGTGAATTAGTCTGCTCGAACAGAGCCTACGTCTTTCTGCCGACCCATGGCCCATAATGTTCATTTAGATTTCTTTTCCTTCTGGAGTGACAGCACATTGTTGACCCAACGGTCTGTGCCTTGGCCTACTTGTTGGTCTAAGAATGCAGTCAAGTGCTGTTCGGCCATGAGTCAATTCTACACGTCTTCCTTCCTCTTCCGGTCCCATTCGATTTATCGTGTTGTTCCATTAGCGGACTTCATTTCACGCGACGTAATCCTGTATAACCTTCCTCTATCAGCGCTTTGAAACATCCTCATTCATGACTTAGCTAGGTTCGGGTCCCAGTAATCGAAAATGTTTATGTCCCCAGAATAACTTCGGCCGGTACACAGGCCTACAAAGCGCAATACGTATTCATCAGAACAAACGCCTGCATCCAGTAAGTACCTCCCCACAGAATACCGACGGGGTAGTTGTGAATCCTGATAGATTTCACATGACTTTTGACAGGACGAAACTACTCACCGCGTTTGTTATAAATAATAATAATAATAATAATAATAATAATAATAATAATAATAATAATAATAATAATAATAATAATAATAATAATAATAATAATGTTATTTGGTTTACGTCCCACTACTACTTTTTAAGGTCTTCGGAGACGCCGAGGTGCCGGAATTTAGTCCCGCAGGAGTTCTTTTACATGCCAGTAAATCTACCGACACGGGGCTGTCGTATTCGAGCACCTTCAAATACCACCGGACTGAGCCAGGATCGAACCTGCCAAGTTGGGGTTAGAAGGCCAGCGCCTTAACCGTCTGCGCCAGTCAGTCCGGCTTATAAATATTTGTTCACTCCACAACAACCTTCAGTATGTGTTATTATTATTATTAATTTTATTATTATTATTATTATTATTATATTATTATTATTATTATTAGCCCGCCTGGTGTCCATGATCGTTAAGGTATTGAAGTCTAAACGGTCTGGTACCGTGGTTAGCCGGTTCGAGTCCCGTCGCTGGAAAAAGTAGGCAGAGTAGGGGAGGTGGTGGTATACAATTTCTAATCACTAGATTGCGTGCGGGTTTCATCCGCTCCCTTCTTTCTTTCTTTCTTTCTTAATCTGTTTACCCACCAGGGTTGGTTTTTCTCTCGGACTCAGCGAGGGATCCCACTTCTACCGCCTCAACGGTAGTGTCCTGGTGCGTGAGACATTGGGTCGGGGGATTCAACTGGGGAGAATGACCAGTACCTCGTCCAGGCGGCCTCACCTGCTATGTTGAACAGGGGCCTTGGTGGGGGATGGGAAGATTAGAAGGGATAGACAAGGAAGAGGGAAGGAAGCGGCCGTGGCCTTAAGTTAGGTACCATCCCGGAATTTGCCTGGAGAAGTGGGAAACCACTTTCAGGATGGCTGAGGTGGGAATCGAACCCACCTCTACTCAGTTGACCTACCGAGGCTAAATAAAACACGGTGTAGCAATAAGATATAGCCATACTTTCAGAATACATTCCTCACACGCAGAAGAAGAAAATATGTTATATAGACGTGGGTCCGGAACCGATTTATTTCCAAGTTAGAACTAATTTTCTACAACTCTACACACCACATTAATCGCTTGAATCGCACAGGAGCAGAACGTACCAGGATACCCCATGACGCTTTTTCTTACATGAAAAGTCCAAAATGTCCTCTGTTAGATTTGCGACATGCATTGTCCCACCGTCGCATTGACTCCCGGATGCGCTGATGTATCCCTGGAGTACTGCGTAATGGTCTCTTCGTTTTGTCTGGTTAAGTTGTAAAAGAAAACAACATACCTATGCAAGGAATTGACAAATATATATTTAAAAAACTTATATTTTACAATAAAACTACGTTTTTACATTACAACTAAGCAAGAAATAGACACATGTACACATTTACACTCACAGATCCCCAGAACACATCATATCTTCTCATCAAAGAAACCCCTCTTTCCTGCAAGTACACTTTTAATTATTCTCGGCATTCTCAGAAGGAGTTATTTTTAACACTGATGCAGGTATACTTTGCCAGGCATTCTGCAAGAGACCCACAGCTTTTCCGATGAAGAAAGACACTGTTTTTGGACTTGCCGATCCAACTCCTCCCACAGCACCTCAATTGGATTTAAGTTCGGGGTTGGAAGGCCATTCCATTAAAAACAATTGGCCAGAGTTTTGTTTGTGTTGCAGATAATTCATGCAATAGCGAGACATGTGTCTGGGGTCATTGTCTTGTTGGAGGACAAACCCACGTTGTTGTCCAGACAGAAGAGCATACATAACAAGATAGGATGGAATGGTAGCCGTTTTTGACCAGTGTTCCTTGAATTCGGTGCAGTCTGCCAACTCCACTGAATGTGAAACAGCCCCAAATCATCACAGAGCCCCTCCATGTTTCACTGTAGGTTTTTGTTATACAGTAGGATGCAATTATTTTTCCTATGCTGAACGTCGAACATAAACTCGTCGCCTTTGTACGAAAACCTTCGAAACTTGGTTACATTGATATATTCTGTCATTAAACAATCATTAAACATATTTGTGCGGGTACATATGTTTTGTTCGGAAACTTTTGGCCGGCAGTGTATATCAAGGAGCGGCGTAGCCAGGGTAGGGGTGCGGGGCGGGGTTACTGGGGGTTAGACCCCCCCCCTACCCCCATGGAATTTTTGCAAAAAAATAAATAAACATTCTGAGTTATAATTGTAGAACCAACAGATCTGTTGAATCTATTTCCTAAGAGGTATCAAAAGTTGGATGTTAGATTGTAAACTGAACATGTTCTTGTTCTGTATTTTATTGAAAGATTGTGTAGTGTACTGCAATCTAAATCTCAACATAATTCACTTGTATTAGTGCCCTTATAATGACAGGTCATGCATGCGCGCACCACACAAGTATCTACACTGTGTTTTACCATCATTTTGTAACTATAACCAACCACCACCATTGACCGATCCTGGCTACGCTACTGATATCAAGTGTAGTAAGTTATTATTTAGGCCAGGGTGAGTGGCTCAGACGGTTGTAGCGTTGGCCTTCTGAACCCAACTTGGCCGGTTCGATCCTGCCTTACCCTTAGTCACATGGTATTTGAAGAGGCTCGAATACGTCAGTCTCTTGTCAGTAAGTTTAATGGCACGTAAAAGAACACCTGCGGGACTAAATTCCGGCACCTCGGCGTCTTCGAAAAGCGTAAAAGTAGTTAGTGGGGCGTAAAAACGATTATTATTATTATTATTATTATTATTATTTTGGATTTAAAATGTTACGGTAATAATATTGTATGATAGGCTGCAAATATGACATAATTTAATTACTAATCAATGAATAAATGTCTCATTCTCATAAACAAAGAATTAAGTTTCAAAAGTATTCCAGCCGGGCTGAGTGGCTCAGACGGTTAAAGCGCTGGCCTTCTGACCCCAACTTGGCAGGTTCAATTCTGGCTCAGTCCGGTGGTATTTGAAGGTGCTCAAATATGTCAGCCTCGTGTCGGTAGATTTACTGGCACGTAAAAGAACTCCTGCGGGACTAAATTCCGGCACCTCGGCGTCTCCGAAAACCGTAAAAGAGTAGTAAGTGAGACGTAAAACAAATAACATTATTATTATTATTATTATTATTATTATTATTATTAAAAGTATTCCAAGTTTGCAGACTTGTTTTCCTTCAGTTATATACCCACGGCACTTAACGCCCTTGAAATGGCCTTGGCCTGCCCAGCGACCGCTGCTCAGCCCAAGGGCCTGCAGATTACGAAGGGTCGTGTGGTCAGCACGACGCATCCTCTCGGCCGTTATTCTGCGCTTTGGGGACCGGGGCCGCGATCTCACCGTCAGATAGCTCCTCAATTCTAATCACGTAGGCTGAGTGGACCTCGAACCAACCCTCAGGTCGAGAGAAAAATCCCTGACTTGGCCAGGAATCGAACCCTACACCACGGGGCCGGCCTTCAGTTATATAGAAGGCTTAAAATTTCACTGTATTTAAACCTTAAATCATTAGGCCTACCATGTTTAGCCATTTCTACCACATAAAGAAATAGAACACAGACTTTCTTCTCTATGTGTGGAATCGCCCACGGCCTGGCAACATTGTGGTGAATACAAAGGCGGTGGCTTGTTGTACGAAGATTAATGGCAAGGGTGTAGTGTGTTGTCGGCCGGTAATCTTGCCTGGCGTCATACGTCTGATTATTTTTCAAGTCCATGGTTGAAGTACAGCTAAAAGATAACGTAATGGACTTGAAGGAGGTCAGTGCCTGTAAAAGAGTTTCTCCTTCCGCTGAGAGAACTCCACCCAGTCAAAGGCACACATCCGGCTTCGATGATCATGATGATGATGTTATTTGCTTTACGTCCCACTAACTACTTTTACGGTCTTCGGAGACGCCGAGGTGCCAGAATTTTGTCCCGCAGGAGTTCTTTTACGTGCCAGTAAATCTACCGACACGAGGCTGTAGTATTTGAGCACCTTCAAATACTACCGGACTGAGCCAGGATCGAACCTGCCAATTTGGGGTTAGAAGGCCAGCGCCTTAACCGCCTGAGCCACTCAGCCCGGCGCATCCGGCTTCAGAGACTAGTTTAAAAATATAGAAATTACTTTATAGGTAGCTGATCTAAAATGTATTGTTGTGTTGCATGTGAGACTACATTCAGGTTCGAACCAGCATTCTCTGACACAGTCTTACGAGCGATTCTCAATCAATCAATCAATCAATCAATCAATCAATCAATCAATCAATCATTACTGATCTGCATTTAGGGCAGTCGCTCAGGTGGCAGATCCCCTATCTGTTGTTTTCCTAGCCTTTTCTTAAATGATTTTAAAATTGGAAATTTATTGAACATCTCCTTTACTAAGTTAATTCAATCCCTAACTCCCCATCTTATAAACGAATATTTGCCCCAGTTTGTCCTGTTCAATTCCAACTTTATCTTCATATTGTGATCATTCCTACTTTTAAAGACACCACTCAAACTTATTCGTCTACTGATGTCATTCCACGCCATCTCTCCACTGACAGCTCGGAACATACCACTTAGTCGAGCAACTCGTCTCCTTTCTCCCAAGTCTTCCCAGCCCAACTTTGCAACATTTTTGTATGCTACTCTTTTGTCGGAAAACACCAAGAACAAATCGAGCTGCTTTTCTTTGGATTTTTTCCAGTTCTTGAATCGAATAATCCTGGTGATGGTCCCATACACTGGAACCATACTCTAGTTGGACTCTTACCAGTGATTTATATGCCCTCTCCTTTACATCCTTACTACAACCCCTAAATACCCTCATAACCATGTACAGAGTTCTGTACCCTTTATTTACAATCATATTTTTATGTGATTACCCCAATGAAGATCTTTCCTTATATTAACACCTAGGTATTTACAATGATCCCCAAAAGGAACTTTCACCCCGTCAACGCAGTAATTAAAACTGAAAGGACTTTTCCTATTTGTGATTCTCACAACCTGACTTTTAACCCCCGTTTATCATCATGCTACTGTCCATCTCACAACATTATCGAGGTCATTTTGCAGTTGCTCACGATCTTGTAACGTATTTATTACTCTGTACAGAATAACATCATCTGAAAAAAGCCTTATCTCTGATTCCACTTCTTTACACATATCATTGATATATAAGTAAACATAAATGTCCAATAATACTGCCTTGAGGAATTCCCCTCTGAATGATTACAAAGCAAATCAAAGCAAAGCAAAGTCTTCTCCGTACAGGCCATGAAGGTCCTTGGAGGAGTGGAAGGTAAAGGCTTCCACTATCCGTAACCTCGGCACTTGACGGGGTAAAGTGGTTAGCTCTACCCCCGGCCGCCTTTGCCCCCAGGAATTAACCTGGTAATCATTTTTGGTGTAGGCTGAGTGAACCCCAGGGACATATGCACCATCGGAAGTGGAAATCTCAATTCTTAAATTTTACGACTTCCTGACGCTGATTTATTACAGGGTCAGATAAAGCTTCTCTTACTCTAATTATATGAATTCTATTTGCTAGAAATTTAGCCACTCTTTTTTCTAGTCCAGTTGCACACATTTTTGCCAGTAGTCTCTCATGATCTACCCTATCAAATGCCTTAGTTAGGTCAATCGCGATACAGTCCATTTGACCTCCTGAATCCAGAATATCTGCTATATCTTACTGGAATCCTACAAGTTGAGCTTCAGTGGAATAACCTTTCCTAAACCCAAACTGCCTTATATCAAACCAGTTATTAATTTTGCAATCATGTCTTATATATTCAGAAAGAAAGCTTTCCCAAAGCTTACCTACAATGCATGTCAAACTGACTGGCCTGTAATTTTTTGCTTTATGTCTATAACCCTTTCCTTTATATACAGGGGCTACTATAGCAACTCTCCATTCATTTGGTAAAGTTCCTTCATGCAAACAATAATCAAATATAAGTACTTCAGATATGGTACTATCTCCCAACCCATTGTCTTTAGTATATCTCCCGAAATCTTATCAATTCCAGCTGCTTTTCTAGTTTTCAACTTTTGTATCTTACTATAAATGTTATTGTTATAGGTAAATTTTAACACTTCTTTAGTATTAGTCACCTTCCCTATCTGGGCATTATCCTTGTAGCCAACTATCTTTACATACTGCTTAATGAATACTTCTGCCTTTTGAAGATCTTCGCATACACACTCCCCTTGTTCATAATGATTCCTGGAATGTCCTTCTTGTAACCTTATTTCTGCCTTATAGTACCTATATAAACTCTTCCATTTTTCACTAAAATTTGTATGATTGCCGATTAAGCTTGTCATCATGTTATCCTTAGCTGATTTATTTGCTAGATTCAATTTCCTAGTAAGTTCTTTCAATTTCTCCTTACTTCCACAGCCATTCCTAACTTATTTCTTTCCAACCTGCACCTCCTTAATATCTTTATTTCTCTGTTATAATATAGTGGATCTTTACCATTCCTTACCACCTTTGAAGGTACAAATCTATTTTCACATTCCTCAACAATTGCTTTTGTACCCGTAAAAATGTGTTCATATCTTTAAGGCGCTTGATATTAAATGAACGAGCATGATTCTTAATCAAAGGAGTGGCTTTATCATTGGAGCTGGTACAGAGAGAGGTATAGTTATCAATTTGAGGGATTATTTTGATAAATTGAGTTTATTGATCATCAAAAGCAAGTTCATATCACCTTCGTACAGCAGCGTGGAAGTGTCATGGCTGGTTGGTACCTCCAAGTCCTGGGATGGTGCTGGACATCGACTGGGCACGGACCACACCTGCTCGGATGAGGAGTTCTGGAATGTCTGGAGGTTCTGGAAATGTCTCGACGTTCTGGAAGTCTCGACGTTCTGGAATTTCCCGACGTTCTGGAATGTCTCGAAGATTGGCACACGTTCCTGGGTTCGATTCGAGACGTAATTCACACCTGAATTTCCTGCACGGCACTCCACACATTCAGGGCGCTGTCTGAACAGATATGACCCTTTAATTATGGTTACTGCACTCTAGATATTAAATCGAAACGTTCTGGAATAATCACTCGAAGAACAAGTACTGGTAGAAATGCAAGTTCATAATGCAAGCTCACTGTAAGTCAGAATGTTCTAGAGGATTACTGTCACTGCAGTCCTAAATGCATAGTTCTGAAGATTTAAAACATATTGGCAATGAACTGAATAAGTAGCACTCGGAAACTGTCCTGTTGCATTAATAAGCGAAGTGAATAGCCATTAAAGAAAATAATATTCGAAAGAAAAAGTCTGACTTCATAAATTATGGATCACTCAAAATACTGGAAAGTTCTAGGCTTTCGGGAAATGTGATATGCGTATTCCGAATTGTCACAGTCTTTAAGAATCAAAACATAAGTCCCTGTGCAGCACTTGGAAAGCATTGCATATTTCACAATTAAACGTAATGTTGAATGTCCCCTAAGTTCAATGTTCCAGAAATTGATTCAAAAATATAAGTTCGAATAAGTTCGAAACGTAAGTTCAATGCGATACACAACACACGTGAAATTCAATCGTCGTCGAATAAGTAAGTCCTTATGTAGCACTTCAAAAAAAAAGTTCCAATGTGTAGAAATAACAAAGTTCCAATGTGCCAAAATGTTAAAGTCCCAACACGACATTCGAAGAAAATAAGGTTCCGTGGTGTCGAAATGTTAAAGTCCCAACACGACACTCGAAGAAAATAAAGTTCCGATGACAATGTTCCAGTACGTCACCTTAAGAAAATAATAAAGTCTTATCGCGACACTTGGCGAAAATAACTAAGTTCCAATGAGACGCTTCAGAAAAAAAACAAAGTTCTTATATGGCACTTTAAGAAAATATCAAAGTCCAATCACGACACACGAAAAAAACAAAGTCCCAATGTGGCAATATGACAAAGTTCCAATACGATGCTCTCAAAAGTAAAGTCCCATTCAGGCACTTCAAGAATATGATAAAGTCCTGATACAGCACTTAGAGAAAATACCGGACTTGGATTTCGCAGACTGTCGACTAGAAGTTCGACACGCACAATACTTCTCCTGTCACCCGTGTCACAGAGACGGCGGAGTGACAGACACTGAATTCGTAGGTCGGGTGGTCTTCCTTTTATACACGTTCGCATGGAAGTGTCTAGAACTCGGGTACTGTTTACCCTAATAACTTCTATAATACTCGGTGGATTTTCTTGAAATCTTAGGAGACGATGTCCATTGTAAAGGCTTTTAAGTTGGCAGTGTCAAAATAGCGATAACTTAGCTTTTGAGGACGGGCTGGATCATTACCATATATGGTAGCGGATAGCTGGCTTACGGCGGCCACGTCACTCGCTGGGTACGTCACTGCGTTCGGCGGGCTGCCTACCTTCCATCTCGCGCGAAGTTCAACAAACATACTTCGGACTTCTGTCGTAGCGGTGTTCCCGGTACATGTCCCCCCTCTTAGGGCAAAGAAAATTCGACAAGGATTTTCTTTAGGCTTCTCTCTCGAAGTATGTTTTTAGGCTAGAAGCATTATATATTCCCTCGGCGGTTCCATGATGTGTGTTCTTGCTTATGCTCTGTATCTCCATACTATGGAATAGGGACGTCTTTTATAAGTGGAAGTATCCTTGACATCCAGATGATATTTAAAATCTCGGATCTCTCCGGGTTTATCATTGAACACGTCTGGATAAGTTTCGAAGATTTCCTCGACTGAATCCGCAACGTCTTTGTTGGCCACTGGGTCTTCAATCACACTGATTACGGAGCTGACATAGTCTGGACCGTCGTCGTACATCTCATCTATCAGGGGTACATCTTCGACGGGTCCCACTTCTTCGGGATCACCCTCTTCATCTCCGACTGGTGCAGCATCGCTATTTCCACCATCGAATTCTTCTTGCGGGGTATCTATCCCTTGTATCCGACCGTCGTCTCCTTCGATCAGCTGTAATTCTACAGGGTCAACGTTATAAAATGTAATGACATTTGCTGTGTAATCAATCACTCCTCCATATTTGATGAGAAAATCCGATCCAAGGATAACATTGAATTTCATCTGAGAGATTACTAGAAAAACATGCTCAAATTGAACATGTCCCACGACGAATTCCATAAAAATCTGTAGTTTACATTTAATGCACTTATCTGGAACAATCCCTTTGATCCTAAGTTGGGAAACAGGCATCATAAGTACATCACGTCTCTCCTTTATGGCTTCTAATAGTCTGGCTGAAATAAGTGAGGCTTGAGCTCCTGAATCTACCAATGACATAACTTTAATATTGCCAACCCTAATGGTGATTACTGGCAGGCTACGTTGGATTCTTGGCCTAGACGGTGTCATGTTTTCATGGAGTAGTTCCGAGTCCTCTACGTGCCAATAATGTACCTAAGTTACGCAGAGCGGCTCTTCCCTCCTTCCATTTTCAGGCAATCTTCTTAAGAAAACATTGGAGTTTTTTTCACCCGTTGTGTTAGGGTTCGGGGCAGGTGTTTCGTTTTTCTTACCAGCGGCTTGCTGATACTCTAGCGAGGCGGATCCTTCTTGATCCTCACTTTTCCGCTGTTCTTTCAAGTACTCTTGAGTATCTCGCCATCGTCTATTCAATTCATCTCGATAAGAAACCCTATCCTCTACTTGTTGGGCCTCTGTTGGCTTTTTCCATGTTAATCTATTTTGGTATGGCACTTTCCCTCGGTCCGGCCGTCCTTTATACCCTCGATATCGGGTAGGTGTGTTTCGTGATGTAGACCGTTCCTCTGGTACTTCCGGATCTGGACGTCCTTGTGTCACAATGGCGACAGGACTGGTAGTCATTTCTTTAGTCTTACTCCCTTTCGGTAAACATTGAGCTTGGGCTGTGTCCAATCTACGAAGTATCCCATCCATTTGTTCTAAAGATTGTATGTTAGCAGCTACCAAAATCTCCTGAACTTGGGCTGGGAATTGCAACGTGATCGCCTGGATCAGCTCTTGCTCAGGCAATGGTGGCTCCAAAAATTGCATCTTCTTAAGTTGCCCGATGAAATAACCTGAGTAACGGGATGTGTTTATAGAAGTATTGTACTTCTTAGTATACAACTGCAACTTAATTAAATGTTGCGTCTCTGAATTCCAAAAACGCTTCAATAGAGCTTCCTTGAATTCAGAATAAGTGTTAAAGCAAGATTTAAAAGCGGAATACCATGATAGAGCGCGTCCCTCTAGTAACTTGGAAACGACACGAAGCTGTCGATCGGGACTGATTTTAATTTCTTGAAAATATTCTTCAGTGTTGAGTAAAAATTTCCTAGCGGTGTATTCCTCCTTCCCAGAGAATTTAGCAGGTTTTTCATCGGTCATTCGGATGATAGTGGTAATGTTTGCGTTTTCATTAGTTTTTAATAGACTAGAAGAAAATAAGGGAGTATCCTTCAGTTCTAAATTAGAGACTTTACTACCAAGGGTTTCTATCTGTCCTTGTAGTTCTGTTTTAACATCCTTCACCTGTTGTTTAATAGTATCTTCTACTACCTTAACTTCATCTTGGAGATCCTTTTTTAATTCGGATACGTCTCGACATATACGCGTAACCTGAGTGTGTGTAGTATCTAATTGAGATGTAAATTTTTTATCAAACTCTCCCTGTTTACTCTTTATAAGACTGACTTCATTGTTTACTCTTTCAATGTCATTTTTAAGCGTATCTCTAAGGTTCTCCTGAATAGAGGCTATTTTAACCTGGGCTAAAGATAATTGTGAATGTGATTCCTGTAACTGAGCTTTTAAGCCTTCCATCTCTTTAGCAATTGCCTGAGAAGTGGGGAGAATGGCTTTGAAGTCATCTTTAAGAAGAGCTACAACTTGGGTTTTAATTTCTTCTTTCATGACCTCCATGTTACTTTTCAATTGGTCATTGATTTCGGAAAATTTTTCATCTGCCCTAGCGTTGGACTCTTTAAATTTTTGTTCAATGCGAGCACCAGCCTGAGTAAGCCTTTGTTCTAGGTTGGCATTCGCTTCTACAAACTTCTTATCTACTTCAGCATTAATTTGAACTACGGATTCCCTAAATTGACGTTCAAGATTAGAACTAGATTCATTAAGTTGACGTTCAAGATTAGAATTAGACTCATTTAATTGTTCTCTCAATGACTGTTCAAGATTAGAACTGGACTCAGTAAGTCGGTGTTCTAAGTTTTCATTTGCTACTTTCATACTAAGCCTAAGGGCTTCAATCGCTGCCATAATCTCCTCCATTTTATTAAAATATATAACGCTAGTACCAAGTACAGAAATAATGATTGACACACTTAAAAAAAAATTGAAAGATTTTCGAAACTTGCATTCAGTCAAAAGTTCAAAGTTTTAAGTCCTAGTGCCAATGTTTCAACACACATTAATTAAACCAAGTCTTTGCAAATCACCTCTACCAAATCACTTATATTATGCACTTATATTTCGGTTAAGTTAGTGTCCACTGAAATTTGAAAACACTCCTATTCTGATTGAATTTAGTCACCATAGTTTGAGCTGTATGTAAGTCTTTCATGTTAAGCTCCAATGAAATCTGGCCCCTAAAGGTGGGCGCCACGTATACTACCTCCTCTCTGTACCCGTAAAAATGTGTTCATATCTTTAAGGCGCTTGATATTAAATGAACGAGCATGATTCTTAATCAAGGGAGTGGCTTTATCATTGGTGCTGGTACAGAGAGGGGTATAGTTATCAATTTGAGAGATTATTTTGATAAATTGAGTTTATTGATCATCAAAAGCAAGTTCATATCACCTTCGTACAGCAGCGTGGAAGTGTCATGGCTGGTTGGTACCTCCAAGTCCTGGGATGGTGCTGGACATCGACTGGGCACGGACCACACCTGCTCGGATGAGGAGTTCTGGAATGTCTGGAGGTTCTGGAAATGTCTCGACGTTCTGGAAGTCTCGACGTTCTGGAATTTCCCGACGTTCTGGAATGTCTCGAAGATTGGCACACGTTCCTGGGTTCGATTCGAGACGTAATTCACACCTGAATTTCCTGCACGGCACTCCACACATTCAGGGCGCTGTCTGAACAGATATGACCCTTTAATTATGGTTACTGCACTCTAGATATTAAATCGAAACGTTCTGGAATAATCACTCGAAGAACAAGTACTGGTAGAAATGCAAGTTCATAATGCAAGCTCACTGTAAGTCAGAATGTTCTAGAGGATTACTGTCACTGCAGTCCTAAATGCATAGTTCTGAAGATTTAAAACATATTGGCAATGAACTGAATAAGTAGCACTCGGAAACTGTCCTGTTGCATTAATAAGCGAAGTGAATAGCCATTAAAGAAAATAATATTCGAAAGAAAAAGTCTGACTTCATAAATTATGGATCACTCAAAATACTGGAAAGTTCTAGGCTTTCGGGAAATGTGATATGCGTATTCCGAATTGTCACAGTCTTTAAGAATCAAAACATAAGTCCCTGTGCAGCACTTGGAAAGCATTGCATATTTCACAATTAAACGTAATGTTGAATGTCCCCTAAGTTCAATGTTCCAGAAATTGATTCAAAAATATAAGTTCGAATAAGTTCGAAACGTAAGTTCAATGCGATACACAACACACGTGAAATTCAATCGTCGTCGAATAAGTAAGTCCTTATGTGGCACTTCAAAAAAAAAGTTCCAATGTGTAGAAATAACAAAGTTCCAATGTGCCAAAATGTTAAAGTCCCAACACGACATTCGAAGAAAATAAGGTTCCGTGGTGTTGAAATGTTAAAGTCCCAACACGACACTCGAAGAAAATAAAGTTCCGATGACAATGTTCCAGTACGTCACCTTAAGAAAATAATAAAGTCTTATCGCGACACTTGGCGAAAATAACTAAGTTCCAATGAGACGCTTCAGAAAAAAAACAAAGTTCTTATTTGGCACTTTAAGAAAATATCAAAGTCCAATCACGACACACGAAAAAAACAAAGTCCTAATGTGGCAATATGACAAAGTTCCAGTACGATGCTCTCAAAAGTAAAGTCCCATTCAGGCACTTCAAGAATATGATAAAGTCCTGATACAGCACTTAGAGAAAATACCGGACTTGGATTTCGCAGAATGTCGACTAGAAGTTCGACACGCACAATACTTCTCCTGTCACCCGTGTCACAGAGACGGCGGAGTGACAGACACTGAATTCGTAGGTCGGGTGGTCTTCCTTTTATACACGTTCGCATGGAAGTGTCTAGAACTCGGGTACTGTCTACCCTAATAACTTCTATAATACTCGGTGGATTTTCTTGAAATCTTAGGAGATGATGTCCATTGTAAAGGCTTTTAAGTTGGCAGTGTCAAAATAGCGATAACTTAGCTTTTGAGGACGGGCTGGATCATTACCATATATGGTAGCGGATAGCTGGCTTACGGCGGCCACGTCACTCGCTGGGTACGTCACTGCGTTCGGCAGGCTGCCTACCTTCCATCTCGCGCGAAGTTCAACAAACATACTATACGCGCACTTTTTCTTGAGCCCGGAGCTCCCTAGTGCTGAATCGGTAGACCTCGGTTATCTTCGACATCCATATCGGCAACCTTTGAAACACAAACAATGAATTGCTTATTCATCGCTGTGCGACATCTGGCGTACACTTTGCAAACTAGTACTGTTGTTGTTTACACAGCAAAGCCAAACTATATAATTAATGCTAGTAACAAGATTCGCATTGAGCAATGTTATATAATGTTAAATAATGTATGTGTGACACAATTGTTGACGTAAGATAATAAATGTTTAGAAAATTCATATCGATCGATCATATTATCGATTCAATTTAGATTTCATTTCCATCCAGTTGGCAGTATAACCGGAACTGGCAGCACACCCTCCTTGCTCCTCACCCCGTAAAAATCGCGCTCAAGAAAAAGTGCGCGTATAGTACTTCGGACTTCTGTCGTAGCGGTGTTCCCGGTACACTTTAAACCCATCCCAGAGTCTGTTTACATTTTCATTTACCGTTTTCCACCGATCATAGTTACTTATTAGAAACTCCCTCATGCCTGTTTTATCAGCCATATGGTACTGCCTAATAGACCTAATTTTAATACCTTCATTTCTTTCACATTTATTTTTAACTACGACAAAAACAACTTCGTGATCACTAATACCATCTATTACTTCGGTTTCTCTATAGAGCTCATATGGTTTCACCAGCACCGCATCCGGAATGTTCTTCCCTCTAGTTGGTTCCATCACTTTCTGAATCAGTTGCCTTTCTCATATTAACTTATTTGCCATTTGTTGGTCATGCTTCCTGTCGTTCGCATTACCTTCGCAATTGACATTTGGTAAATTGAGATCACCCGCTACTATCACGTTCCTTTCCATATCGTTTCCCACATAGCTGATTATCTTATCAAATAATTTCTGAATCAGCGTCTGCGCTACCTTTTCACGGTCTGTACACTCCAAAGATATCAAGTTGCCTATTATCTTTAGAGATGAGCCTTACACCTTCTCTAGAGAACGCTTTCTACAACTTATAAGTTAGCCGTAAAAGTGCAATGTTTGTTTGGTTTCAACATGAACAAACTGTAAATAATAATAATAATAATAATAATAATAATAATAATAATAATAATAATAATAATAATAATAATAATAATAATAATAATAATAATAATAATAATAACAACAAAGCTATTGGTTTTATGTTCCACTAACTGCGTTCGTAGTTTCTAGAGACGAACATGTGACTTTTATTTCTTAGGAGTTCCTTTATGTGCCAGTAAATCTGTTGACACCAACCCTGGTGTATTTGCTATTGGCTTTACGTCGCACCGACACAGATAGGTCTTATGGCGACGATGGGACAGGAAACGGTTAGGACTGGGAAGGAAGCAGCCGTGGCCTTAATTACGGTACAGCCCCAGCATTTGCTTGGTGTGAAATGGGAAACCACGGAAAACCATCTTCAGGGCTGCCGACAGTGGGGTTCGAACCCACTATCTCCCGAATACTGGATACTGGCCGCACTTAAGCGACTGCAGCTATCGAGCTCGGTCCCTGGTGTATTTGAGCATCCTGAAATACCACCGGACTGAACCAGGATTGAAATCGCCAACTTGAATTCAAAAGACCATATATCACCATAGCAAGCGAAATTTTACCGGACGTTTCCTATGGCTGACTCAATGTTGTCAAGTGACACCGACTGTGCTACCAGAGGTGGTGGTGATTATTGTTTTAAGAGGAAGTACAACTAGTCAACCATCCTCTATATAACGCAAATCAGAGAAAAATGGAAGGGATCCGACACTTCGAAAAATTAAGATATCGGCCAAAGAAAAAGGCCACGATGGCGTGAAAATGAAAGACTCCCTAACCCTCGAATGTTCTAATAGCGTCGGGGTCGGAAAAGAATAAGAGTTGACCAAGGGAAGTCTGGTAGGTTAGATGAAAGTGAGGAGCCTGGCACAAGTAAGTGGAAGCAATGCCAGGACTCAGCAAAGGGCCCCGTGGTCGCCAACGCACGCTCCCAAGTTTAGAGCCCCTAGGGTCCATTTTAGTTGCCTCTTACGAAAAGCAGGTGATACTGTGGGGGTTATTCTACCGCCCCTACCCACAAGGAGAGATACGCCACCAGAGATCTTAACATGCCAACAATGACACGGTGTCTTAAGATTTCTGAAAGTTCTTCAATAAGTCGACATACACTCGCCATGGTCGATGGCAGCATCTTTCAGGGCCTGGATTGTAATGGTACGTCACATGAGGGGTCGAAATTGATATAAAAAGGTCTCTGTTAGTGTAAGATGGCGATACCATAACGGTTGTTCAACGATTGTTAGGGGAAAAGTTATGAGGTTTCCAAAATATGAACATTTTTTAATTTGCTCCACATCGACTTCAGAATTAAAATTCCGACGCATGACGCGTGAATCATTGAACAGAGAATATTACACCCAACATAACGGTGCCGTTGCAGTAGACTCAGGATCATTAGGACAGATGTTACATGGTGATTGTTATATAAGTTACCAAATCGTTATATGCTCGGACTACCGGGCGAGTTGGCCGTGCGCGTAGAGGCGCGCGGCTGTGAGCTTGCAGGGCTGTACCTTAATTAAGGCCACGGCCGCTTCCTTCCAACTCCTAGGCCTTTCCTATCCCATCGTCGCCATAAGACCTATCTGTGTCGGTGCGACGTAAAGCCCCTAGCAAAAAAAAAAAAATGCTCGGACGACTGTAATTAGTCATCCATTTCAGTAGGCGACCAGCTAGATACGCAATGAATAACATAATTAACATTGCAGCCTTGAAAAGTAATTAGTTGTATTTTTATTTATTCATTTATTTATTTAGGTGGAAGTGTAGTAAGCCGGCCCCGTGGTGTAAGGGTAGCGTGCCTCTCTCTTGCTCGGAGGCCCCAGGTTCGGTTCCCGGATCTGAGGGCTGGTTCGAGGTCCACTCAGCCTACGTGATTAGAATTAAGGAGCTATCTGACGGTGAGTTAGCGGCCCCGGTCTAGAAAGCCAAGAATCACGGCCGAGAGGATTCGTCGTGCTGACCACTCGACACCTCGTAAACTGCAGACCTTCGGGCTGAGCAGCAATCGCTTGGTAGGCCAACGCCCTTCTGGGCTGTAGTGCCATGGGGAAGAAGGAAGGAAATGTAGTAAGCTGTTTGGCCTATGCCAAAGACTTGGTCTTAATGGCAGGCTGTGTTGAAAGCCTGCAATCTAATATATTGGAATTTGAAAATATGATCAATGAATATGTATATGTATGTTCAGTCCACAGCCTGAAAGCTGTTTGGACCCTCAACAGATCCACCATTAGCTGTACATAGATGGCCTAGGTATCACTGAAGAGGCGTACTAGGGAAATGAGGAGTGAGGTAGTTTCCAGTTGTTTTCGTCGCTGAGCCAGAAGTTGCTATTACATTTCAATCTGCCAAGCCCACTGCAATGCAGGCATCAACTATGAGCAACATTTTCACACTATTCATAGTAGGGACTGACGACATGAAGAATGGTACTAGCATCGCTCATACCTCAGTCGCTTTCATCTTTTCAAAGCCAAGGATAAGACTGAGACAGATCAACGAAAGTAACAAAATTCCTCTAGCCCATACCAGAAGATATAGTGCACTGTAAACACAAGGTCTCTCCAGCAAAGGCAAGTACAATGCGTATCATATGAAAATTGACCTTTCCAAGACTATAATAATAATAATAATAATAATAATAATAATAATAATAATAATAATAATAATAATAATAATTGCTTTACGTCGCTTTACGTCCCACTAAGTACTTTTACGGTTTTCAGATACGCCCTTTCCAAAGCGATATCAGTGAGAAAGAAACCTAAGAGAAACAAATGCCAGGTTGGGAATACAAAACAGGAAATAACAGGTAAATAATTTCAAGTATTTATGATGTGCATTTTTCCCAGGATGGTAGTATCGTAAGTAAGATAAAATAAAGGTGCAGTAAAGCTAATGCAGTGAACTCTTGGTCGCGATCAACAGTATTCTGTAAGAAAGAAGTCTGCTCCCAGATGATACTGCCTTTGCACCGGTCTATTTTATAACCAACTTTGCTTTACGGATGTGAAATCTGGGTGGACTTAATAAGTTAGAGGTAACAGACATGAATGTAGCGAGAATGATCGCTGCTACAAACAGGTGGAAATAATGGTAGGAGGGTACTCAACATGAGGAAATAAATGTTAAGTTAGGAATGAATTCGATTGATGAAGCTGTACGCATTAATCGGTTTCGGTGGTGGGGTCATAGAAGGTGAATGGAGGAGGATAAGTTACCTAGGAGAGTAATGGGCTCAGTCATTGAGGGTAAAAGAAATAGAGGGAGACCAACATGATGATGGTTATACACAGTTTATAACGATTTAAAGATAAGAGGTATAGAACTATAAAGGCCACAGAGTTAGTTACAAATAGATGATTGTTGTGGCATTTAGAACATTCACAGAAGTTTGCAGACTGAACGCAGGAACAAATAACCGTATATAGGCTAATGAAGATGTATTTATTTATTTATTTATTTATTTATTTATTTATTTACGTGAAAGTTGCCCACTACTATGCCATTCATCTCTGTAGTCCACGAACCTGCTACGCAGGCGTAGCAGGGGGAGAGGTGATACTCCCACGTGGCGCGTCCCAGGTGGCGGATAGGGGGGTCCTAACCGGCTTGCGGGCAGACTTGAGGAAAATAAAATACCTCTCGCGGACCAAACACACACCTCCTGTGGGTGGGGGAGGCAAACGAAGAATTCACCCACGGTATCCCCTGCCTGTCGTAAGAGGCGACTGAAAGGGGCGACCAAGGGATGAATGAATTAGAACCATGAAACTACTCTTGATTCGTACCATCATGCGGGGAACACCATGGGTTGCATGTACTTGCGAGTAGTATCGCTAACTTGGTACGAAATAGGTTTGTGATTAGTTGCAGTAAAAAGCCTGGCCTGGTGGATTCCAGTACCCATGTGGGCAACACCGCGGGTCTGGGCGTAGCCTGTGAGTTGTACCACTATATGAGCGACACCGTGGGTCTGCGTTGCCTGTGATTAGTACTCACTATGTGAGAAACACCACGGGGCCCTTGGGACCGGCACCCGTGACTAGTACACCTAGGTGAGGAAACTCATCAGTTTGCGTTGGCTGTAAGCGGCGCCATTGTGTGCGAAACACCATAGGTCTGCGTTACCTGTACGAAGTACAATACTTGTGAGTAGTACCATCTTGTGTGGAACACCGTGAGTCTTCGCTACTTTTGATTAGTACCCCAAAATGACAAATACCATGGTTCTACTTTACTCGCGACATGTACCATTCTGTGGGGCCTTAGTCGTGGATTTTGCACCCCTATTGACATCAAGCATCATTGTGCTTTATAAGTGGTCCCTTGGTCAGTAATACTATTATTCACGATATTTTTTTGTGTCTGATCCACTGTTTTTGTTTGTTTGTTTGTTTGTTTGTTTGTTTTTTTTTTTTTTTTAGGGTTCATGTCCATCCATTCATTCTTCATGACATTTTTTATTTCATTTTGGTCAGTGGATGCGTTTGAAATTTTTGTTATTTCATTTCGTACCATTAGGGGCCGATGGCCTTCGATGTTAGGGCCCTTAAAACAACAAGCATCATCATCATCATCATCATCATCATCATCTCTGTAGTTATCATCGGTCACTTGGAAAGAAAATCGTATTGAACTATCCTATTTCGACCGAAGGCAGACTTGACCCGCGCGACGTTGTCACGAAAACCCAGCGGCACCGATCTTACCCGTATCTTTTTTTTCAAAGCTCTGTCTTACAGTTTTATGTACTTAAAAGTTTTCTGAAAGTCCAAATCATTTTTAACATCAAACCGTAGAAAAGAGTCGAGGGAAATCTTTGAGATATTCAGGAGATATAATATCTAACATGCTCCACTCTAACTTAGTAATATGCGTTCGTTGTTTCTCTTAAAACTTACTGTCATTTGTACCCGCAGCAAAGCGCACAGATAACATTAGTAGACAGTAAAACGGCAGAACGTCCGCCTCTGTGGTGTAACGGTTTGTGTGATTATCTGCCACCCCTGGAGGCTCGGGTTCGATTCCCGGCTCTGCCACGACATTTGAAAAGCGGTACGAGAGCTGGATTGGGGTCCACTCAGCCTAGAGAGGTCAACTGAATAGAAAATGGGGGTTCGATTCCTACCTCAAGCATCCTCGATGTGGTTTTCTGTGGTTTCCCACTTCTCCTTCAGGTATCTAAAGGCCACACCGCTTCCTTCCCTCTTCCTTGTCTATCTCTTCCGATCTTCTCATCCCCCACCAGGCCACTGTTCAGTGTAGAAGGTGAGGCAGCCTGGGTGAGGTACTGGTCCTCCTCACCAGTTATATCCGCGACTCACAGTCTCACGCTCCAGGACACTGCCTTTGAGGCGATATAGGTGGGAGTCCAAGAGATAAACCAACACTGGAGGGTAAACGGATTAAGAAAGAAAGAAGAAAACGGCAGAACACTTCTCTTAATCCGATTTCAATTTCGAGCCGTCCTGGTTTACGTACTCGCGACTAGACACAGTTGGAAATATACTGTTACAACAACTACGACATATTATGATACTCAATTTGAATTAATATCCTGCAGAAATTAATCAAAAGTTTGTTTCTTGACCATCCACGACGAAGATTAAAATCGATCAAAATACATATATAGAAGTAAAATAATTTATCCTTAGAGCTAGTTGCCAGGGTTTACGAATGCCAGCATGGCTCAGTTGCAACAACACTGCCGTGAGACATTTCCCACATCGAGGGAAAGATTGTTTAATATTTATTTGCGTGGGAACAAGTAGGGAAATACGCTATGTGGGAAATGTCCGAAGTCAGTGATAAATTTCACGGTTGCTAGTTACTCATGATTATTTTTCACTTAGCTAAACAGCACACAGGTTCTACATTTCTCGCGTAGATGTAGACTACTAGATATTCATTTCTTAACGAACATTAAGATCTGGACCGGGAAGCATTGTGAGAAAGAGACCAACTATCATTACCACTGTTGAGACTTACTCTAATTCAAATTGATTCGCCTAATTTTGTTTGCTGGGACCGGGCTGAGTGGCTCAGACGGTTGAGGCGCTGACCTTCTGACCCCAAATTGGCAGATTCAAACCTGGCTCAATCCGGTGGTATTTGAAGGTGCTCAAATCCATCAGCCCTGTGTCCGTAGACTTACTATCACGTAAAAAAACTTCTGCGCGACAAAATTCCGGCACCTCGACGTCTCCGAAAACCGTCGAAAGTAGTTAGTGGGACATAAAAAACATAAAAAATAGTTTTATTTGCTGGTGGTTTACTTCGTCTGCAAGGCATAGCCATGCGAACAAATGAAGCAGAGGAAGGCAGAATTGTCGGAACTGGCCGAGTAAACTCACCAAAGTGTAAAAGCTTGCATCGTAATAAACATAATCAAGATAGCGATCAATACTCTATCAGCACATTTGTCACCTGGGCACATGAGAAGCTACGTCACATCCAGCTTCATCCAGATAGAGGGAGGCATTTTGGAATATCTGTTATGCAGCCTGCACAGGATGGTTATTGGTTTTACATGTCCGACTCCTTGGCTGAACGGTACATGTTGAGGCCTTCGGTTCAGAGGGTCGCGGGTTCGACTCCCGGCCGGGTCGAGAATGTCAGTTGCGTCTGATTGATTCTTCTGGCGCGGGGACTGGCTGTTTGTGTTTTTCCCAACACTCTCCTCTTCATATTAAGACAGCACAATACACCACACTATGAACCAACTACAGAAAAACACAATTGTGATTACAACTCTCCATATAGGGTTGGCGTCAGGAAGAGCATTCGGTCGTAAAACAGGGCCACGTCCAATATGCGACACAGTTCGCACCCGTGACTCCACAGGTGTGAGAAAAGTGGTAGAAGGATTTTGGTTTTACGTCTCACTAACTAAATCTATATGGTTTTCGGAGAAGCCGAAGTGCCAGAATTTTGTCCCGCAGGAATTCTTTTACGTGCCAGTAAATCTACCGACATGAGACCGACATATCTGAGCACCTTCAAATACCACCTGCCAAGTTGGGCTCGGAAGGCTAGAGCTATACCGCCTGAGCTAATTAGCCCGGCGCATGATAACACACGACCTCTACATAAAGATTTTTTTCTAGGTAATCAAATGTGCCCCGTCGAACAACTGGAAACTTTTCGTAGTATCTGAGTGTGTGTTGATTGTGCCTATCACCAATTTACTTCGTATGACATTCCTTTTTACATTCTGCGGTTTTCGCTCGGTGCATTCCTACCGCCTTCTATATTAATCTGCAGTAGCTTCACTTTGACAGAATGGTCAGCTTAATGGCCTTCGACACCCAGCTGGACCGAGGATTTTAGTCAATCAATCAATCAATCAATCAATCAATCAATCAATCAATCAATCAATCAATCAATCAATCAATCAATCAATCAATCAATCAATCAATCAATCAATCAATCAATCAATCAATCAATCAATCAATACTGATCTGCATTTAGGGCAGTCGCCCAGGTGGCAGATTTCCTATCTGTTGTTTTCCTAGCCTTTTCCTAAATGATTTCAAAGAAATTGGAAATTTATTGAACGTCTCCCTTGGTAAGTTATTCCAATCCCTAACTCCCCTTCCTATAAATGAATATTTGCCCCAGTTTGTCCTCTTGAATTCCAACTTTATCTTCATATTGTGATCTTTCCTACTTTTATAGACGCCACTCAAACTTATTCGTCTACTAATGTCATTCCACGCCATTTCTCCGCTGACAGCTCGGAACATCCCACTTAGTCGAGCAGCTCTTCTTCTTTCTCTCAATTCTTCCCAACCCAAACTTTGCAACATTTTTGTAACGCTACTCTTTTGTCGGAAATCACCCAGAACAAATCGAGCTGCTTTTCTTTGGATTTTTTCCAGTTCTTGAATCAGGTAATCCTGGTGAGGGTCCCATACACTGGAACCATACTCTAGTTGGGGTCTTACCAGAGACTTATATGCCCTCTCCTTTACATCCTTACTACAACCCCTAAACACCCTCATAACCATGTGCAGAGATCTGTACCCTTTATTTACAATCCCATTTATGTGATTACCCCAGTGAAGATCTTTCCGTATATTAACACCCAGATACCTACAATGATCCCCAAAAGGAACTTTCACCCCATCAACAGAGTAATTAAAACTGAGAGGACTTTTCCTACTTGTGAAACTCACAACCTGACTTTTAACCCCGTTTATCAACATACCATTGCCTGCTGTCCATCTCACAACATTTTCGAGGTCACGTTGCAGTTGCTCACAATCTTGTAACTTATTTATCACTCTATAGAGAATAACATCATCCGCAAAAAGCCTTACCTCCGATTCCACTCCTTTACATATATCATTTATATATATAAGAAAACATAAAGGTCCGATAATACTACCTTGAGGAATTCCCCTCTTAATTATTACAGGGTCAGATAAAGCTTCACCTACTCTAATTCTCTGAGATCTATTTTCTAGAAATATAGCAACCCATTCGGTCACTCTTTTGTCTAGTCCACGTAAGATTAATTCCTGGATTCGATTCCCGGCTCTGCCTCGAAATTTGAAAAATGGTACGAGGGCTGGAAAGGGGTCCACTCAGCCTCGGGAGGTCAACTGAGTAGAGGTGGGTTCGATTCCCACCTCAGCCATCCTCGAAGTGTTTTTCCGTAGTTTCCCACTTCACCTCCAGGCAAATGCCGGGATGGTACCTAACTTAAGGCCACGGCCGCTTCCTTCCATCTTCCTTGTCTATCCCTTCCGATCTTCCCATCCCCTCACAAGGCCACTGTTCAGCATAACAGGTGAGGCCACCTGGGTGAGGTACTGGCCCCCCTCCACAATATCCACCCGACCCACAGTTTCACGCTCCAGGGCACTGCCCTCAAGGCGGTAGAGGTGGAATCCCTCGCTGAGTCCGAGGGAAAAACCAACCCTGGAGCTTCAGACTCTTTGGTCGGGGATACAACTGGGGAGTATGACCAGTACCTCGCCCAGGCGGCCTCACCTGCTATGCTGAACAGGGACCTTGTGGAGGGATGGGAAGATTGGAAGGGATAGGCAAGGAAGAGGGAAGGAAGCGGCCGTGGCCTTAAGTTAGGTACCATCCCGGCATTCGCCTGGAGGAGAAGTGGGAAACCACGGAAAACCACTTCCAGGATGGCTGAGGTGGGAATCGAACCCACCTCTACTCAGTTGACCTCCCGAGGCTGAGTGGACCCCGTTCCAGCCCTCGTACCACTTTTCAAATTTCGTGGCAGAGCCGGGAATCGAACCCGGACCTCCGGGGGTGGCAGCTAATCACGCTAACCACTACACCACCGAGGCGGACAAAGGAAGAAAGTAAATAATTAATTGTCATTTTCTACCTCAGTACTCATTCAATATTAGACAAACTTTTCTGATATCAAGTACGGAACACTTCGCAACCTTATGAGAATAAAATACGTATATCGTCTGATAATAATCCTATCCGTTCGTAATATATATAACTGTACAACACTATAAATTGAGACTATTTTGATCAATCCACGGAGGAATAGAATGAAGACTAAGTGTATTCATTCTCCGCCTCACATTGTAGTTAGCTGGATGCATGTTTCCGGTTACAGCGGAAACCACGGAACACGATACACGGCTGGAGATACCTGCGTGCGAGGTAAGCGGAGAATATTTCCTAAAACGGCTGCTTGTTGTTCGCCTGTGTGGTGTAGTGGTTAGTGTGATTCGATTCCCGGCTCTGCCAGGAAATTTCGAACGTGACACGACGGCTTTAAACGAGGTTCACTCAGCCTCGGGAAGTCTTTGCGAATGAGTGATCCGATCAAGTTTATTCTATGGGCAAACTGTATAATACCCCATGATGTTAATGCTCCATTTTACGCGGCGAACTTGACAGTATAACTGTTTTTATCATGGGAAGAAAAAAAATGATTCCAAGAAGCTGGCTGTGCTAGAAGTTGTCAAGGTGAAACGGGACATCCTTTATGGCAATTTTAAAAATAACCTCTCAAATGATGGCAAGCATCAATATTAACGAGATTACCGTCAACACATCCACACACAGAAGGAAATTCACCCTTCATTAGAAATTCCATCACTATATTATGTGGATCATCGGGTCAACATACTATGTTAGGAAAAATTACATTTACTATAACATCTACGACTTTGGTTAAGTTCTTTAAAAAATTGATTTTGATGTCCTATGTATTGCTGCTACAATGTGCAGCTGGGCACCATTTCCTAACCAATGTAAGCATATAAGAATTTGTTCTTTTTCGGAGATTGCCTTCTTTTTGCTGCATGTTTCAATAAATGACCGATCATTTCAAGAATATATGTAGTCAGCCTGTGTTAGGGTAATACGAAAACACTTGCGAAGTTCCGTCCAAGTGAGGTCATGAAAATTAATCCTGTCTTTGTACGTTCTCTTGTTGGATTCTTCATCACTGTCCTCACTTGATAAGAAAAGCTCTCGTCGTAACATGTTTATATCACTAAACCACAAAGAAACAACTTGTGTACATATTTGTTAATAACAGATGAAAACTCAATCATCTCTTTGCAAGATTTATGAAAACTTTTCACTTCATTTCTTTGCACTTTGCATTTCTGTACCAATGGAGGAACATAACAGGCTTGGAAAGTGAAAAGATTCTTAACTTTTCACTTTGCAAGCTAAAACTGAAAAGTGTTGGTGGAACGAAATCTGAACTGAAAAGTGGAAAGTGCAAAGTGAAAAGTTGCAAAGTTGTTTCGTGAAACAGGCTCCTGGAAAGTAAACGGATTAAGAAAGAAGCCTGCTTGTTACTGTAACTGCTAAACTTAGAGTATTTTATTACGAATAAGAAGCATATAAATGGGTATTTGACCGTTAGCGCCCCCTTTTGCGACTTTTAAAATGTATTTTACATTTTTTAATTCGTTTTACGTCATACCGACACAGATAGGTCTTATGGTGACGATGGGGTGGGAAAGGCCTAGGAGTGGGAAGGAAGCGGCCGTAGCCTTAATTAAGGTACAGCCCCAGCATTTGCCTGGTGTGAAAATGGGAAACCATGGAGAACCATCTTGAAGGCTGCCGACAGTGGGGTTCGAACCCACTATCTCCCGAATGCAAGCTCACAGCTGCGTTATCCTAACCGCACGGCCTTTTTAATGTTTATACTTTTCTTCGATATATCTTGTTATTCTTCAGAGGGTATAGTCCAATTGCATCATATGAACAACATTCTATCGATTTAGAAATACCCTGACTAAAACAAGGCTCAATTTTAGGCCAGAAATTCTTTGAAAAATACGCAATCATCAACTAGAATGCATCTGGAGATTGAGTAGTTTTTGTTTCAGTGTAGTTTGATTATGTCTTCACAGATCGAGATCCATAACAAGCCGGTACTTCCAAATACACTGCAACCCCAATTTAACATAATAACAGAGTAAATAGTCAAGTTGTTACAAATTTCGTAAGGCAGACTCGGAGGGTGGACGGCAATATGCCGTGTATGGGGACTGCTTTTTATTGTAGTGGAGGATAGTGTTGTATGTAGTCTCCGTCCCGGCCGTTAATCGAACCTTGGAACCTCTTATCCGAAGACGACTACGCTGTCCATTCACTCAAGGAACCGGGCAGTTATGTAGTTAATACCAGTTCATACAAACATTGATACTGTCCGACTCTTTGGCTGAATGGTCAACGCAGTGGTATTCGGTTTACTGGGCGATTCCCAGCCGGAATGGGGATTTCAACTTTGGTTCTTTGCTCTAATTCGGTGGCTGAGTGTTTGCGTTCGTCTATAGGGCCGGTTCTACCACCTACTGGTAAAGTAGTGCGTAACTTGCCGTCCGGATATTTCCGTTCGACCGCTCCCAGGTAGCGCTATCGGCAGCATAAATTGTGGTTAGTTACCCGGCGCGTGATTTATCGGCCACTTTGAAGGCCGGATAAGACTTTAACCTGCCGGCAAGTTTCGAGAGCTGAACATTATTAGCTGTATTTCTGGTGACATACAACTTAAATTAGCTTAGTATATTGATAAAAGCATGATACCGTAACAGTGATCGATATTGTATTGCAGGATTTTGAACACTAATGCAACGGTCAAACCAGCCTCTCGCAACGACGGCGTCGCGGACACGTTTTAAACGTCAAGCTTTCGCAAAGAAACTCTACAAGGACATAGAAAATGAAAAAGGAAAACCTACAACCTGTTTTCCAGTCATTGACCGGGTCAGGGATGGAATGAATGAAGCAGATATAGGCTATTAGTACGATAGGGTCGCCACTCCCAACGTGATTTATTAATGACTGATAGATGCTATGAAATGAGAATGGAGAGTGTTGCTGGAATGAAAGATGACGGGGAAAACCGGAGTAGTCGGAGATAAACCTGTCCCGCCTCCGCTTTGTCCAGCACAAATCTCACATGGAGTGACCGGGATTTGAACCACGGTATCCAGCTGTGAGAGGCCGGCGCGCTGCCGTCTGAGCCACGGAGGCTCCTACAAGGACATAGAATGAAAACCAATTTGAAAATCATCTCAAATGGGCTTTCTTCATCTCTTTACCCTCCAGGGTCGGGTTTTCCCTCGGACTCTACCACCTCAAGGGCAGTGTCCTGGAGCTTCAGACTCTGGGTCAGGGTATACGACTGGGGAGTATGACCAGTACTTCGCCCAGGCGGCCTCACCTGCTATGCTGAACAGGTGCCTTGTGGGGGAATGGGAAGTTTGGAAGGGATAGATAAGGAAGAGGGAAAGAAGCGGCCGTGGCCTTAAGTTACGTACCATCCCGGTATTTGCCTGGAGGAGAAGTGGGAAACCGTGGAAAACCACTTCCAGGATGGCTGAGGGGGGAATCGAACCCCCCTCTACTCAGTTGACCTCTCGAGGCTGAGAGGACCCCGTTCCAGCACTCGTACCACTTTTCAAATTTCGTGGCAGAGCCGGGAATCGAACCCGGCCCTTCGGGGGTGGAAGCTAATCACACTAACCACTACACCACAGAGGCGGACTCAAATGGGCTTTAATTTTCTTATTTTAATTTTTCAGTTTTCAGACACCGGTTATAAGTTACCGCGCTCACTTCGTAGTATAGGGTATGCAGATTCGAGTTCATTTAGCCGAATATTTTTTATTTTCTTTATTAGTATTGTATTCATCTGTATGCCTCCTTTCATACGTTCTTTGATGCTGCTACTTGTTGTTTTAAGGGGCCTAACATCGAAGGTTATCGGCCCCATACGTTCTTTGAAATGTTTAATCACAATATAATGTTTAATAGGAAAATGCTTTATATGTGTGCTACTTATAGAAAGTGATGTTATAATTCGTTCCAATCAGCATTATAGTAGTAAAGCATTTAGCCCATAGTTCTGTCACCCAGGTAGCATATTCCCTATCAGTTGTTTACCTAGTCTTATCGCAAGTGATTTCAAAGAAATTGGAAACGATTCCATTCCCGAATTCCTCTTCCTATGAATGGATATTTACCCCGATTAGTTCTTTACATTTACAGTATCTTCCAACTTTATCTTCATAAAGTTAAACATCAGAATGAAATGTAACATCAGTAAATGGAAGCATGTGGAAATGAGGTCACAGAGCTAGTTGCAAATAGACCGAGCTCGATAGCTGCAGTCGCTTAAGTGCTGCCAGTATCCAGTATTCGGGAGATACTAGGTTCGAATCCCACTGTCGGCAGCCCTGAAGATGGTTTTCTGTGGTTTCCCATTTTCACACCAGGCAAATGCTGGGGATGTACCTTAATTAAGGCCACGACCGCTTCCTTCCCACTCCTAGACCTTCCCTGTCCCATCTGTGTCGGTGCGACGTAAAGAAAAAAAAAAATTGCAAATAGAGGATCGTGGAGAATGGAGATACTTAATCAATTCACAGAAGCCTGCAGATAGAATGCTTAAAGACAGTAAGTCCATAAGGAAGATTTGTGTGTATATACGCATATAGAAGCGCGTAAAAGAGAGTTAAGAACAACGGCAGGGAACGAAAATAAGTTTTTAACTGTAAATTAGAAAGACGAATAGAACCTGCGTACCTTCCACTACGGAGCGAGCGACTTGACCAATCTACTACGAAAATACTATCCAAAACACTGCTTTACATGACAAGTTATAACCGGCGTAAGAAAATGTAATCTCGAGATTTTAATCCCAATTAGGTATTGATTTTGAAGCTCATAGATTAAAATCACGAAATCTTGACATAAATCGTTGTCCAGAACTCTTAAGACTCCCCTTATTAGGCTTTATGGTGACAATCAGCAGATGCAAGCACAGGAAAATAAGACAATCGAAATGAGCTTCATACATCTAACGATAGATAGCACCTCACTCGAAAGCGAGAAGTCGCTGAAAATCAGTCTAGGTCTAGCCAACCCCGTATATCGGTGTCTAGCTCCGAGTAGCTACCTAGCGCTTGTTCGGAGGTGGTTGCACGCAAGCCGAAGTACGTACCAGCTGATTTACACCCCCCAGATAGTTTACTTCCCGCGCAGCTGCCAGCCACGTTACCAGCAGATGGTAGAACTGGCCCCACAACTTTATGGGTTAGAGTAATAAATGTCACTATGTTCAGGACCTACGTAAGGCATCCGTCACATACACATTTTATCATAGACAGAGTTTACATCAGGCTTCTCAGAACAAGTCCTTTTGTGCTTATGTATCTGCCCGTAAGATTGGCTGCTTACAGCAGGCGCAGTAGAGACGAGTACGTTATGATCCCCTTCTATCCACGGCACAACAAACGGAAAACCCGATCTGCAGTGTGCGTATAAGAGGCTCTTCTTACCCTGTGCAGCACAGGCTCAGTATCAAGTACAAGTCAGTGCAACCCAATTCTCTGATGGCTGGACTAGAAGAATGCGGTACGTACTATTGTTATATTTTACTCAATCAGAATGGAATGTTTTATAACATAACCTTGACTCATACTATCAGTGTTGATTTGAAATTAATGGAGTCACTTAGTCACGATACTCCGATAGCTCTATTGTCTGGAACCAGGAATTTCATGGCAATAAAAACACACAAACTATTACAAATCGCAGACAGATACTATAGCAATAAAATCCCTAGTTCCCATTCAGCACTATGGAGTTCAGGGCTCAAGAAAAGGTTCGCGTACTATACACAAATGATTACAAACATTTTTTTATATTCATAATTGAAATAAAAACATGGTAATGAAAAAATACTAGTCCATACAGGTTTTCGGTGACCGTCGACGGTAAATGGCTAGAAATGAACAGAGGGGCCGATGACCTAGATGTTAGGCCCCTTTAACAACAAGCATCATCATAATCATCATCATCATCATCAGAAATGAACAGGTGGCGATGGTTGTCATGATTAATATCTCTCTCATTCTTTCATTCTCCTCAACCTGATGGTTGGTGGGTAGCATGTCTGTCCTCGTCCAACGACCTTCTATCCTGAGCCAGCTGCTTGATTAGTTGATATGGACGTCGCCCTTTAATGCCTTCGAGGAACCGTGCTTTTGGTCGTCCTCTTCTAGTCTTTCCTTCCAGTTTCCCTTCAAGCAGTGTGGTGCACCATGATGAATGGCGGTTAAATGTCCTATCTAACTGCATCTTCTTTTCACGATCATTTTCTCTAGACTGATGGTTTCTTTAGCTCTCTTGAGAACTTCTTCATTTGTTAGCCTGCGAGTCCAGGGAATTCGTAACATTCGACGTCAGCAGCACATTTCAAATGCATCTATTATTTTCTTATCAGCCTTTAATAGAGACCAGGTTTCAGAGCCTAGGTCGCAATGTTCCAAATGAAGCTCTTAATGAAATGCTTTCTTTTTATTGAAAGCTTCTTTAACCTGGGCTATTCGAGAACGGACGTCCTTTTCACACCTCCCATCAGATGTAATGATGCTTCCCGACTGAAATGATACAGTATAATACACAGCCTTGGAATTTATCTGGCATGAAAATGTGAAACAAAAGAAAATCATCTTCAGGGCTATAGACAGTAGGGGTTCGAAGTCATTATCTCCTTACAACTACATGGGCCCTTTGTCTACTCACTAGCCTATAATAATAATAATAATAATAATAATAATAATAATAATAATAATAATAATAATAATAATAATAATAATAATAATAATAATAATAATAATTGTTACCGGGCGAGTTAGGTGTGCGGTTAGGGGCGCGCAGCTGTGAGCTTGCATTTGGGAGATAGTGGGTTCGAACCCCACTGCCGGCAGCCCTGGAGATGGTTTTCCGTGGTTTCCCATTTTCACACCAGGCAAATGCTGGGGCTGTACCGTAATAAGACCACGGCCGATTCCTTCCCCTTCCTAGGCCTTTTCTATCCCATCGTCGCCATAAGACATATCTGTGTCGGTGCGACGTAAAGCAAATAGCAAAAAAAAAAAAAATAGCAAATTTTCGTGGCAGAGCCGGGAATCGAATCCGGGCCTTCGGGGGTGGCAGCTAATCACTACACCACACAGGCGGACAAGTGTAGTAATAATAATAATAATAATAATAATAATAATAATTTTTATTATTATTATAGTAATAAGCGTAATCGATGTTATTTGTTAATTGATATTAATTGCTAAAAAACAGTCAAGCTCTTGGCCTTTACAATCGTGAAATTACCAGCTTTTCACCCAGTGTAGCAGTGGTCTCATTGGTTGGATTGCCCCACGTTTTCAAAATGCTGGTGGCCAATGCGCCATTGAGATACGACTACTAAACTGAAGGGGGAGGCGGGCCTCTTAGACGGTGACGCCAGAGTACAGAGCATATGGGACAACAACCCACTCTGCATCTACCGACCCATTGAGACACCACTGGAAATCTCCTATGTAGGACAGTGCAGTGCTGGTGCACCAGGGGAAGTATGTACCTCCAGTTGTATAAAAGCCTGCATTTATGTCAACATTATTTGTTGTGCGTGACATTAAAACACAAAAGTAAATATCTTCACCTATTAATATTAATACAGCAATAATGAAACGCAAATCATATTCTCTTTAGTTCGTGAAACAGAAACTCGCAGCCATTATTACACACTGAGGCAATTGCCTCTCACTGCGACTTACAATCCGTCGACGAGAGGTCTGATCTTCGAGCTCTCGTCACAGACATGTGGCAAAATGAGAGCGAAAACCTCCATTGAACGTACCTGACAACGCTGTCTTAAGAAACCGCTCTGGCTCTATCCTTACTGTCAGCCCAAGAGGCTCTTAACTTGGGAACGTTGGTTGGCGACTACGGGGCTCTTAGCTGAGTCCTGGCATTGCTTCTACTTGCCTGTACCAGGCTCTTCACTTTCATATATCCTATCCAACCTCTATTGATCAGCTCTTGTTCTTTTCCGACCCCCATCGTATTCGAGGCCTAGGTATTCTTTCATTTTCACGCCCTTCGTAGCCCTGTCTTTCTTTGGCCGATACCTACATTTTTCGAAGTGTCGTATGCCTTCCATTTTCCCCTCTGATTGATGTTAATAAAGGATGGTTACCGAGTTGTACTTCCTCTTAAAACAACGATTACCACCAACACCACCACCACTTCAATGACACTTTCTCAAGTGTACTTGAAGTATGGATTCCCATATTAGTATTATTTATTTACCATGATTCTGTTCAGAAATATGGAAGGTCTAGAGAAAAAGGGTGATCCTCCATGTAGGCCTACATATAAAATGTTCCCTAGACCTACTCTATTTTATCATATCATCGTACGTTCTTTAAGGTAATAGAATAATGGCAATGAAAACCTTCAACCTGTTTTCCAGTCAATGACCGGGTCAGGGATGGAATGAATGAAGCCCCTATCTTGCGGCGAGGATAGGAATTGTGCCGGCTGCCGAAGCCTGTCGCACTCCTCTGGGGCAATGATTAATGACAGATGAAATGAAATGATAGTGGAGAGTGTTGCTGGAATGAAGGATGACAGGGAAAACCGGAGTACCCGGAGAAAAACCTGTCCCGCCTCCGCTTTGTCCAGCACAAATCTCACATGGAGTGACCGGGATTTGAACCACGGAACCCAGCGGTGAGAGGCTGCCGACTGAGCCACGGAGCTAAATAGAATAATAGAGTTCATATTTGAATGTTTATTTCATTCATTCGAAGATTGTTATTTCAGAACACCCAATTAATAATATTTTCAATTTATATAGAATCAGTGAATACTCCCATTCTGTGCTGGTTTTCGACAGTCTTGTACAATCTGAACTTCACGTGTGGTCTGACAAGAGCTAGTCACTGCTCTCTCAGCTATTTATCCTTGTTAGCACATCCACAAGGTTACACAGAGAACTGAGATAAGGCGCTCTAATTAACTGTTCTCACATTCCACTCGCTTTCACTAGTCTGACTCACTAGACTTGATGTAGACTCACAACAAAACTCAAACTTCACCTTTGGTCATGTAATAACAGGGTGGAGGTGGTAGTGGTGGTGGTGATTATTGTTTTAAGAGGAACCACAACTGGGCAACCATCCTCTTCCAGCAAAACTTAATTTAAGTATCAATAGAAGCTGTCTGTTGGTCGTCCACACTTTGTAGTCCATCCAAGAGCGCCAGACAGGGGCGTAACAAATGCGTTATGGCCCGCCTGGCGAAATAAAAATTCGCCCCCCCCCCCCCAAATAAAATGTAAAACCTATAAATAACTTGATATAAATTTAATTACAGCAGGTTGAAGCAATGCAATATATTGTCAAGTCATATGAATGAATGGATTATTCGTTATTGTAAGATCATTATTGTCCGGTATCGCGGTGTAGGGGGCAACGCGTCCGCACGTCACCCGGCGGCCGCGGGTTCGATTCCCAGCCGGGTCAGAGGGTTTTTAATTGAAAATGATTAATATCCCTGGCCTGGGGACTGGGTGTTTGTGTCGTCCTTAACTTTCCTTTCCTCACATTCAACACACTACACTTCCGCAATTCTTATTACACGCAGGTTTATATCATCTCTATAGATCTCTATAGGTCGACGTCCCGAACAAAAATCAATAAAAAAGATTATTATTAAATAATGCTTAATAAATGTTATTTGACTGCCTCCGTGGCTCAACGGGTAAGCTGCTGAACTACCAGACATGCAAATGGCAATGGTTACGTCTCAAAACTCACGAGTTTCAAAACTCACGGGCTAAAATTAGTAACAAATAGCATCAAAACTCATGACTACAAACTGGTAGCTAAAGTAAACATTCTAATGAGCCTCAAAATTCACGACTCCGGACAGCTGGTGCGTGCGATGACCGCACCACTGTTCGTTCATAACTTTAGTTGGTTTCATTTTTTTTATCGATTACAACACAGAAAAATATACGAACAAAATTAAATCAAAAGCTGTTCAAATAAAGTTTGAAAAATATCAAATCGTACAACTGATAAGCCTATTATTAACTTCACGCAAAGAGAGCTCGTTCGAAAGTGATTGAAAAATACACCAATTTCTTATTGGCATTACAAATTGTTCGTTCGTTCGTAATCTGTTTTCCCTCCAGGGTCGGTATTCCCTCGGACTCAGCGAGGGATCCCACCTCTACCGCCTCAAGGACAGTGTCCTGGAGCTTTAGACTCAGGGTCTGAGGATACAACTGGGGAGAATGACCAGTACCTCGCCCAGGTGGCCTCATTTGCTATGCTGAACAGGGGCCTTGTGGGGGATGGGAAGTTAGGAAGGGACAGACAAGGAAGAGGGAAGAAAGCGGCCGTGGCCTTAAGTTAGGTACCATCCCGGCATTTGCCTGGAGGAGAAGTGGGAAACCACGGAAAACCACTTCCAGACTGGCTGAGGAGGGAATCGAACCCCCCTCTACTCAGTTGACCTCTCGAGGCTGAGGGGACCCCGTTCCAGCCCTCGTACCACTTTTCAAATTTCGTGGCAGAGCCGGGAATCGAACCCGGACCTCCGGGGGTGGCAGCTAATCACGCTAACCGCTACACCACAGAGGCGGACGTAAACATTCTAATGAGTCTCAAAATTCGCGACTCCGGACAGCAGGTGTGTGCGATGGCCGCAGGAGGGATGAGGTGCGCGGTGACTCACGCACCAGGCCTCTCCGGAGACCACATACCATTATTATAAATTTATGCCAAAAGGTCCGGCTCCGTGACTAAATGGTTAGCGTGCTGGCCTTTGGACACAGGGGTCCCGGGTTCGATTCCCGGCAGGGTCGGGAATTTTAACCATCATTGGTTAGTTTCACCGGCGTATGTATGTGTCGTCTTCATCATTATTTCATCCTCGCCACGACGCGCAGGTCGCATACGGGAGTCAAATCAAAAGACCTGCATCTGGCAAGCCGAACTTGTCCTCGGACACTCCCGGCACTAAAAGCCCTACGCCATTTCATTTTTTTAATTTAATTTTAATTTAATTTTTTTAATGTCAAGTTTTAAGACCACAGCAAAATATTTTAATAATAAACCTCTGACACATTTTTTTTTTCAATTTCTGTACGTCGCACTGACACAGATAGGTCTTATGGTGACGATGGGATAGGAAAGGCATGTGAATGGAAAAGAAGCGGCTGTGGGCTTAATTAAGTTACCGGTATAGCTCCAGCATTTGCCTGGTGTGAAAATGGAAAACCACAGAAAACCATCTTCAGGACTGCCGACAATAGGGCTCGAACCCACTACGGCATCTCTCTGATGCAAGCTCACAGCTGCGCGCCCCTAACCGCACAGCCAACTCGCCCGGTCCTCTGACTCTTTCATTCTTCTTCTTCTTCTTCTTCTTCTTCTTAATCTGTTTACCATCCAGGGTCGGTTTTTCCCTCGGACTCAGCGAGGGATCCCCCTTCTACCGCCTCAAGGGCAGTGTCCTTTAGCTTCAGACTCTGGGTCGGGGGATACAATTGGGAGGATGACCAGTACCTCGCCCAGGCGGCCTCGCCTACTATGCTGAACAGGGGCCTTGCAGGGAGATTGGAAGATTGGAAGGGATAGACAAGGAAGGAAGGAAGCGGCAATGGCCTTAAGTTAGGTACCATCCCGGCATTTGCCTGGAGGAGAAGTGGAAAACCACGAAAACCACTTCCAGGATGGCTGAGGTGAGAATCGAACCCACGTCTACTCAGTTGACCTCCCGAGGCTGAGTGGACCCCGTTCCAGCCCTCGTATCACTTTTCAAATTTCGTGGCAGAGTCGGGAATCGAACCCGGGCCTCCGGGGGTGGCAGCTAATCACTACACCACAGAGGTGGACTGCTCTTCCATTCACCAACCCTTATTTTCTCCTGTGGGTTGGGATGGCAGAATAACATCCACAGTATTTTCTACCTGTCGTAAAAGCTGACTAAAGGGGGGCCCCGGCCGGGCTGAGTGGCTCAGACGGTTGAGGCGCTGGCCTTCTAACCCCAACTTGGCAGGTTCGATTCTGGCTCAGTCCGGTGGTATTTGAAAGTGCTCAAATACGTCAGCCTCGTGTCGGTAGATTTACTGGCACGTAAAAGAACTCCTGCGGGACTAAATTCCGACACCTCGGCGTCCCCGAAAACCGTAAAAGTAGTTAGTGGGACGTAAAGCAAAATAACATTATTATTAAAGGTGGCCCCAGGGGTTCTTATTTAAGAAAAGGCTGGATATTTTAGATAAAATTTAAATTTATTATTTGATAAATTTTGTGAGAGTAGTCAATACTATATAGCGTTGCACTTCGTGTAACCGCGTGGGCGCGTGATACAATATATTAATATATGCATTTTAAGTAATGGCATTTGAAAGTGTATGACTTATTCATACGCGTGGAGGATGAGTTCGTATTATTTTCGGAAAGCTTATAAGAAACCGCCCGTCGTATCCGCTCGCTTCCTGTAAGAGAATGGAGACAGGGCATTTTAATTTCCTTGCGATGAGATTGATGAGTTGATGACAACGTTAGGATTACTTTTCATTCGATTATTTCGAAAGCATTCACTATTCAATTGCCGCAGTCATTCTAATGGAATTTCAAATGAATACTCGAAAAAAATAATCGATTACTTTGTATTTGATCATCCCATCAGATGAATGTCTAAATTTTGAAACTAAATGAGTGAATTAACACTTAAATATGTCTTAATATAAAGTTCCTTGTTCAAGTAAATGCCGTCTTCTGGACGCATAATGGAACTAAGCCCCAGTACTACCGATTGGCAGTTTATTTTAACTAGCGGCAGGCAATATATGTGTAATGTTATGTCGTCCGGCTCCATGGATACATGATTAGCCTGGTGCCTTTGGTCCAAGGGATCTAGGGGGTCCCTGGTTCGATTCCCGGCTGTGATTTTAACTTTCATTTGTTAATTCCTATGGCTCGGGGACTGTATGTTTGTGCCGTCTCCAGCATTAGACTTCATGGATGGGGAGAAAGGCGTATTTCTATTTTTCGTAAGAGCTCATCTATTCGCTTATTTCAATCGATTATCCACCCGACACACCTAAGCCAAAAAAATATCCATAGCGCATCTGATTATTCTACGTAATATAACTGAATGATATTTGAAACTCATTCGATTATTTGATTATTTATTCGGTTATGTAAATAACCGGATGGAAGTTATTCGATTACTAAAAGTATTCGATTATCCCATCACTACTGTAGGATGGGCATTTATCCATTCAAAGAAGAACTGGCCCTGCTCGTTAGTTTTGAGGTTGGCCCAAGCTGGCCCTGCTCTTCTTGGAATTCGTGAATTTTGAGACTCGTAAATTTTGAGACTCGTGAATTTTGATACTCGTGAATTTTGAGATGAGTTCTGAGACGACACGACGGCAATTCTTCTGCCTACAATTTGTAAAAAACAAACTACTTCGACTGATGCTACAAAACTGACCTGATCATTTCCGTGCAGCGTGACAGGATATACAGGATGAAGCGAAATTCGCGCACTCGGGCGTCGCAGCGCGACTCCTCACATGCCAGCAATAAAAAATGTCTCTCACATAAGTTCGTCCTGCGAGTGCGCGAATTTCGGTTCATTCTGTATATTATATTTTCGCGAGGAGACCGAGGGGCCCCTTAAAGGCCCGGGCCCACCTCCATTGCAGGCCCTAAAATTGCACCCCTGGCGCCAGAATATGTTCCAGATAGTGAATTATTTTGAATAAAAATCCAAGAATCAGATATTCATTTATCTGATACAAGCTTTAAGGTTTCGACTCCATTTCTCTCAAACGAGATGTTGAAATATTTTTCGGAAATCAGAGAGCATTATGCAATCAGAGACCATTAGATAGCTCGATTTTATTCCTAAATGTCAATTGTCCGGTCTTATTGTTGAACTTGAAGGTATACAATTATGACTCAGTTATGCAACCACACAAATACTTCTTATGATGAACTATGGTGAACTACGTAAATTCAACAAAATAGTTTATATTGTTTCTGTAGTCCATAAATTTTTCTCTCTCCTTGTATCCAAAGCTGATAACAAAATTAGCTGTCTATAAAATGTTTAAAGGTTGTGAAATGATCGGCTGAGAGTTATACGATTTGTATTCCGAATTCCTCCAACTACTACGCGGTTCTTCACTGCTTTGACCGTTCGCTGGCGCCTGGACTGGCAGCCACAGTACATACAGTCATTTTGTTTTCAAGGCAAAATAAAACTGGCCCGGATAATATTTACAAGAGTCCTGACGCGTGATTCTCTTGTTAATGAACATGCTGAAAATTGCCACCGTTGACGTCATTGCAGCGCTATGCTCGATTTATCAGACTGTGAGACATGCGTAGCAATAGCTGTAGGATTACAGTCTTATTGCAGTACACCTGTTGCTCCGTCTTGCTGAAAATGTCCATACCGGGCGAGTTGGCCGTGCGGTTAGGGGCTGTGAGTTTGCATCCGGGAGATAGTGGGTTCGAACCCCACTGTCGGCAGCCCTGCAGATGGTTTTCCGTGGTTTCCCATGTTCACACCAGGCAAATGCTGGGGCTGTACCTTCCCACTCCTAGGCCTTTCCTATCCCTTCGTCGCCCATAAGACCTATCTGTGTCGGTGCGACGTAAAGCCAATTATCGTATGTATATTTAAAAGAAAGAAAATGTCCGAATAAACTACTCTATGCCACTTTGTGCTTTCATTACGGATGGTGGTAGCCTTGACTTCCCATTTCTTCAATGGCCTTCACAGGTTGTACAAAAATGGTTTTGCTTCTCTTCAGAAGAAAATGATTATTTGTAGATGGTATTATGAAACGATCATATTTTATGAGAATGGAATAACTTGCTCTAATTGCCTTGAGTTGGTACCTTCTTCTACTTCTACCATAAACATTATCTGCTAAGAAGGTGACGTCCCATTGCCCAGATCTCCATGCTGCCGGTATCGTCGAGAGGGGTGAGTGCACGTCAGCCTTCCCCCGTGTTCCTAGTTCCCAAGGACACAGGGGCCGCTCGGGTTATCTACGACCTGAGCGCCTGGACTCCATATATCAAACATCCCCCTTTCTCTCTCCAAGGCCCAGCGCCGGCTCTCACCTCTATTCCTGCTCATCACCTCGCTTGCAAGCTTGACTTGCGATCGGACTTCTTTCAAATCCCCATTTTCCGCGATACCCGGTAGTATTGGGTACTGAATGCATGATTCGAAGCAGTGTGCCGATTCATTCAAGTGTCCGAGTGAATCGATTCACAGGAACGGCGAGCTCACGGCACACGAATCAGCTTACATCCAGCGGACAATGCTGAGTGGCGCACTCACTGGACGTTGACGGGGAGCCGAGGTTCCGCTTCAGCGAGACAGTGAATCATGGCACATCGAAAGAATCGTGAACGAGCGCGGCTCAGTGAGACGCAAGACACACACGACTCCTTATCGTCTCACTGGACACGCGGAGAGCCGAGCTTCCGCTGCAGCGAGACATACTTACAGTGAGCCATGGCACACCGAAAGAATCGTGAACGAGCACGGCTCAGTGAGACACAAGATACACACGGCTCCTTATCGGCTCACTGGACAATGGCGGAGAGCCGAGCTTCCGCTGCAGCGAGACATATGGTGAGCCATGGTACACTGAAAGAATCGTATGCTATAATGGACTCTCGATCTCAGCTCATTTGAAAATAATACCCATTTGCATTCACTGTCCTCTTCTTACAGGGAGGTTGAAATAATAGATGGATTTATTTGCAGTGTTAAAAAGGTAGTCAAAACATAATTCTGAAGTAGCTAGTAAGTACGTAGGCTATTAGGTTATACTATTTATTAGTTTAATGAATCTTAGTATTATAACTTAGTTGACATTTGACAATTAAACTCGACTCTAGCTTGCCCTATGACCATGAGCCATGCTCATGACCACTCAAAAGTACCTGTTTTATATTGGGAAGAACGGCTCAGTATTCTCTCAGTTCATATGTCACATCGTTGCACAAGACTTCATTATATGTGGACAGACGCAATAACTTAACCAACAGTATGTTGAATCAGAAAACCAGCGGGCTACTGTACATCTGGGGTAGCCTATACAAAATACGACGATTTTGAAAATCCTCAGCTGATAGAAAAATACATATTTTCAAAAATGACTGAGCGAGTTGTCGTACGGTTAGTATCGCGTAGCTATGCGCTTGCATTCGGGGGATGGTGGGTTCGAATCCTACCGTCGGCAGCCGTTAAGATGTTTTTCCATAGTTTCCCCATTTTCACACCAGGAAATCCTGGGACTGTACCTTAATTCAGGCCATGGCTGCTACCTTCCTAATCCTAACCTTTCCCACCCTGCGTCGCCGGAAACCTTCGATGTATTAGAGTGACTAGCAATTTTTTCTAAGAAAGGAGTTCATAGTACGAAGACCAGATGGCAGCTGCGAGTGCTGAATGCTGTTGCTGCAATAGAAGCGGTGACTAATGTGCCGTGAATCGGATCACTGTATCGATTCAGTAATGTGAACGGAATCAAATGAATCGAATGTCTCATCACTAATACCCGGCACCCCTACGGTATCCTATACCGGGGGGTCCGGGATCGCTGAACTCGCCTGCCGATGGGGCATAGCCTGGCCCCATCAGTCATGCAACGCTGGGCCGTAGCAATGCAGCAGCTTCTTCATCAAGAGTTCGGTAACCAGATGACTCCCTATCTGGATGACTGGCTAATTCACAGTCCCAGTCTCACTGACGCTCTCATGCGCGAGATTGATGTATATCTCACCCACGTCTGGGCGTCACCCTCAACTATTCTAAGTCAGTGCTGCACCCGACTCTTATCTTGACCTACCTAGGGGTCACCATTGATATCCCTAGTCTGGAGGTGACTGTGCATAATGTCACCCAGCAACGCACCCTCTGCCTCGTGCGCGAGCTGCCCGACCTCACTCCTCATCAACTCCAACAGGCGGCGGGCTATTTCACTTGGCTCTGTTGGGTCATGGGATAGACCGTTTTCCCTGCGAAGCATATTCTAGCAGGCGACTTCTTCTGGGTGCGACGCCTCTTTACCCCTCAGTTCATCGCCAACCCACGCCAAATGGCATCTGGAACGCATCCCATCGCTTTGTACTCGGACGCCACTCCGCAGAGCATCGCAGCAGTATGTCCTCGCCTGGGTCAGGCTTGGGCCCAGGCATTCGAGCGGCCACACCGCATCAATGTGGCAGAGACGGCGGCAGCAGTGTTAGCAGTGCACCATTTCCTTCGAGAACCCGGCATGGATATGTTTGATCACCTTATTGTATATGCCGACAGCTCCGTGGCTCGATACACCATGCAATAGGGCCGCGGGGCTGACCTCCATTGTAATTCTTTCTTGCTTGATTTGTATCTCTATGTTTTGAATAAAGTAGCACAAAGGGGCATGCGCCTCTCGTGGCGCCTCATTGCTTCGGCCGATAATCCGGCGGACGCTCCCTCCCAGGAAGTGCTGGCTACAGTACACGCGAGCCTCGATTCTATATAAGGAGGCTTGCCCCGGGAGGGTCGTCAGTCGGCCGTCGGTCCGGGCAATGGGACGTCACCTTCTTTATGGTTTAAACTGTGTGTGGACATACTGGTTACCTTTAACAGTTTAGTAAAAGAATCGTGTCACGATGCGGACACCAGATATTATGCACCCAACACCGATCTTGAAATTATGCAACGGCTTTTCGATATACTGATGGGGATTTTCTGCTGCATAATGGCGCGTGTTCTGTGAGTTCACATACCGTGACAGGCTGAACGAAGCCTCATCTGAAGAAATGAAAAACTGAGGTTCCAAAAGTCCTGACTCCACTCAGAAACCACCGGCAGAACTCAACACGTGAAGGTTCGCCTGCACAACAGTAAATGTCTCATGTTATTAATATACTGTTAAATCACTCATCTTACTGTCCGACTCGTTGGCTGAATGGTCAGCGTATTGGCTTTCGGTTCAGAGGGTCCCGGGTTCGATTCCCGACCGAGTCGGGGATTTTGACCTTCATTCGTTAATTCCAGTGGCCCGGGGGCTGGGTATTTGTGCTGTCCCCAACATCCCTGCAACTCACACACCACACATGACACTATCCTCCACCACAATAACACGCAGTTACCTACACATGGCAGATGCCGCCCACCCTCATCGGAGGGTCTGCCTTACAAGGGCCGCACTCTGCTAGAAATAGCCACACGAAAATTTAAATTAACTCATCTTACTATTGATTTCAGTGGTTTCCCATCTTGAGTTGAGCCGTTGAGTGTGCATATATTCATTTTCAAAATATTTTCAGTATCCTTCAACATCGAGAACCACAGTATATGTTCGCAATGAATTGTTAGGGTAAAACGGAAGGCAACAAAGTAAAAATTGAATGGAAGTATACAATTATAAAATTATGTATAAGATATTTTGACGAGATGTAATTTAAATTGCTATTGTATATTTTAAATACTAACCATCCTATCGATTAATGTAAGGTTCGCATCTCAAAAATCTATGGTAATAATATTAATAATAATAATAATAATAATAATAATAATAATAATAATAATAATAATAATAATAATAATAATAATAATCTGAATGGATGACAAACGACTAACCGAATATATCATGGAATTAAAGTCCACTCCAAGTGGATAGAAGAGGTCAAGAGGGGTGCAGAAGAAGTTGGAATTATACTGCAGATGATCACAATAGAAGAGAGTTCAGAAGAAGAGTCGACAGTCTAAAATCGTTTGAACAGAATAAACTGAAATGGAGGCCAGAACGGATAATTTCCGAAAAGGAGAAAAATATGAGAAGTGAAAGAATGAAGAGGTTTTGGAAACAGAATAGAAGAAAGGCCAAGAAGCCTTCAGTTCTATGTGATCCATTGTTGGCCAAATTCGGGAACAAACAAAATTTAAATAATAATATATTTTCTCAACTACTGTGTGCAGATATTTTGATATGATACCATTTCGGCTGTCTACGTGTCAGTTTCGATGATCCGTTTTATTCTACCAGATAGAGAGTCGAATCTCTGCTGGGTGATCTAAGACTGAGTTTGAATTAATTGTATCGAATAAACACCAAATGCGTTGCCAGAGATCTACATGCTGACATCGTACGACATGGAGTTCTGAATAGACTTCTTTCCGCCCTTCAAAAATTCGACTGCGTACTTCTGCCGGCGATCTTGGGATCCGCAGGCCGACAATCTACCGTTGATCCTAAGAGGGAGCTAAATTCGCTAAAAAAAATTGTAACTTAATGTTCCTTATTTTCGTGCTGAAACATTGGTCACCTTACCACAGTGACACGTGAAACTCTAAGTGTCCTTTCTTCCTTTGTTCAAATGCACTGAACCATCCAAGTCGGTCCTGTGTACAATAAATAAGAGAACAAGCATATTTACCTATACTGTGTATGTCCTGCTGTGATGATAGACTGCGCCTGGTCTGCACCTGCTAACTGAACCTCCACAAGTGTCGCACTATCTCTGATCGTGGGACTTACCCACCAGTTCGCTGCTACTCAGTGTTTGATTGTTGAAGGAGCCACGGAACAGTGCTCTGATATAAACAGGACTCACTGGAAGAAACTAGCAAGAGAAAGCTTTCGTATGGCATGTGAGCTCAGGGTTCAGAATGTGTGGTAAAAATAGGGAATGTCCTGAGGCATTTGTATATAAAATAACTGTCTACAACGATCTGGGCGGCACGCAAAATGTAGACACCCTAGATTTAGATGCATCTCAAGTCATCAGACATTCATTCACAGGATTCGAGGAGGGAAAGAAATAGCATTTACCACATCTCCCCACTCTGAAAAGTTGACAGCAGACTATGTACGATCGCCGCACAAGATAATAACGCCCTTAAAGTAATAATAATAATAATAATAATAATAATAATAATAATAATAATAATAATAATAATAATAATAATAATAATAATAATAATAATCCGCCTCTGTGGTGTAGTGGTTAGTGTGATTAGCAGCCACGCCCTCCCTCCAGACGCCCGGGTTCGATTCTCGGCTCTGCCACGAAATTTGAAAAGTGGTACGACTGTTGAAACGGGATCCATTCAGCCTCGGGAGGTCAATTGAGTAGAGGGGGGTCCGATTCCCACTTCAGCCATCCTCGAAGTGAATTTCCGTGGTTTTCCACTTCTTTTCCAGGCAAATGCCGGGATGGTACCTAACATAAGGCCACGGCCGCTTCCTTCCCTCTTCCTGGTCTATCCCTTCCGATCTTCCCTTCCCCCCTACAAGGTCCCTGTTCAGCATAGCAGGTGAGGCCGCCTGGGCGAGGTACTGGTCCTCCTTTCCAGCCGTATCCCCGACCCAATGTCTCACGCTCCAGGACACTGCCCTTGAGATGTAAGAGGTGGGATCCCTCGCTGAGTCTGAAGGAAAAACCAACCCTGGAGGTAAAAAAGAGATATAAATAAATAAATAAATAAATAAATAAATAAATAAATAAATAAATAAATAAATAAATAAATAAATAAATAAATAATACAGTAACAATAATAGGTCCAGACTGGACTTCAAGAGCATTGACCCGATAATAGTTTGCCTAGCTTATGCAAACGATCTTGAGATATTCTCTGATTCCCTAGACAGTTAACTGTGGAAGAGGGGAAAATCAAAGGGGCAGAAATATTTAAGTACTTAGGCTAGTGCCTAACAAGTTTGAGAAGAAAGCATTCATATCCAGGATCAACAAGATAGAAGTAGTATACCAGCTAACTGCAACAAAAGATCAGTGTCCATCAACGCCAAGCTTAGGCAGTATTGTTCAGTCATTCGTCCAGAGACCCTGTATGCAACAGAATGCCTTGCATTGAGTCGAGTCTGATGAGAAGTTAGAAGTCACAGAAAGAAAAATTCTGAGAAAGATCCTAGGACCCAACAGAGGAAATGACGAATACAGGAGACGGCATAATAACGAATTGTACCTGCATGTGGGAAGGATAACAGACACCATTCAGAAAAGGAGAATCAATTATTATGGCCACATAACACGTATGCGCTTGCAGAGACTGACCAACCGGATCTTTTTCTACTTTGTAAACAAGAAAGTCAAGGGGCCCTGGTTCAATGAAGTTAAAAAAGACCTCCGATAAAAAGGGATTACACATGAAGACATCCACGAACGTGTTGCTCTCCAGAAGAAACTTCGAGCTTACCAGCAATTGCAACAAAAAGAAAAAGTTGAAAAAGGGCAAGAAGTGGCCTGTTGAAAGAAACGAGGCTCACAGAAAGTGAATGCGGGAATACCGGGGAAGAATTAAAGATCAAGGATGCAAATGGTTGAAATAACGTGCTCCTCAGCAGGCTGTAATAATAATAATAATAATAATAATAATAATAATAATAATAATAATAATAATAATAATAATAATTCGGCTCCATGGCTAAATGGTTAGCGTGATGGTCTTTGGTCCAGAGGGTCCCGGGTTCGATTCCCCGCCGGGTCGGAGATTTTAACCTTCATTGGTTATCTCCGATAGCTCGGGGGCTGGGTGTGTGTGCCAAATTCATTATTGGAATTCATCATAGGTAGGGCCCCTTCCTTATAGACGCCCAGGTCGCATATACGTCAGCTCGAAAGATCTGCACCAGGCCTCTTCGGAGGCCACACGCCGTAATAATAATAATTATTATTATTATTGTCCGCCTCTGTGGTGTAGTGTTTAGTGTGATTAGCTGCCACCCCCGGAGGTCCGGGTTCGATTCCCAGCTCCGTCACGAAAATTTGAAAAGTGGTACGAGGGCTGGAACGGGGTCCACTCAGCCTCGGGAGGTCAAATGAGTAGAGGTAGGTTCGATTCCCACCTCAGCCATCCTGGAAGTGGTTTTCCGTGGTTTCCCACTTCTCCTCCAGGCAAATGCCGGGATAGTACCTAACTTAAGGCCATGGCCACTTCCTTCCCTCTTCCTTGCCTATCCCTTCCAATCTCCCCATCACCCCATAAGGCCCCTGTTCAGCATAGCAGGTGAGGCGGCCTGGGTTAGGTACTGGTCATTCTTCCCAGTTGTATCGCCCGACTCAATGTCTCATGCTCCAGGACACTGCCCTTGAGGCGGTAGAGGTGGGATCCCTAGCTGAGTCCGAGGGAAAAACTAACCCTGGAGGGTAAACCAATTAAGAAAGAAAGAAAGAAAGAAAGAAAGAAGAAAATATTATTATTATTATTATTATTATTATTATTATTATTATCGTATGGATTTAGCTAACATCTGCAGGTATTTTAATTTTACGCCATCTGGCTGTTCGTCAATTTCGACGTTCCATTTTACTCTAGGCCTACTACATAGCCCAGTAAACCGAAACTGTCTTGGGCGTCTATGACTGAATTTTTATTAATCCTTTCGGGTAAACACCAAATGTGTCACCACAGATCTTTTACATGCCGAGATCGTACGACATGGAGTGTCGCATGGACTTTCTTCCACCTTTCAAAAATCCGACAACCTCTGCCGTGTTTGAACCCGCTATCTTGGGATCCGGAGGCCGACACTCTACAACTGATCCACAGAGAAAGCTAGATTTTCAATAATAATGATGCAATTTCTCAATTGCCATAGATTTTAAGGCGCCTGAAGCTGGAGATTTTGTCCCGCACGAGTTCTTTAACGTGCTGTGCTTCAACGTAATGTTTCGGATTTGTAGCATCTAGACTCTCCAAAATGTCACCATCCTCAACCGGTATAGAACTTGAAAACAAAATAATTAAGATTATACGACTGAGTCACTATTACAATTATTAATCCATTGATGTAAAGTCCGGGTTGTGATTTGAAGTAAAGTGTGTTTTGAATTGCTTACTGATTATTCCTGATTGTTACATGTAACAATAAAAAGTAGCTAACTGGAAACCATATTTTCCGTACCGAAGATCACATTAAGACACTACTTTACAGTATTAAATGTATTCTAGTGTGAAGTACTGAGATTAGGAACCTGACAGATAAATCAACACCGAGATCGGTAGCTGCAGTCGGGGTTCGTCCAGTAACCAGTAGTCGGGAGATAGTGGGTTCGAACCCCACTGTCGGCAGCCCTGAAGTTGGTTTCCCGTGGTTTCCCATTTTCGCACCAGGCAAATGCTGGGGCTGCACGGCCGCTTCCTTCTCAGTCCATGCCCTCTTCTGCTCCATCGTCGCCATAAGACCTCTCTGTGTAAAGCAACTTGTAAAAAAATCTTACTATATATATATAAATGGACGTGTGTGTGTGTGTGTGTGTGTGTAAATAACACATCTCCTCCTAAACGACTGGACAATTTCCACCAAACTTGGTACACTTATGACTTACTATCTGGAGACGAGCACTGTGGGGGTAAGCCATCACTAGCACCCTTAGGGGTGGGAGGTCAGGGGGGTTAGCTATAAACTAATCGAAAATAGTGTCGAATCCATAGTTTTCGGGGTCGCTGAGATAAATGGTAACACTCCCAATTTTTTAAAGCCGAAGTTCAGCCCCCTTTAGCGTGGGGGCGAGGGGGGAGTGAGATACAAAAATAATCGAAAATAGTGTCGAATTCATAGTTTTCTGGGGGGTGAGATGAATAGTAACATTCCGAAATTTTTGAAAGTCCAAGTCTGGCCTCCTTTGGCACAGGGGGTGAGAAAGGGTGAAAAAATAAATGGTCCAAAATGACTGAGATATTGGACGTATGTATGTTCCAGCGTGCTATCAACCAACATGTTTACAAGTATGACTTACTGCCTGGAATATACACTGACTGACAGAGCAAATGCAACACCAAGGAGGAGTGGTTCGAAAGGGATGAAAGTTGGGGGAAAAACAGAGTCGGCACGGAAGAATAATTGATGTTTATTTCAAACCGATATGCAGGTTACACAATGCGCACGGCATCGACTCAGTAGGATGTAGGACCACCGCGAGCGGCGATGCACGCAGAAACACGTCGAGGTACAGAGTCAATAAGAGTGCGGATGGTGTCCTGAGGGATGGTTCTCCATTCTCTGTCAACCATTTGCCACAGTTGGTCGTCCGTACGAGGCTGGGGCAAAGTTTGCAAACGGCGTCCAATGAGATCCCACACGTGTTCGATTGGTGAGAGATCCGGAGAGTACGCTGGCCACGGAAGCATCTGTACACCTCGTAGAGCCTGTTGGGAGATGCGAGCAGTGTGTGGGTGGGCATTATCCTGCTGAAACAGAGCATTGGGCAGCCCCTGAAGGTACGGGAGTGCCACCGGCCGCAGCACATGCTGCACGTAGCGGTGGCCATTTAACGTGCCTTGAATACGCACTAGAGGTGACGTGGAATCATACGCAATAGCGCCCCAAACCATGATGCCGCGTTGTCTAGCGGTAGGGCGCTCCACAGTTACTGCCGGATTTGACCTTTCTCCACGCCGACGCCACACTCGTCTGCGGTGACTATCACTGACAGAACAGAAGCGTGACTTATTGGAGAACACGACGTTCCGCCATTCCCTCATCCAAGTCGCTCTAGCCCGGCACCATGCCAGGCGTGCACGTCTATGCTGTGGAGTCAATGGTAGTCTTCTGAGCGGACGCCGGGAGTGCAGGCCTCCTTCAACCAATCGAAGGGAAATTGTTCTGGTCGATATTGGAACAGCCAGGGTGTCTTGCACATGCTGAAGAATGGCGGTTGACGTGGCGTGCGGGGCTGCCACCGCTTGGCGGCGGATGCGCCGATCCTCGCGTGCTGACGTCACTCGGGCTGCGCCTGGACCCCTCGCACGTGCCACATGTCCCTGCGCCAACCATCTTCGCCACAGGCGCTGCACCGTGGACACATCCCTATGGGTATCGGCTGCGATTTGACGAAGCGACCAATCTGCTCTTCTCAGCCCGATCACCATACCCCTCGTAAAGTCGTCTGTCTGCTGGAAATGCCTCCGTTGACGGCGGCCTGGCATTCTTAGCTATACACGTGTCCTGTGGCACACGACAACACGTTCTACAATGACTGTCGGCTGAGAAATCACGGTACGAAGTGGGCCATTCGCCAACGCCGTGTCCCATTTATCGTTCGCTACGTGCGCAGCACAGCGGCGCATTTCACATCATGAACATATCTCAGTGACGTCAGTCTACCCTGCAATTGGCATAAAGTTCTGACCACTCCTTCTTGGTGTTGCATTTGCTCTGTCAGTCAGTGTATACTGTGGGAGTAAGGCGCCCCTAGAACCACTAGGGAAAGGGGTGAAATATAATGCATATTAATAAATGGAAGTCGGTTCGGAGCAATCTATATATACAGTATTGTATATATAAATTAAGGTATAAAAAGAAAATAGGCGTGAGTTAATGAGACACTTCCAGGCACCTCAGAAACTTAAAACTTGGTACCAGAAAAAAATCGAATATTCTCAAAATTCCCTGAAGGGGCCATGCTGGGAGTTTGAAATTTGCATAAGAACGCTGTTGGGTATATTTACCTAAAACGATATCCTATAGGTTTCATGGGCTTAAAAGTTTCCTGAAAGTCCTAATTTTAACCCCCTCCCCATATCAAGAAGGGGGCAGACGAGCAATAAAATTGAAATTTGGCAGCCTGTAACCGAAGGAAAAATGACGAGATGTTTACAATTTTTATTTTTACTCCCGAAAAATATCGAAATTTTAATGACGGTACAGAGCTTCCCAAGATGAACTACAACCTATCAAACCTTAGTGCAGAATCCAACATGGCGGAAAAACTGGGCAACTGTCTGCTGTGGTAGGCAATTGGGCATTAATTCCTAATAATATAATTAACGCCGATAACGTTCATAATCTTCGTAAAGAAGAATTAGTACATGATATATAAATCATGTTTCCATAGTTAGAAAACATGAAATAAGTAGGAATTTGACCAACTTACATAACCCTACACCAGTACATCTGACAATGACAAAATGTAAATACTTTAATTAATATTCGTTGGTAAAACAACACACAACACATTACAAGAGAAACAAAAATCATCCAAAACAGTGAAATGTCATATCGTACTCAGTAGATAAGACTACTTTAAATATGCACATGACTCGCCAATATAATCCTACAGCCAGTACGCTTGAAAATGACAACATTAAACCAACATGTGTTGGTAAATCACATCAATGCACAACATATTACAAGAAAAACACAAATACACGGGACAATGAAATAACATTCTTAACAAATACACATTCACCAGCCTAATACTGCTTGAAATATGCAATTGAAGACGTATTTATAAAAAAATCATAATGATTGATAAAAACATTTGCTAACACCTTAATGCACTTTCATTGTTTTCAACTTTACACTGCACTGACACTCATCATCAAGGTTACATACACTATTCTCAATTAACTGAAATCCTAACACTACCGTACCAGTGTCTCTCTTTGATTCTGTAACTTAAGACATTCTGGTTTGTAACTGCTACTAATTAACACCTGGAAAAGTCTGAACACGTTGCAACACAAGGACATGACCAACAATGATGGACACTCCAAACCACCTCTCTTCACTATCTTTCACTATCCGCAAACAATTCATTTTCAGCCTGCAACATTGTAGTGCAAACATCACACGTTTTACATAATATTTCAATGACTTGCAAACTGGTGTAGCTGACAATGCAGACCAAAATCCACAGCGTTTTAAGGGGAAATGTGTGTTAAGTACTTCTTCTAATATAGGCTCTAACACATCTAAATTATCAATAATTCTATCATGGCTATTGATATAGACATTACGAGCAAAGTCTTTCAAAGAAAATTCACCAAGTTTCACAGACCTCATCTTCAATACACCTAGCACTTTGATCTCTATTTAAGACTCAAGAATTTGTTCCACAGAAGCATTAAGAACGCAACCACTCAATCTCCTGTAGACACCAAATCTTCCCTCTAAACTGTCTGTCTTCAATTTGGCAGTAAACACATAAGACCAGTGGTACTTATTGAAAATATATTTACAAATTCTATCACTGTGATAAGTGTGTGTGTCAAAGCAGTTTACATTTCACTTGTCAATCTTCCTTCTGTTTATGACATATGCCATAAGTCTATGTATGTTTTTAAACATGTAAAGAATGAAAGATTCATGTTATCAGGACCAGTAATTGAAGTAATATCTTCATTTATGGTATATGTACCTTTCATGGGATGCTGTTCATTACAGACTGACCACTATTTTTGAATTAATTTTAGAAATTGGATTGTGCCATCAGAAGCATCCACACCTTGACTTTTAAACAATTACAAACCAGCAATATTCTTATGATCAAAGACTTTACTGCTAATGATACATTCTGTTTCCACTTTTGTTGGATACAGAACCTTCCTAGATACATTTGAAGCCATTTTTTGTAACAATCTCTTCTCTGAATGAAACAACACTTTAAGGTCTGAAAATTTGGCCTCAGTAGTTGTAAATTTACAGACTGACTCTGTACCAACATCAACATTGACCACTTCACTTAAAACAGCAAATATCTTATCAACGTTTGATAAGAGAATGTAACAGCCCTTATCAGTAGTTCTGGAGAGTATCTTATTTGGTTAGTTATAGAGAGCTCTAACTTACTGTTCCAGGACAAATTTTATTTTACTAGTTCTCTCTGCATTAAAATCACAGTCTAACTCAAGTCCATTTTTCCGAAAGATTCATCAAAAAAAAAGTTTGTCAGTGAGACCAATATTATCACCAGAATAACTTGTGAGATGACTTACCAAAGTGTAAAACTTCGTCCATCTGTCACAGTTCAGATCTTCACAAGCATCATATTCAGATATAAACCTAAAATGGTCTGTAGGTAAACACACATTTTTGCGAAACACTTGAACTGCAAATGAACTTGAAACTTGAAACTCACTGATGGAACGTTAATAAATGACTCATCATCCACCTTCACAAACAATACATAATCTTCCTCCACTATTACAGTGAATGGTTTAAAGAATTTCTTCTGAACCTCACAGGTGAAAGAGGTAAAATAAGTAATTTTGTCACTTTCACACCACTTACTGAAATAACCTCTAAATACTAAAAGCATCACTAACACATTAAAAATATCTAGATAACCAATAAAAGAACCAATAAAAGGACACTGTTACACTATTCAATACACAAAAATAATCGGTGGAAAATTAAATCGCGAATTCCAGTGGCAAGATAACCTCAACCAACTACACACGTGAGCTGTATAAACCAAACTGAAAGTAAACATGGCCCCACACGCCGGCTACACGTGGCCCAATGTGGCAGGCATTTTGTCACGTATCGATATAATATGCATTCAGGTCTGATAGTATTGCAGTTGCTCTTGACTTTCCTTTCGAGGTATTTGGTGACAACACCATTCTAGAAGAAGAAGAAGAAGAAGAAGAAGAATTTGGTGGCTACACAGTAAGTCGTATCACAACACGGATGGCACAATCTCAATTCAATTTGGAGTGATCTGTAACTTTGGTCTTATGACTTTTTGTCGTATCTCTATCCCTTATACGTTAGATTTGTCTCTATTTCTAAACTGTATGTACATTTTGCACTTTTTACACGTATAAATGATAGCTTCAGCTTGGATCACTTAGAAGAAAGATAAGATCATCAAATTCTACACGAACATTGGCCCATCCAGTAGCCATATGTTAGCCAAATTATATGTTTGTAGCTGTCACATAAGTATCCGAAAAGTAATGCACTGTGTGAAAACATTACCGGTACTCAAAGTTTACACTATTCAACGTTTCTAACTCAGTCTTACCATTAAATAGGTCAGATACGAGAAAATTTCATAGGACCAGCCATTTAGATCGCTAAATGAGGCCAGAGGCGTCTTATCGTACACTCCGTTTTTCGATATGATGCACCGTTTAGCAGCAGTTATTGTGTAAATGAAGATAAACATACACATACTTTCATGTTTCGATTTATATTTATTCATTGAAGTAGATATGTAGCGGTCTAGAAAGGGTGTGTCTGCCATTGTAATTAATACTTTACAAATCAATAGTGACTGTCAGCAGGAGGACGTCTGCTATTGTAATCAGTACTCCCCAAATCGACTTTGACTGGCAGTAGTTTGTTTGCTATTTTGCTTTACGTTGCACCGACACAGAGGTCTTATGGCGACGATGGGATAAGAAAGGCTTAGGAATGGGTAGGAAGCGGCCGTGGCCTTAATTAAGGTACAGCCCCAGCATTTGCCTGGGGTGAAAATGGGAAACCACGGAAAACCATTTCAGGGCTGCCGACAGTGGGATTCGAACCCACTATCTCCCGGTTGCAAGCTCACAGCTGTGCGCTCCTAACCGCACGGCAAACTCGACCGGTCAGGCAGTAGTAATGGGGTTCTTCTCCAATTCCTGTGTACCATTGTAATGAATAATTCCCTTCTCGATTTGACTGGCTGAAGGCAAGGGAGCGTGCATTTTTTTCAAAACTCCTTTACCCGATTCTGTTTGGCAGTAGACAAGGATTCCCACCATTATAAAGAATTTTACCCACCTAAAACGACACTAACGTTAGGCATAGTGGCCTGCTATTATAATGGAAACTCACCAACTCGGTGTGACTGGCAGTAAGATGACTGGCATTAGGAAAAGTGGTCTGTCATTATAATGATAACAACACAACTCAATTTTGACTGGCAGTAGAGAAGGTGTCTGCCATTATAATAAATATTCTTCAAATGTAATCCGTATGGAAGTAGGAAATGGGGCCTGCCATTGTAACGAAAACTCCCCAAATCGATTTTGGCCGCACAGTAAGCAATGGGGCCTGCCATTAAATTAAAATTCCGAACTCCATTGTGAATGACAGTAGACAAGTAGACCTGCCGTTATTATTACAACTCCGCAACTCGCATTTTAAATTGGAAAGGTCAAAGACTATCTTCTTTAGGTGGGGTGGCATGTTGGATTTGAAGATTGAAGAATTTCTTCCGTAGGCTTGCCATTCTAGTTTGATACGTCGGAAGATTTCCGGTCTTAAGTCCCCTTTCATGTTTACAAGTTGCCCAAGATAGACAAATTCATTGACCTGTTGTAATGTGGTGTTTCCCACATGCAGCTTTCCTGCTGGGGCCCATTTGTTAAGCATCACTTTGGTTTTAGAAAGGTTCATGGATAGTCCCACTTTTTGACATACATACATACATACATACATACATACATACATACATACATACATACATACATACATACATACATACATACATACATACATACATACATACATACATACATACATACTTACATACATGTATACATACATACATACATACATACATACATACAAACATACATACATACATACATACAGACTGAACCCTTGAACTTACCGTTCCATCGTTGGTCGTCTGCCACAGCTGCTTCAATAGAGCAATATTGAACTCTTGGAATTTGGGGTCGTAGCGGGTTTATTTCTGTCACTACATTGACCACACGATGGGGTTCAGAAGAGAGCCTAACTACTTTAAATGAGGAGCAGAATGTGCCTAGGCTCCTAAAGTTTTATTCAATTAAATCACGACAAAAATATTTATTAAAATCAGCCATAAAAATCACTTAATCATTTATAATGTTTTAACGGAGTCACAATACATAACGTGAGTGGTATCTTCTTATTATAGTTTAAAATTTGTTTCAAAGAATGAAAATGTATTATAAAATTCGTGGACAGCAAAACTAGAAAACGAAACTAGAACTTGAAAATCGGGCACCATTAATCCAAAAGATAACTGAGAGTTAATCCACACGATCCATGGAAAATCTGACTTTCAACAAGTAGAATTCCAGATTTACATTTAATTAAGGTTATCCACCAGTCTGGTATCCTATCGGATATTGGAACATCCCCGAATGGATCCTTAATCGAACCAAATCGACTATCAGTTGCTTTGGATAGATTGCGAAATATTACTAGAAAGCATGGTGTTCATTACAAATTAATAGCAATGGTCACCATCAAAAATAAAATTCCACCATGTATTGTCATCTCCTGACGTCCTTAAGTTACAGAATAATCTCGATGCTGAAACATGCATCACCCAAACAGATGTTCAGAAGGAACCAACAACAACTTTATCCGAGGGGACCTTACGTTACGTCGTCCTGAAGGAACAAAACTGCGAAATGCAGGAAAACACTAATTAATTATGCATTTAGAAGAAATGCCAAACACTGAAGTTACAGAAAAGTGATAAGTCACTTGAAAATGTTCTTACTAAACCGACTTCCAGGTCATGAATACTTATGTCGTTAAGTTTATTAACATACAAGCCCACATTATAAACAAAGTAAAGGAATTATTTCCAATTTCTATAACTACGACTACCATTAAAAATCTGTCTACCTACACTTGTCCCATTAAATCAAACTGCAAGTAATCGGTAGACCAACGTCTCACCTAATATAAAGTGAAATAACGAAAATTGAAAATAAAATAGATTAACAGCTGACGAATCGAAACCACATTCGTAGCGAAAATCCAACATAAATCAACTAAGTGTCAACATACGGCACTATCAATAGATACCGGACATCCGAACAATAAATTTAAAAGTAAAGAAAAAGTAAATAGAAAAACGAAAGTTCATCGAACTTGAACACGTGCGGCTAAGCAGTAATGATCAATCTCCATTAGCTAGGTTCCCATGTTGGACAACCCTCACATTCATGCCACTACTGCTGCAACGCTATTATGGGAGCACCTTCTGGCTAGTAAGAATTATGCCGAAACATGGCCTGGATAATACCTGCTAACACTCTTCACATCCGTATTCACTGCTGCAGACACTAACATCGTTCAAGTCGATTCGCAAAAATGACTAACCTATGGCTTGACTATATACAGACGACGCCCTAATCCTGTCGTTAAGCCTACGTAGTGTCTACACATACTTAAATTTATATAATACAGGCAGCATCCAAAATCTATCGTTGAGCCTACTTTGGGATGTCTACACATCATTTATACTGTCAGGCGAAATCGAAACTTCAAATACAATCCCGGATATTTAAATCTAATCCTCGTTGAAACTCTAACACAATGAAATGAAATTCGCCACAGAGTGAACCGGAACCTGGAAATATAACTATGCCCATTTCTTCCAATAAAACGTGAAATCGAAATGAAACAACATGTCCGAAGTTCGCAAAATAAAAATGAAATCAACTCTCATTTAATTTTACGTAATATGACTGAAAAAAAGTAATCTTCACCATCACGAAATTCACAGCATAACTTAAGCGTGAGGCTCCAAATAGCCTTTCGTCTCACCGTTCCAAACATGCATTGCCATGAACTATCCAGAGAAGTAACTTCCAATCAATCTACTCAACCTAGACTATCATTCTGATAACATTCAATTTTCTCACCCGCAATGTTTCTAGTCAACGATAATTTCGTCTCGAAAAATACAGAATAGAATTCAGTTTATAATAATCAAGTAATACATTGACCGTGTGTCAGAATGTACTTTGTTCGTGAGGCCGACTATCACCAAATTGCGCTATGTTGGTTCTACATAGAATCGTCACTTGGACTTAATTGCCAAAACCTACAGTCTCATACAAAAGTAGTAACCATGGGAGAACGTTGACTTGTAATTAAAAAAGGCGTTGCAACCCAGTCAACTGTTCTGGATTGCTTACAGGGCATCGCTATCTTACACAGCCTATCTCAGAAATATTACATCTTAATATACAGCCTGTCACAAAATTCATCTCCATCGACAAACATAGCCTCTTATCCTCGGCTTCCTGTTCATTACACATCACTCATAAAATACAGACTTGCTCTGCCGTTAACATCTTCCTAACTATTCTCGTAATATTTCATTTCCATTACAATCCATCTCTTCCTGTTCGAAACTTTCGAATATACTGTATGTAATCCCCTGATCGACACCTTTATAAGAATTTCACAATTAACTTCTTTACGTTTCTCTGACCTCAAGAACAAAATAACATACCGTGCTTTTCTGTATCACAAATACACGATGTCACAAAATTTAGGTTTCCAAAAATAAATGTTAACTTTATCAGACTTCACTGGATTTCGGTATAAATCGCAAATTTCACTTGGCATTACTGTTGAATATGTAATTTATCATCTCAAATATTTCCTGACGTGAATATTAATTTTATTATTATTAATATTTTATTAATTTGATATTTTGACTTTATCACGCTCACCACGACTATTCTATCGTTATCATTATTGTAACGTTTATCAGCCTGAAAATATTTAATTGATTTTCACATTACAATATTTAAAACTTCCCACATTACATTAATTTTAAAATAAATTTTAAACACATTTTAGAGTTTCGCGTACTGACGTGAGTAATAGATACTTCGCTTCAACATTTTCCTATACATTTAATACATTTAATTTACACACGACACATAGTAATTTAATGGGACAAGCATGTACAATTCTAACTACCAGACATGAAAATAAAATTAAACAGACCTGATAATGCGTCGTAGACATAGGGCTCCTGGCTACATTTTAGCCAGCTCGTCTCAATCTCAGGCACACATGATTGAAGAGTACATTATTTTCTTAAATATTAATTATAAGTACATTGATTCTGCACTTTAATTGGTATAAAACACGTAAATAATGAATTATTCTGGATGCCCACTATATGTACGACTTCACTGTTCCTCGGAGAAAAATCAGCTATCCGTGAGAACTCCCCTCGTTCTCGCCTGTCGCCAGGTGGTCACAATATATGAGACCAGAAGCTTATCTTGGCCTGTTTATGTTTCCCTTCATTGACTGCAAAGATGCAAAGTAATTTAATGAATGCTCTCTATGCACTCGCGGTTTTTCATTTGCAGAAGTTCAGGAACTCTATGTCAGTTCCACTAAACATTTTATCTCGAACCAAAAAACTCAATAAATGTCACAAGTTTATTTGAAGAAACAGTTCAAGACCTCTACTTGATATTAACACGCCGCGGATCCACCCTCGCGACAACCGAGCAAGTGAGTGTAGCTACTGTCCAGAGGTAGGGATATTTATAGCTTTTCTAACGACGCTATCCTGGTCATGATGTCTTGTGGTGTAAGCATACCATTTGATAACCACGGGACCGATTTCTTTGAGATTCACCCTAAAAATCCCACCAAAATTCCAAGACATGATGGCGTTGTTTACTGATTTTTCGCCATGCTTTTAACGGGCGTAATTAATTTCGTGTAGGGGATGCCGCGCGCTTTCTGACTGCTTTACCTTGGCACGTGCTGCAAGGCTGGCGGTATGGACGTCAACATTTCTCCAGGCTTAATTGAAGACATTTCCCCCTGTAGATTTTAGCTTCATTTACATTTCTTACAACTCTTAATTATTTATTTCTCGGTTAATGATATTGCCGAGATCTCTCGCAATGAAGGTTTATTATATGGAAATTAATGATGTATTACTCGAAGTCGGCCGAAGTGTTCCGACACCGTCCGAATGGATGGCTCGCTCGCTCCCACGGTGACTTCTCCCGCCACGGGGGGTGATATGAGCTTGCAATAAAGAATTATGCATGCGCTCGTAGTTGCATCTTGTAGTTATAATTTTCCAGCTGCAATATTTATCAGGGTTAGAATTATGGTTTCAATACATAATTATAGACCGTTATGCCTTTCAGCGTTCAGTCTGCAAGCCTCTATGAATTTACTATACGTCGCCACATTCCTCCATTTGCAACTAGTACTGTGGCCACATTTACTTCTATACCTCTTATATTTAAATCGTTAGAAACAGAGACAAGCCATCGTCGTCTCGGTCTCCCTCTACTTCTTTTACTCTCAATTACAGAGTCCATTATTCTCATAGGTAACCTATCCTCCTCCATTCGCATCACATGACCCCAACACCAAAGCCGGTTTATGCGTACAGCTTCATCCATCGAGTTCATTCCTAACATAGCGTTTATCTCCTCATTCCGAGTATCCTCTTGCCATTGTTCCCACCTGTTTGTAACAGCAATCATTCTCGCTACTTTCAAGTCTGTTACTTCTAACTTATGAATAAGATATCCTGAGTCCACCCAACTTTCACTCCCATAAATCAAAATTGGTCTGAAAACAGACCAATGTAAAGATAGTTTCGTCTGGGAGCTGACTTCCTTCTTAAGAATACTGTTCATTGAAACTGCGAGCTCACTTCATTAGCTTTACTGCACCTTGATTCAATCTCACTTACTATATTACCATCCTGGGAGAGCACTCAACCTAAATACTTGAAATTATCTACCTGTTCTAGCTTTGTATCACAAATCTGACATTCAATTCTGTTGAATTTCTTACCTACTGACATCAATTTAGTCTTCGAAAGGCTAATTTTCATACCATACTTATTGCACCTATTTTCAAGTTCCAAGATATTAGACTGCAGGCTTTCGGCACAGTCTGTCATTAAGACCAAGTCGTCAGCATAGGCCAGACTGCTTACTACATTTCCACCTAACTGAATCCCTCCCTGCCAGTTTATACCTTTCAGCAGATGATCCATGTAAACTACGAACAACAAAGGTAAATGATTACAGCCTTGTCTAAACCCTGTAGTACCCTGAAGCAAGAACTCATTCTACCATCAATTCTGACTGCAGCCCAATTGTCAACATAAATGCCTTTGATTGATTGTCTAATCTACTCTTAATCCCATAGTCCCCTAGTATGAAGAACATCTTTTCCCTCGGTACCTTGTCATATGCTTTCTCTAGGTCTACGAAACATAAACACAACTGTCTATTCCTCTCGTAACATTTTTCAATTACCTTGTGCATACTGAAAATCTGATCCTGACAGCCCCTCTGTGGTCTGAAACCACACTCTCAACCACTGATCGCACCGTCCCTTCCAAGATGCTAGTGAATACTTTGCCCGGTATACTAATCAATGAGATACCTCGATAGTTGTTGCAATCCTCCCTGTTCCCTTGCTTGTATGCTTGTAATTACTGCTTTTGTTCAATCTGAAGGTACCTTACTAACACATCATACTAATTTTGTTACTCCTTGAAGCAATATCTTCTCTGCCTTCCGACTATACTTCACCATTTCAGGTCTAATTTCATCCATTCCTGCTGTTTTATGAAAAGGAGTTTACTTACCACCTTTTCCACTTTCTCAAGCGTAATTTCACCAAAAGTATTTTCCTTCTCCCCATGAGCTCGGTTGTTTGCGGCACCACCAGGAAAGAATTCCTTTTACGTTGAGAAGATTTTCAAAATATTCCCTCCACCTGTCCAGTGACTCCCTGGGATTTATTATGGGTTCACCTGACTTACCCCAAACACTGTTCATTTCCTTTTTACCTCCCTTCGTAAGATTCTTTATTACTGTCCAGAAAGGTTACCATGCTTCTTGATCTAACCTTTCCAAGTTATTACTAAAAATCTTCCCACGACTTCTTTTTGGATTCAACAACTATTTTTTCGCACTGTTTCTTTCATCTATGTACAATTCCCTCTTTGAATCAGCCCTTGTCTGGAGTCATTTCTGATAAGCCTTCTTTTTACGTTTATAAGCTGCTCTAACTTCGTCATTCCACCAAGATGTTCTTTTTCCCCTATCTTTACACACAGTTGTTCCAAGGCATTCCCTTTCTGTTTCTACTACAGCATCCCTGTATGCCACCCATTCTCTTTCTATATCCTGAACCTGCTTACTGTCCACTGTTCAGAACTTCTCACTAATCATGTACTTCTGTCTAATTTCCTCGTCCTGGAGATTTTCTACCCTTATTTTTTTTCAGACAGTATTCACTTTCTCCATCCTAGGCCTAGAGATACGTAGTTCACTACAGATCAGTTAGTGGTCTGTATCATCGAAAAATCTACGAAAACCCATACATTCCTAACAGATTTCCTGAATTCGAAGTCGGTTAAGATATAGTCTATTATGGATCTGGTATCCCTAGCCTCGCATGCGTAGCGGTGAATAGCCTTATGCTTGAAGAATGTATTCGTAACTGCTAAACCCATACTAGCACTGAAGTCCAGCAAACGCTTCCCCTTCCTATTATCTTCCGTATCTCCCCCACAATTACCAATCATCCTTTCGTATCCTTCACTTCTATTTCCAACTCTGGCATTGAAATCGCCCATTAGTACTATCCTATCCTTGCTGTTGACCCTGACTACAATGTCACTCAATATTCTTCATAAAACTTGTCAACTTCACCCTCATCTGCACTCTCCTTTGGATCTATTCGATAGGGAAAGGCTATGTGCCGACACTGAGTTTCACCCTCTCGCTTCCTACTATCATATATCACGTCATTCATCTCATTAACTCACCTGATGACGGTGAAGTCAGTAAAGGCAACCCATCGTAAAAACTCGCTACAAAGATTCATCCCACTTCATGCCCAACCCCGTAGAGAAACGGGACAAAGGTTGGACGTACATAAACAAATATATCTGACTCAACAAAAGAGGATGTTATGTTTTTTTGTCCCGCTAACTACTTTTACGGTCCTCGGAGACGCCGAGGGGCCGGAATGTTTTCCCGCAGGATTTCTTTTATGTGTCAGTAAATCTACCTACACGAGGTTGACTTATTTGAGAACCTTCAAATACCATTGGACTGAGCCAGATCGAACAGTGGCGACTGGTGCAGAAAATCAGTTGTGTGTGTAACCCGTCCCCCTCCAAAAATTAAAAAATATTTTGAAACATATCGGCATGCGATTTTCAAGAGGCTCTCCACTGAGTTTCCCACACTGAACAAACACTGAGCAAACAACCCCAACACATACACACATTCCTCATACAAAATTATATAACTAAACACACAATAACATCTGCAATGGTAAAATATTCACGAACTCAAACACTTAGTGTGAGCGCACAAAAACATAACTTCCCAATGTTACCAAAATCATTGAAATAAAACCAGCAACGTCGACACGTCATGTTTTATAGTGACATTTATAAACTAGGCATTTTATTAAAGAAAATCACAGTATCATGTCCTTATTTTGACATCATAAAAAGTACAATTTTTATAGTTCGTCGATTTACGAATGTGGCTTTGGAATTGGCAAGTTGGGAGTATTCTATCATATTTGGTATTAAAAGACGTGGCGGGAACAGCTGATGGTTAGCTCTACAGTATGTTGTTTTCCCGTTTGCTTTGAGCGATCCCCTCTAAAATACTACCGCTGAGTCAAGAGGGTGCCACCTGCCACGACCTCATTTCGATCGTAGTGCAATTGTGACTAGTGCTGTGGTCGAACGAAGAATCGCTGTGAACTGATGTCTTGGCGGTCTTGGCTGTTGTTTCCACAGCGTATCGGAAAAGTTGGACACTCATGCGCAAAAGGCAGAGTTCCTGCTTTCTGGCAAAAAGCTTAGAAATTTTCGCTGAGCTGTGATCTCACAGCCACCCGGCGTGGAGCACACGACTAGTTACCTGGTTGTGAGGGGAGTTGAATGATTTCCTATTCTTTGGTTGACGTCTTTCTCAATGCACTGTATTTGATTGTAGATAATATTTTAAAAGTAATTTATTTTTCAAATAGGCGATGTGCTGCAGCACTTCAGCACATAAGGTACGGCCGCCCCTGAGATCGAACCTGCCAAGTTGGGGTCAGAAGGCCAGCGCCTCAACCGCCTGAGCCACTCATCCCGGCGAGCCCCATAATGCACCAGCCGGCAGTTACCAATGCACATAGCTTTGTGGCCAGTTCTAAACTTTACATTCCTTACAGTTTTTCAAAAAGGAATAGCAGCCATATTTTCGTTTCCAACACAAAGCTGACAAATTAGTCTCTTTCGAGTCGTAATAGAACGCAAGTACGTTTTTAAGGGACGAAGAATACTGAAATGTTTCCATGCTTTGCACGTTGAATTCGGTAAAACCATCATCAGTCGAGGTATGTCTCATAGGAGATCTTTAATGTGTCAGAAGCTCACGACTTGGAATTACCGCATATAAACACCCTGAAATGCCACCGAGTTCAGCTAGAATCGAGCCCACCATCTTACGAACAGAAGGAAATTGGATAACCGACGATGCCATTTAGGTCGGCGCCAGTCTACCAACTGTCGGTTAGAAGATTTTTCTTTGGTGATAGACAATATTTACCCGAATTCGGGCTCTAAATTTTTTATTTATCGACTACAGTACATTCTTATACACTTCTAAGAAACTATGTCCAAATAGATTAATATCCTCTCTTTTCTTACTAGGACGTGAGAGGTATAGGCAATTTTTTCTTATCCTTTTCATTAGACGATATCCATTTCCATTTCTTGAGGAACAATCTCCTGTATTTACAGGCTGTCATTAAAAACAACGTAAAACATATAACATTTTATCTATACAGTTCTATTAATGAAAGAAAACTCTAAATTATGAAAGAGATATGGTAAACAGTATATTAAGTGCTGTAGAGGTGGTGTCTTGATGGAGCTGCGGATGACGGGATTCACAATTTCGGCCTTCGGGTATGAGCTTCATTGGAAGTTGGAAGCACTTACACGTGGCGATGAAGTGACGAAATACGGTACGACGAGCTCCCACCGTTGTCCCTATTATTTCAATTTCCTGATGGTAATGTGTAGTGGGTTCGTATTTTTAATTTATATGCAAACTAAATTAAAAATGCTATTTGTAATAATTTTGCTGATAACAGCGGATTGAGGTGACAATAAAATAATAAATATAGATAAAGCAATTTAGTGAATCATATACATTTGCCTATAACGAGACTAATCTAGTTAAGAAGAAATCTAAGACGATTGAATATCAGGTAGGGTATGCAAAATTTGAACAAGTTGATCATTTCAAGTACTTAGGTTGCGTTTTCTCCCAGAATAGTAAAGTATCAAATTAAACTTACATTAAATTAAAATGACATTTTGTTTGCGAGTGTTTCAACCTCGCACCGATTCAGGGCTTCTGTTGGTGATGGGAAGGAACCGGCCGTGTCCTTAATTAAGTTTCATCTCCAGCATTAGCCTGGTATGAAAAAGGGGGAACTACGGAAAATCACCATCAGGACTGCTGACGGTAGGGTTTGAACCCACTACCTCCTGAATGCAAGCTCACAGGTATATGATACAAACCGTGTAGCAAACTCAGTTGGTAATTAGAGTGTAGGAAAGTTAACGCAGTGAGTTCGTAGTTATCATGAACAGTATTCTGTAAAAAAGAAGTGAACTCTCGGACTTAATTATCTTCACAACTCCGGTGTACGGGAGCGAAAAATAGGCGGACTCGGGATATCTTATTCATAAGATGGATGTAGCGGACATGAAGATAAGCGAGAATTATTAGTGGTGTGAACATATGAGGGTAATGGCAAGAGGGAACTCGGAATGAGGGGATAAAGGTTGAGTTAGGAATGAACTCGATGACTGAAGCAGTGCGTACGAACCTGGTTCGGCGGTGAGGTCATGCGAGGTGAATGGGGGAGAATAACGGACTCGGCCGTGGAGGGTGAGAGAATTCAGTGGGAAATCAAGACGATGATAATTACACAATAGTTTTATTTAAATACTAGCCGAAGCACCCATCTTGGTGGGAAGGGACAGATTTCCACACAGCACACCTGAAATCGATATATATTTAGAACATGTAATGTACATGCTCAAGTGGGGAAACAGCAAGCTAACTTAAGAACCCCTGGTGAAAGACCGCTATTATCGGACAGTGTGTTTCGATTGTCAAAACTCGTGAGTAGCGTGAACATCGTTCGTCTTTCATAAATGATAAGTTCCACTTCAGAGATCTCCATGGCCCATAGTAGTATAATGGGAGAGTTCGGCGGCCACCGCCACCTCCGGCTCCCAGTGGCCACCTCCACCTCCACCTCAGCCAGAGGCCTCCCAGTGGCCACCTCCACCTCAGCCAGAGGCCTCTTCCAGTGCTGCCAACTTAACCTAACTAGCGCGAAATTTGAATTTGTAAACAAAGCCACGTGCTTTTTGACAGCTGACATCGACAACAACGCATCGCTAACCTCAGTACTGCCATCTTGACGGGCCTAAACCTCAGTAGTGCCAACTTAACCTAACTAGCTCGAGATAAACAAAGCCACGTGTTTTTTGACAACCACGTGCTTTTTGACAGATTTGTAAACAAAGCCACGTGCTTTTTGAAAGACAACAACGCATCGCTAACCTCAGTACTGCCATCTTGACGGGCCTAAACCTCAGTAGTGCCAACTTAACCTAACTAGCATGACGTAAACAAAGCCACGTGTTTTTTGACAGCCACGTGCTTTTTGACAGATTTGTAAACAAAGCCACGTGCTTTTTTGACAGACAACAACGCATCGCTAACCTCAGTACTGCCATCTTGACGGACCTAAACCTTAGTGGTACCAACTTAACCTCACTAGCGAGAGGTAAACAAAGCCACGTGCTTTTGACAGCTACATGCTTTTTGACAGCTGCCATCCGCCATCTTTGAGCACCGTGCTGCCCTCTTTCGTCACCTGTCATCGGCAGTGCTGCCATCTTGACGGGTCTAAACCTTAGTGCTACCAACTTAACCTAACTAGCGCGAGGTAAACAAAGCCACGTGTTTTTTGACAGCCGTCATCCGCCATCTTTAATCCATAGAGCACAGTGCTGCCCTCTTTAGCTACTTACCTTTGAAATGTGGTGGCGGATAATTTGAAAAATGCTTTTTGACAGCAGCCATATTGCATCGCAAACCTCAGTGCTGCCCTCTTTAGCTAGATACCTGTGGTAGCAGACAATTCCACGTGACAGCAGCCATCTTTAATCAAGAGAGCACCGTGCTGCCCTCTATGTGGTGGCGGCAAATTCCACGTGCTCTTGTTTGGAAACAAACTCACGTGCTTTTTTGACAGCTACCATCCACCATCTTTAATCAACAGAGCACAGTGCTGTACTCTTTAGCTAGATACCTTTGAAATGTGGTGGCGGCAATTTGAAAAATTCTATGTGCTCTTGTTGGGGAACAAAGCTACGTGCTTTTTTTGACAGCTGTCATCCGCCATCTTTAATCAATAGAGCACTGTGCTGCTATCATGCGGGCAATTTCGTTAGCTGTCATACGCCATCTTTAATCCAGAGAGAACAGTGCTGCCCTCTATGTGGTGGCGGCAAATTGAAAAATTCCACGTGCTCTTGTTTGAAAACATACTCACGTGCTTTTTTGACAGCTGTCATCCGCCATCTTTAATCCAGAGAGAACAGTGCTGCCCTCTATGTGGTGGCGGCAAATTGAAAAATTCCACGTGCTCTTGTTTGAAAACATACTCACGTGCTTTTTTGACAGCTGTCATCCGCCATCTTTAATCCAGAGAGAACAGTGCTGCACTCTATGTGGTGGCGGTAAATTCCATGTGCTTTACAAACCTATGTGCTTTTCTGACAGCTGTCATCCGCCATCTTTAATCTAGAGAGAACAGTGCTGCACTCTATGTGGTGGCGGCAAATTCCACGTGCTTTACAAACCTATGCGCTTTTCTGTCATCCACCATCTTTAATCTAGAGAGAACAGTGCTGCACTCTATGCGGTGGCGGCAAATTCTACGTGCTTTACAAACCTATGCGCTTTTCTGTCATCCACCATCTTTAATCTAGAGAGAACAGTGCTGCACTCTATGTGGTGGCGGCAAATTCTACGTGCTCTTATTTGGAAACAAATTCTACTCGCTCTTCAGCTGTCATCTACCATCTTTAATCAAGAGAGCACCGTGCTGCCCTCTTTGTGGTGGCGGATAATTTGAAAAAATTCTTTTCGACAAGCAGCCATCTTTAATCCAGAGAGAACAGTGCTGCCCTCTTTAGCTACTTACCTTTGAGGCGGTTAATTTGAAAAATTCTTTTCGACAAGCTGCCATCTTTAATCCAGAGAGAACAGTGCTGCCCTCTTTAGCTACTTACCTTTGAGGCGGTTAATTTGAAAAATTCTAGCTGCCATCTTTAATGAAAAGGGCATCGTGGTGCTATCTTGCGGGTAATATTTTACGTCACAGCTGTCATCCACCATCTTGCATTGCTAACCTTAGTGCTGCCCTCTTTAGCTACTTACCTTTGACAAGCTGTCACCCGCCATATTGCATCGCAAACCTCAGTGCTGCACTCGATGTGGTGGCGGATAACTTGAAAAAATATTTTTGACAAGCAGCCATCTTTAATCAACAGAGCACCGTGCTGCCATCTTTAGCTACCACCATCTTACATCGCTTACCTCGCTGCTGCACTCTATGTGATGGCGGTTAATTCGAACAAGTTTAATCACGCATCGGGTAAGCTAGAGTAAGCACGTGCTGCAGTGATGACGTTATCATGCATGTTTAAACCCGTTCGTTGACTAAAAGCTTTAGTCTTCGGAAACAGTGATAGAGTGTGGAGTGCAAACATGACGAAAACATTAATAGTTGATGTGCAAGGCTTTAAAGTAAACGGAAACAAGTTTGTGTTTAAAGAGGTGGCTGTGTTAGATTGCTGTGTGTTGTGGGCACCAAAACTTGTTAGTTTAGTATTTAGTCCACCGTTCCCTTACTGTTTGCAAACAGATGAAGATAAAAAGCAGACTCAGTGGATTGAAAACAATTTAGGTTTGAAGTGGGAAGAAAAAGGAATACCTTATCGTTTTCTACCTTTAATGATGAATGCACATTTGTCAAGAGCAGATCTTGTTCTTTTAAAGGGTTGTGAAAAGAAAGAATGGTTGCGTGATTTTCTACCATCATCATGTGAAGTTATCGACATGCATGAATTGGGGTGCCCATCATTTAAAACTCTTCTGAAAGAGCATAGTAGAGAAACAACTAAACAGTCTTTACAACATGTATGCATGCTCTTTGATTGGTTGTGTCGCAGTGCATGTCGGGAAGTGAACAACATATGTAAAGTGCAGTGTCGAAATAACCTTAGTGTAAAAGAAACATTTGTAGAGTAAAGACATCATGTCATTTCTAACAGATACTAAGTGTAACGCAGTTGAAAAGGCGATCGTAAAGTTTTATGCATGCAAAAAGAAACTAAACACTTTTACTGAAGAAGAGTTAAATGCATTACCAAAGGCATTTTTGGTCAATGTAGCTGCGAATGCTGTAAAGAAGATTTGGGATAAGGTGCCTCGTGAGTGGACTCAAGATCCTGTTTTGTCAGAGCTTCAAACGTGTAGTTTACATCATGAACACGTGAGTTTAGCTAGAAGACCTTCTGTGAGACAGTGCCGTACATGTCAACTAATTAAACTGTATCACGGACCTAAAACTAACGAGTTGTCTTCGCTTATAAACACTTATCATGGCTGTGGAGAGAGTAAACAAGGAAAAGGTGAAGAAACGTGCTGGGAGAAAGATGAGGAAGCATGTTGGGCGTGGACTCATCAATAGAGTGATTGATCTTCTTTTCTTCGTGCTTCATCTCCCCTGCGGCCCTAGAACACGTTCGCCTGATACGTAGTTACATGCTGCCTGCATAGAGTGTAGCTGTTAAAATCTGCTTCGTAAAGTTATGCTGTGTGTGTGTGTGTGTGTGTATGTGTTATTACCTAGTGCTTTAGCTGCTCAGAAGAATATAGCAGCACTTGTCGTTGTTGGTGCAATAAAACGAAAAACTGAGTGACAAAGACCGTAACATGAACAAAGGATAAAAATGTATGTATATAGTCTAAAATAAATATGAATTGTCAAAACATATTACAGGTGTTGTTTAATCCTACAGCATGTCTTAGTGACTTAGAAGAAAGGAAACGTAGAGGATTAAAAGAAAACACACATAAGATTTAAAGTACATCCTCTTTATTAATCCATGAATTAAAGCTGTTATTAAAACCAAGCCATTTAACATACAGTTTATTACCACGACGTCGAATAACACGTTCAACTAAATAGTGATCAGGATATTTTGTTTTCTGCAGTTCTTCGATGTAGAATCCTCCTTCAATAGGCTGTCCTCTGAGATCGCGAAGTAAATACGTAACTGGATTAGTAAGCTTAACACTTCTGATTTGAAAAATTTCAGTGCTCCAGTTAGGTGTGTATCCTTTTGCAAAGATAGACTTGTGTTTGCTGATGCGAACGAAATCACCTTCTTTAAAGCGATAGCGACGTGGATCAGCTGTTTTGATTACAAGATGAATAGCATCTAGACGAGGTGTATTCTTTGTAACAAGACGTGGCTTTGTTCCGATAGTGCGATGAGGTGTATCGTTGTAGGTAGATAAAAGTCTAGGTAGCAGATCAATCCAACGATATGAACCTTGCGCTGTAAATTCTCGCCACATCATTGTTTTGAGTGTACGATTAAAGCGTTCTACAACACTTGCCTTGAGATTACTGAACGTAGAGTAGTGTTGAATGCCAAGTAACTTGAGGTAAGAAGAAAAATCCTTGTTGTAAAACTCTTTACCTTGATCAGTTTGAAGAAGCCTTGGGCAGCGTTTCGATTCTTCAACAATATGTTTAAATGCTTCTTTAACTTGAGCTGCTGTTTTAGAACGCACGGGTTGTGCAAAAGCAAACTTTGAGTACACATCGATAACAGTAAGTAGATACTTATAGCCCTTATTACTAGAAGCATATGGAATCATTTCTACTAAGTCTGCTTGCCAGAGATCATCTTTTCCTCGTGTAATAACGCGTCTGCGACAGTAGGTGCGACGTGCTGGTTTATGTAACTCATGTGCGATGTTTACCTTTACAGGTGAGATCTTCTCTTGACGAGCCATTATAAAATAATACCGGCATAACGTAGTTCTCTTTCTATTTCTAGAATTTCTGATCCGTGACCAGTGTGACCAGCCTCTTGCGATGCTCTTAAAAGTTGTAATCGTTCAACGAGTAAGTTTGGGTCATTCCAGTATCTTACATCCACATACGGCAACAAAGGCTTGTAGATAACGTCTAGACTACGTGCAGTCGGAAACAGCTTAGAAATAAACTCACGATACTTGTAACTCTTATTCGCATTTACAGCTTCTGTTCTCTTGTAATTACGTCGTGTTGCATCGGTAGCAAAAAGTATTGCTTTATACTTTTTAAGATCATCTTGTAAAATTATATCCTTGTCAGGTATTCGTGAGAAAAGAAGTTCTAAGAGTCCTTTCGTAGGTTTATAGGTAACACCTTTTACAATGAGTTTGTTGCTATTAATCTTAACATTTGAATTTCCTATCCGGAAACAGTCATCTTCGTAGCGAATACCATAGGTAGTGTCAGTTTGTCCTGTAAAAAGTTTTTCTATATAAGGTGCAAAGAGAGATCCATAGGTATCTTGAATAAAAGTTCTAAACTGATTGCGATATTCTGGTGTAATCATAACCTCAGACAAAGATGGTAGATTTTGCGTCGATGTAGTAGGTGTTTCTGCAATAACATCTGTAGTTAAAAACTCAACACGCTTAGATGGTGATGCATCATTAAGTTCTTCTTCTTCTTCTTCTTCCTTATCTTCCTCTTCTTGATCTACATCCTGCTTCTTCTCTTCCGTATCTTCTTCATGCTTTTCTTCTTCATGCTTCTCTTTATGATATGATGTTTGCATAGAAGCAAAACTTGAAGTAGACTGCGGTAATGAAGTAGAATTAAAAATTTCTTTGAGTGGTGTACTTAGTTGTGTTTTTAAAAATAAATCCGTGTCTGCTTGAATACGTTTAAGCTCTTTAAATTTCCGTCGAATATTGTTTCGAGCTTGGATGATATGTTTTGTGATCTCCTTGCTAGATGTTAACATGATGGTGGTTTTTAATCAAGTAGTTACTGTAATTCTGTGTTAATGCATATAAAATGATCGAAACCCATGCGATATCGTCCATGCTGTACATCACTTTCTTTATCAATAACTAAAAAGCTGTAACGGTGTAATGACCAACATTTAGCACACATACGTTTAAAGTCATCGAATGTCATATCAGTGTTAACATGATCGTTATACACATGTCGCATGTTGCGCTCATCTTGCCGAAAAAGCACAATAACATTTGCGTTGTCGCGTATCAACTGCTTGGGCACACGAGAATAGGTTTGGCACAAATAGATGCAATCAACATATTTATGTCGACCCATACTAAAGAATGCACGAATAACGTTTTGCTGTTCTGTTGCGACATCATCAAAGATCATTAGAGAATTAGGAAGCACATCGTCTGGTGATGGTACTTGCTCATGTGAATTAAATTTAAAATATCTTATTCCATCTTTAACTAGATCGTGCATTACAGTTTGTAGAATAGTATATAGCGGCTGATAGAGTGACTTTGCGAAAACGTAAATATTCTCGAAGCGTATACCATTTACAGAAGTAATAAGTGTGAGTAAAAGATTTGTTTTACCGCATCCCGACGGACCTGATATAATACATCGCACAGTAAAAGGAAACAACGTTCCATGACGTTTTCTTGTAGTTGTACTAGAACTAGGTAAGAGATGTGGTACAATGTCGGTAACAGGTAGCGTGTCTTGCTGCTTTATAATCTTCATGATAACTGAATCATAAAGTACGTAATAGTAATATATATATATTAAACGAAACAAGAGGCAACGGTTAGTTTATGATTTGCTCTTGACTAGTAAAGTCGTGTCCAGCATGGTGAAACAACGATATCCAAACGACATGAAGAAGAACAAGAAAGTAAAAACTGTTGGATGGAAAGATGTTATAAAGGCTGCGCAAAAAGCTATTCGAGGGGAATACAATCCTCGTGTAGCTATTACTAAGGCGTTACGCGCAGCAAGAGCGAGAATTTCTCCAAAGTGCAGAGCAATATTTAGTAAACGTGCGCGAATTATTCCTGTACCAAAACGAGGAGGATTTCTTCCTGCGCTGTTTGCTGGCTTAGCAGCTTTAGGGTCATTGCTAGGTGGTGCTAGTGCTGTAGCGAGAACTGTCAAAGCTGTAGAAGAAGCGAAACAACAGTTGAAAGAGAGTGAACGTCATAACAAGACGATGGAGGCAATTGCGTTACGAGGCAAAGGTGTGAACATGAAGCTAGCGCCATACAAGAAAGGGCTTGGTATCTACATTTCTCCAAAAAACGTCTACTGAATGCACTGCCATATCGAGCTCTAACGCATGATGAAGTTTTTACGTTTGCTAAACAACTAGGAATTCATTATTTTCGAGGAGTGCATATGCGTGATCAACTACCAGCACGTCCACGTGAACGTGAAAGTGCCGTAATTAACTTGGACGACAGTCGTGGACCTGGAACTCATTACGTTGCTTATGTAAAACGTAAATCTAAAGTATGGTATTTTGATAGCTATGGAGATTTACCTCCTCCTTTTGAGCTCATACGTTATTTCGGAAGCAGTGCAGACATTGTTTACAATAAAAACCGTGTGCAAAACTTTAATACACGCATGTGCGGACGATTATGTCTTATATCAAACCCAGACAGTAGAGAAAGTGCATTAGTGTATGCGTGATGACGAACAGTGAAAGAACGTTTGCTGTACGTGGAGAAGGACCTGAAACAACCGTCTATTTTAATCCACCAATCGAACTTAGTTATCAGCCGCATAGTCTTGGACTAGTATCGTTTGAAAGCTACAATAAAATCTATAATGTGCGTGATGGTTTAAACAAGTTCTATTACGATGAGTATGTGCTAACACTACCCTCAGGTAGTTATACAGTAGATGATATTCACGACTATATTGAAAGTACGTTAATTGATCAGTTTGGGGAAGATAGTTTTAGTAATCATAATTACAAGTTCTCAATCACTATAAGCAACATTACGCACAAATGTGTTATTGAATCATCATTTAAGATTGACTTCAAATCACAACCTGATTCGATTGGACCACTGCTTGGATTTTCATCGAGGGAGCTCCTACCGAACGTACGTTACGAGTCTGATCAACCTATAAAACTCTTCGATGATTATAATGTGAACATTACTTGTAATATTATTACAGACTTGAATAGTAATCTACAACCTTCGCACGTCCTGCACGACTTTATTGTTACAGAGGAACGTGGATATACTATTTGTGAGAAACCAGCAGTAGTTCTTTATCATCCTGTGTCTGTAAAACACATTAGCAACATTACTCTTAGACTTGTAAATAAACATAATCAGCTTATTCATTTAGATCAGCACGCGTACGTAGCTTACAAACTACATCTTAAACCAGTATGAAAACCATCTATAAAACACGGTGTACATTCCGAAGGCATACTACATGTGTGCAGAGACTCATCGAGTTAACAGATACCCATAAGCAGATACTCCAAGATTTAGGATATACACTACTACAACAGAATGGAAGAAATGCTAGACATTACGAATACAGTAGAAAGTCGTGAAGGTGTAGTACGAAGTGAGCTTCATTCTTATCAACCTTTTACGTTTGGATTAAATAACAATGATGAAATTCATTTTATTATTAATCAACAAGATGTTTACACCTTACCACACGAAAGCTACCTCTATATTGAAGGACGATTAGAAAAGTCTGATGGAAGTGGACCAAGCACTTCACAACTAAACAACCATGCTCTAGCTTTTCTCTTTTCTGAAGCGCGATATGAAGTAAATAATGTTGAAATAGATCGAACGAAGAATGTTGGTATTACAAGCGCAATGAAACTCTACCCTTCTTTCTGTGATGAAGAAAGTAATCTTTTGCGGATGGCTGGATGGTGTCCAAAATCTACTAACAACTGGATGATTAATGAGGATGGAACTTTTACGGGTATGTAATCACTGAAACATATTTTTGGATTCGCAGAAGACTTTACACGTATTATAATCAACGTAAAACAAGAGCTTATTCTAATCCGTGATCGAAGTGATTACAATTCTCTTAAAGCAGTAGAAACACCTGTAGAATCGAAAATAACACTGCATCGTATACTGTGGCGGATCCCACATGTAACCTTATCTGATCGTGAAAAACTTCGATTGCTCAAGATTGTAGAAAATGATACACCATTACCTATACGTTTTAGAAGTTGGGAGCTGCATGAATATCCTGTGTTACCACCTACAAACAAGCATAGCTGGGCAGTTAAAACATCACGTTTTACTGAGAAGCCCTTGTACATTATTTTTGGATTTCAAACTAATCGTAAATTCAATCACGAAAAAGATAGCTCACTGTTTGATCACTGCAAATTAAGACACGTTAGACTATATCTCAATGGAATTACGTATCCCTACGAAAACATCGACATTAACTTTGAGAAAAATAAGTTTGGGATGCTCTATGACATGTTTTGTAAATTTCAATCATCGTATTATCAGAAAGAAGATCGTCCGCTATTTACACCTCAAGAATTTAAAAATAAAGCACCGATTGTAGTTATAGACTGCTCTTATCATGAAGAATCTATAAAAGAATCTCCAGTTGATATTCGTTTAGAATTTGAAACATCTGAAAACATTCCTGCTAACACAGCAGCCTATTGTCTTATTATTCATATGAGTGATGTTACTTACCATCCGCTAACGAATATTGTTACGAGACTATAAATAAGAATAGATCTTTATCATTTTCATTAGTGTGTGCTTCGACATCGTACGCTATGGAACAAAACTGTAAATGTGCATGCTGTTTGCATGCTCATACGCGACATCTTATTTATGTTTCACGAGTGAGTGAGGCTATTAAGATGTTCTATAAACGTAGATCATCGATGCCGAAACATCTTATTCAATACTTACCACCAGGATTTTTATATACGTACGCTGCCTCTTACGTACATAATTTTTGGGACATCCTTCCTCTACACAGTAAGATGTCAATCGAAGTAGCTTTATGCAGAACTTGTGAGCGACATTACAAGCATCGAGGAGAAAATGGTGATGATGATTGGGATGGACCAAATCCGAGGATTGAACACTGTACACAGTGTATGAATGAACTTTCTCTAGTACTTCATGATGATGATGATGATTCCGAAAAGGAATAACAGCAAGGTAAGAAGTACATGATCTTCTCTGTAAAGCATAACATACTTAGTATAATATATTTCTAAATGCTTTGTTTAATTTGAATGTTGCAGGAGGCATTTCGGAAGCATACGTTGTTAAGAAGCACACCAACCTTGTCAGCAGCAAAAACGAACACTGTTGTAGTACATTTGTAAATAAATATTTGATCGCATTCAAAAAATGTTGTACTTATTGCATTGCTTTACACCGACTTACTCTTAAGAAAAACGATCAGGTCTAAACATGCACAATGACGTCATCACAACAGCACTTGCTTACTCTAGCTTTCCCGATGCATGTTTAAACTCGTTCGAATTTACCGCTACCACATTCCTTTACATCGACTTACTCTTAAGAAAACGGACAAGTCTAAACATGTATGATGATGTCATCACAACAGCACGTGCTTACTCTAGCTTACCCGATGCGTGATTAAACTTGTTCGAATTAACCGCCATCACATAGAGTGCAGCAGCGAGGTAAGCGATGTAAGATGGTGGTAGCTAAAGATGGCAGCACGGTGCTCTGTTGATTAAAGATGGCTGCTTGTCAAAAATATTTTTTCAAGTTATCCGCCACCACATAGAGTGCAGCACTGAGGTTTGCGATGTAATATGGCGGGTGACAGCTTGTCAAAGGTAAGTAGCTAAAGAGGGCAGCACTAAGGTTAGCAATGCAAGATGGTGGATGACAGCTGTGACGTAAAATATTACCCGCAAGATAGCACCACGATGCCCTTTTCATTAAAGATGGCAGCTAGAATTTTTCAAATTAACCGCCTCAAAGGTAAGTAGCTAAAGAGGGCAGCACTGTTCTCTCTGGATTAAAGATGGCAGCTTGTCGAAAAGAATTTTTCAAATTAACCGCCTCAAAGGTAAGTAGCTAAAGAGGGCAGCACTGTTCTCTCTGGATTAAAGATGGCTGCTTGTCGAAAAGAATTTTTTCAAATTATCCGCCACCACAAAGAGGGCAGCACGGTGCTCTCTTGATTAAAGATGGTAGATGACAGCTGAAGAGCGAGTAGAATTTGTTTCCAAATAAGAGCACGTAGAATTTGCCGCCACCACATAGAGTGCAGCACTGTTCTCTCTAGATTAAAGATGGTGGATGACAGAAAAGCGCATAGGTTTGTAAAGCACGTAGAATTTGCCGCCACCGCATAGAGTGCAGCACTGTTCTCTCTAGATTAAAGATGGTGGATGACAGAAAAGCGCATAGGTTTGTAAAGCACGTGGAATTTGCCGCCACCACATAGAGTGCAGCACTGTTCTCTCTAGATTAAAGATGGCGGATGACAGCTGTCAGAAAAGCACATAGGTTTGTAAAGCACATGGAATTTACCGCCACCACATAGAGTGCAGCACTGTTCTCTCTGGATTAAAGATGGCGGATGACAGCTGTCAAAAAAGCACGTGAGTATGTTTTCAAACAAGAGCACGTGGAATTTTTCAATTTGCCGCCACCACATAGAGGGCAGCACTGTTCTCTCTGGATTAAAGATGGCGGATGACAGCTGTCAAAAAAGCACGTGAGTATGTTTTCAAACAAGAGCACGTGGAATTTTTCAATTTGCCGCCACCACATAGAGGGCAGCACTGTTCTCTCTGGATTAAAGATGGCGGATGACAGCTAACGAAATTGCCCGCATGATAGCAGCACAGTGCTCTATTGATTAAAGATGGCGGATGACAGCTGTCAAAAAAAGCACGTAGCTTTGTTCCCCAACAAGAGCACATAGAATTTTTCAAATTGCCGCCACCACATTTCAAAGGTATCTAGCTAAAGAGTACAGCACTGTGCTCTGTTGATTAAAGATGGTGGATGGTAGCTGTCAAAAAAGCACGTGAGTTTGTTTCCAAACAAGAGCACGTGGAATTTGCCGCCACCACATAGAGGGCAGCACGGTGCTCTCTTGATTAAAGATGGCTGCTGTCACGTGGAATTGTCTGCTACCACAGGTATCTAGCTAAAGAGGGCAGCACTGAGGTTTGCGATGCAATATGGCTGCTGTCAAAAAGCATTTTTCAAATTATCCGCCACCACATTTCAAAGGTAAGTAGCTAAAGAGGGCAGCACTGTGCTCTATGGATTAAAGATGGCGGATGACGGCTGTCAAAAAACACGTGGCTTTGTTTACCTCGCGCTAGTTAGGTTAAGTTGGTAGCACTAAGGTTTAGACCCGTCAAGATGGCAGCACTGCCGATGACAGGTGACGAAAGAGGGCAGCACGGTGCTCAAAGATGGCGGATGGCAGCTGTCAAAAAGCATGTAGCTGTCAAAAGCACGTGGCTTTGTTTACCTCTCGCTAGTGAGGTTAAGTTGGTACCACTAAGGTTTAGGTCCGTCAAGATGGCAGTACTGAGGTTAGCGATGCGTTGTTGTCTGTCAAAAAAGCACGTGGCTTTGTTTACAAATCTGTCAAAAAGCACGTGGCTGTCAAAAAACACGTGGCTTTGTTTACGTCATGCTAGTTAGGTTAAGTTGGCACTACTGAGGTTTAGGCCCGTCAAGATGGCAGTACTGAGGTTAGCGATGCGTTGTTGTCTTTCAAAAAGCACGTGGCTTTGTTTACAAATCTGTCAAAAAGCACGTGGTTGTCAAAAAACACGTGGCTTTGTTTATCTCGAGCTAGTTAGGTTAAGTTGGCACTACTGAGGTTTAGGCCCGTCAAGATGGCAGTACTGAGGTTAGCGATGCGTTGTTGTCGATGTCAGCTGTCAAAAAGCACGTGGCTTTGTTTACAAATTCAAATTTCGCGCTAGTTAGGTTAAGTTGGCAGCACTGGAAGAGGCCTCTGGCTGAGGTGGAGGTGGCCACTGGGAGGCCTCTGGCTGAGGTGGAGGTGGAGGTGGCCACTGGGAGCCGGAGGTGGCGGTGGCCGCCGAACTCTCCCATTATACTACTGCCCATGTACTATGTAACTTTTAACGAAGCTGGAAAGCTATGCGTCATTACCATTTTCTGAAAATTCCGCGCTATTGACCTTATCAATGTCGACAGTTAGTATCTTATCCCCGAGCCGTAGGAGTACGAGCAAAGCATGTATCTGACTCAACCGGGGACATAAAACAACGAGTTTGTCCAAATATTTATCGTTTGGTTAGTAGGTCGATGAGAGTTTTCAATTTCAAGTTCAATACACACGATATAATGTCACGACGATCATTGGGCGACTGACCATTTTAATCAGCATTTATTCCCACTTTGAGTTCATTGTAATTGTCATTGTAATGGAAAGATCAAGACAGTAATATGTACGCATGTAACCTATCCAATACATTCATGTACTGTATACAGCGAGGTCCTCAAGTGAGACTGTTTGAAAAGAAAGTTATCTCGCCCTGGCTTAGGATATCATTAAGGTGAATGTAGCTTTCTTGCTGAGTTCTTTTATATACCGACCATTCAGTCTCTATCTTCGCAAGCATGTCTACCCGGAAATGATCAGACATTTGACAACATAAGTGCCAGTAGGTTGTCTCAACTTGCGTAATCTGATAAGAATAAATAGTGAAATGCATTTTCTTTACATGAGGCTTTTGTTCTCTGGAAAGTCTCGCTTATCATATTCCTTCCACATCACCAACATGATTACCTTGTCTGTTGCTGATTGATTGCAGTGGTTTCGATGATAATCTCGTGAAAGTCACTCTCTGGCATGTTTCCTAGTCATCTTCAGCTGCTTCACATGCGGGCAGCTAGTGATTTGGAATTTGCTGTTGTAGAATCACACGGAGTAAAAGAAATGGCCAGAGCCTGCACGTGTCCCTTCTGAAAGAGAAATTTGACATTCCGGTGGATTATCTATAGGATCCAATTCAGTTTTGCAGGAGGACTAGCAAATTCCTTCTAATTCGTGCTTCCATTTGTGATCCATTTTGGGCTGATGAATGTACGTATTCGATGAGAGGATTATATACAAATATACTTCGCTGTTACTTCTAGGTTCAGTTGAGGTTGAGCTAAATGTTCTAACAATTACCAGCCTTGCTCTGTCTGCTTCTAAACGCCTGTGATCTTTACCACTGATCTCTGATCTCTGATCTGTGTTACTCAGCTAGTCGTCTCTCTTGTTCCTGCTGAGCATTCTGCATCTCGTATGTTGATGTTTAGCTATTTCTTCGTCCTGCAATTAATATTCCTCGGTGTTTTAATTTTCGTGTCTGAGTGAAATAGCTCTCCACTAGTTTTCAATGGAGCAATCCAACAATGTTTCCCTTAAACGGTACTATATAATCCTCTGAGAGCTGAACTTCTGCACATACTCTGAATCTCGAGCAGCGTTCTTCCTTCGTCTGTTGACAGAGAGCCTGCCTCACATTCTGAAGCATTTTTGTTGTGCTGAATGGATTAGATAGTAGAGCGCTGGCTAGCGACTAAGGTGGTAGGTTTGTGGATTTGAACCCACCGCAGTTTGGTGGTATTTGAAGAGGTTCCTATATGCCAGCCTCTAGCTGCATAAGTGAACACTTACGGCTCAGAATTTCTGGCTCTTCCGCGTCTTCGGATATCTTACAGTACTTAGTGAGATGTAAAAATAACAACATTCTGCAAGCTGAACCTGGCCTGCTATCAGCATCGCTCTCCAACGTCTTTCTAAATCTATCTGCATTCGAACCGGTCTCACGTTCGGAAGCATTATCAGACGCCCTAGACGTAGAATATGTTTTTAAAGCTTTGAACGATGACTTACCAAGGGTAACTCATTTTTAGTGGTCATGGTAAAAGGCACCAACTCTGAAAAGTGTCACAGCTTACCCACTGACTCTAAACAAGTTCCAATAAACGGTACGTTATGTGACTTCAGTGAAATCATAGACTACAAAAGAAAAAAATCCACGAAATAAATAGTGCATATCACTAAAGAAAAGGGAGTCCAGTTTTCAGGATTAGCTCTCCCATACATACGGATAAATTAATACACGTAACTGGAAAATTGAATATAATTGAGATAGGATAATGTATAAGATCACAGATGGTTAGAACACACATGTAAATACCATGTGCATGCACTGAAATAAATAAAATGTCCCTCACTAAATTCGGATCATATTAGTTACTGATTTTTGAAATCGGTAATAGAGGAGAAATTTAAGCTCATGGCGTGTTAAGTATTCATATACGATGACTGATTGTGTTATTACTTAAGCCTAAAAGGTAAGGCAGTGCTGGGAGAGACAATCAAGAAATTAAAGCAGGAAACGGAAATAGAGGGGAAGTACAGTATCAATCATAGCAATTGCTAGAAAACATCCTAGAGTATGAAGTAATAAGAGTACACTACACAGTACTGTTCAAATATTAACAGCCACGCTTAGCACTATTCGAATACGACTGTAACCGCCAAGCGTATTCCGCAACAAGCCCGCAGAAGGGCAACTTGTTGCCTCTCTCGCCTACTACCCTACGAACAACCATGAGCTTACACGAATGATGACAAACGTGGCATGACGTTACTTGTTTGCTGGCAAGTGGCCTAAGACGTTGCCATGGCAACCAGTAGACTCGCTGTCGAGCTGTGAGCGTGTCCGCCAGTGCGACAGAGTATAAATTCCGTAAAAACAGTAATTTTCTTCGTCATTTGAGGAGTAAGCAGAAATATGTACAGAACAATAAAGATCTAAAATGAATGGACGTTTCACGTATAGTCTACAGATTTTACAAAAAGTCAATAATATATGAGAAAATATTAAGTAACTCTCTTGGTCTTTCTCTAAACCCTAGACTATTAAGTGATGTTTGAATCGTAAACGTACCAAAATGTGCTCATGGATGAGTAGACTCCAAATATGAGTTTGGTAGAGATTCGTTGAACCGTTTTCCCGTGATGGTGAAGCAGACAAACAGACACAAAAGCCAAAAACCACTGATACAATCTTCAGTTAATTGAAACGAATACATATCTCAAAATATTCCTAAATAAGCAAATGCACAGACAGCAAATTCTTTCTTATTCGTACTTCCATTTAGGTGTAGAACTACAGTAAACGGGGCCATAGAATCAGCGGCAAATAGAGGATTGTGAATGCACATAGTTAATTCCCACAAAGGCTTGCTGGCTAAACGCTGAAAAGCAAGTTATACATGCACGTATGTATGTGTACACATTTATCTTAACGGATACTTTTTAAATATGCTTCAACCGTTAAGAAGTCCGGCTCCATGACTGATTGGTCAGCGTCCTGGTCTTCGGTTCAGAGGGCCCCGAATTCGATTCCCGACCGGACCGAGGAATTGAATTGCATAGGTTAATTTCTCTGGTTCGGAGACTGGATGTTTGTGTTGGTCTTAGTACACTTCTCTCCATATACACACAACACACCACACTACTAACCGCCACAGAAACATGCAATAATGGATACATGCCAAATTAGAGTTGGCGTTAGGAAGGGCATCTGTTCGTAAAAATTGGACCAATTCATATCAAATGCCGGCCTCAATAAATTGGGAATAAAGCCAGGAATGAGTAGTTAAGGAGCTACTAGGCCCATCCAGAAAGTAAATGCCGAATAATCCGCAAGGCGGCGTTGGTGCTTTGCGCGAGACAGTCTTGAGCAGGGGTGAAAGAGGAACCAGTGGCAACAGTCTGGTGCGTTTGCAGTTTTGTGGGTGCAGCTGTGTTAAGCTATACGAAGGTAAACATAGCTACTCTAATACAAACAGGCAGGCTCTTCTGCAGCAATTCGGGTGAGACATCTTCGATCATCCTCCACATTGCCCCGACAACGGGCTCAGCGACTTTCATCTCTTCCCTCAACTGAAATAGTTTCTGACTTGCCAACGTATTGTCAGCGACGCTACGTTTCAGATGGTGGTTAAATGAGGTTAGAGTCTTCGTCGGCACACTCATACGACAATGGCATTCAGAAGTTGGTGCCCCGCTACGACAAGGGTGGTTCACATGTAGAGAAGTAGGTAATGCATTACTGAATCCACAAAAATAAAAGAATAAAAATATTATCTTCTGATGTTTTTGTTTGCTATTACGATTCACTGAAACGTATTTCTTGGACGAGCCTCGTAGATAAATATTTAATAGGTCTCAAGAAATAGTTTAAGTGTCCTTTCTCAATATACTACTAATAATAATTACTAGGGTTCGGAAGTTTAACACCTAAAGAAGTACAAAATATGGAAGTAAATATGCCCGAAGACTTGTCAAATATGACTCAAAATGGTAAAAAAAAGAAAGACACGCATTTTAGGGATGGGCGGAAAGTATAAGAGTATTACTAACATTGAACGTGTCAAAAGGTGATTAGCGGTAATATAGCAGACACATTTAATATTGCAAACTGACAAGAGCTACAGTAGGTACGTTAAAACTTTTATACACTCATTCAGTATCATAGCCCTGAGATTCAGTTCTCACTCCTTTTTCCTAAAACAACAACCAAGAAAACGAGGTTTTTTTTTGTGTTGCTATTTGCTTTACGTCGCACCGACACAGATAGGTCTTATGGCGACGATGGGATAGGGAAGGCCTAGGAATGGGAAGGAAGCGGCCGTGATTTTCCTGGTGTGAAAATGGGAAACCACGGAAAACCATCTTCAAGGCTGCCGACAGTGAGGTTCGAAACCACTATCTCCCGATTACTGGATACTGGCTACACTTAAGCGACTGCAGCTATCGAGCTCCGTAAAAAAAAAAACGAAGTATTAGCATGCTGTTTGGTATCTGTCGGCGTACGTTCTTACAGCATCTCTTTTTCGGAATCAAGTCTTCTAAATATGTGACCTATAAATTTGGGGGAAAAGAAGGAAAAATACATCTACTACACTATTTTTAAATGCTTTGTTTGAACCTCGACGCAGATAAAATTTACCTTGTTAAAAATGACGCCTCAATGTATACAAAAACGCTCAAAATATAACCAAATATAACCAGGCAATACAAATAAAAATGGCGGAAATATGCATTTATATGAAACAATAAATTGCTTTAAACGGGGTCAGGGATCCATCATTCACAGTTATTTTTCAGATTTCGGGTAAAGTGACCTCAGGAAAGAAATATGACTTATCCTTAATATCCGAACCTTCATAAATATTGTGTGTTTAATGAAGCTCCAACTCCTCTCGATTTTGAGAGACCAGAAATAAAGCAATTTTGTACTAACCGGAGTTCTTTAATGTGATAGTATAAATCTACTGACCTGGTCTCACAGACTTCACCAATCTTGAGCTGCTAACCACTTGCACCAGGTCTCAATCTCACAACATCGAGTATAGGAGGCGATTATCTAACCAGACTTCAAAATACTGTACTGCACAAACAAGTTGTACCATGAAAGATAGTGTTAACAATGAAGGATTGGAGTTACGTTTCTAAGATATTATCATGTACATATTTGCTCGACGATAACAAGATTCTGATACCAGTACTGTTATTTTATATCTTCGTGCACATATTAGGCTAAACACAAATTCTGTTTCAATATGTGTGTGCTTCTAAAAGTGACATATAAACAATATTTTATTTTGCTATTTGCTTTACGTCACACCGACACAGATAGGTCTTACGGCGACGATGGGACAGGAAAGACCTAGGAATAGGAAGGAAGCGGCCGTGGCCTTAAGTAAGGTACAGCCCCAGCATTTTCCTGGTGTGAAAATGGGAAACCAGGGAAAACCATCTTCAGGCTGCTGACAGTGGGGTTCGAACCCACTATCTCCCGGATGCAAGCTCACAGCTGCGCGCCCCTAACCGCACGGCCAACTCGCCCGGTAATAAACCACACACACCTGTTCAGCTAGCCATTCTCACTGTCAGCACACGAACAAAAAAGGGTAATAATAATAATAATAATAATAATAATAATAATAATAATAATAATAATAATAATACCTTCCCTCTTCCTTGCCTATCCCTTCCAATCTTCCTATCTCCCAACAAGGCCCCTGTTCAGCATAGCAGGTGAGGCTGTCTCGGCGAGGCACTGGTCCTACTCTCTAGTTGTATCCCCCGACCAAAAGTCTCACGCTCCGGGACACTACACTTGAGGTGGTAAAGATGGGAGCCTTCGCTGTGTCAGAGGAAAAAAAAACAACTCTGGAAGGTAAACGGATCAAATAAATAAATAAATAAATAAATAAATAAATAAATAAATAAATAAATAAATAAATAAATAAATAAATAAATAATACATTTTTGGAATGCTAGAAGTTTCTAACATAATAAAGACAAAGACACCTCCATACAGGCCATGAAGGCCCTTGGAGGAGTGGAAGGTAAAGGCTTCCACCATTGTTAACCTCGACACGTGATGGGATAGAGTGGTTAGCTCTACGCCCGGCCGCCTTTGCCCTCAGGAATTAACCTGGTACTCATTTTTGGTGTAGTCTGAGTGAACCTCAGGGCCATATGCACCTCCAGAAGTGGAAATCTCGTTTCTTAAATTTAACGACTTCCTGACGGGGATTTGAACCCACGTCCTTCCGGGCGAACCGAGCACGCCTTTACCGCCTCGGCCAGGCAGCCCCTTTCTAACATAATAGTTATGGGAATAATCATTCGGGAAGTTCCAAAGTATCATGCTCAGTCTCACTAAGGACAAAAAATTATTATAATGTTATTGGTTTTACGGTTTTCAGAGACGCCGAGGTGCCGGAATTTTGTTACGCAGGAGTTCTTTTGCGTGCCAGTAGATCTACCAACACCGGGCTGGCGTATTTGACCACCTTCAAATACCACCGGACTGAACCAGGATCGAACCTGCCAACTTGGGCTCAGAAAGCCAGCGCCGTAACCGTCTGAGCCACTCAACCCCGCCTTCACAAAATGAAACGATATCTATCATTCTCTTTGCAAACTTTGGAATCATTCCAGCCTCGTGCGAAAATAATAACGGTGATCTCTTTAAGACAGCCGTTCTGTGAAGTATTGTAATTTTACTGACTACTTGTAACTAAAAATATTTCCAAGGTAACTGTAATTCAGCCCAATTACTTTTTTCTTGTACTCTTCTCATGACTGAATGTATGTACCATATTATGTTGACTTTGGTTAGAATAAGCTCTTACTTCAAATAATTTCTCACTAAATCTCCTAATTGTTTGCCTGCGGAGTCCACTAATACGCAATAACCACATTCCATGTCCGGCTTCTTGATTAAATGGTTAGCGTGCTGGCCTTTGGTCATAGGGGTCCCAGGTTCGATTCCCGGCAGGATCGGGAATTTTAACCATACGTGGTTAATTCCGCTGTCATGAGGGCTAGGTATACGTGTCGTCTTCATCGTCATTTCAACCTCATCACGACGCGCAGGTCGCCAGCGGGTGTCAATTCAAGCGAGCCAAGCATGTCTTCGGACGCTCTCGGAACAAAAAGCTATACGGCATCTCATTTTTACCACTTTCCATCCGGTACAGTATTTTAATGTCATAGTGAACTCAATGAAACTATAAGTCAGTGGCGGTTTCTGGTATAGCGCAATGGAGCAATGCACCTCCAGTTTATATCAAATTGTACTCAGCTACTTAATTTTCACGATTCCCTTGTCATTCTCAAAGCTCGTGCTAAGCCCATCTGTCCGTAATATACTCGTACTGGCTTTTAATTCATGTGAGCTGCGCATAGTCTGTGGCTGGAGACTCGTCTGGAATGAACCCCCATACAAGGCGGCATCTCCGTCCGTACTTAGGCGAAGGGACCAGTGAGGTGCGGGGGAAGTCTGTCAGCATTAAGGCAAGACCTGGATATCGCAGAAAAGAATATCCGTGGTGTAGGCATGCGCAGTATGCCACTCTCTCTCACGTCTGTCGCAAGTCGTGTTGTTGGGGTAAGAAAACTGTAATAGTATGTGCCTGCCATCTGTTGCCCTTACACGAATTTAACCAGGCAGCAGAGAATAGTGCACATAATTAGCGCTAGTGTTGAACAGCATCATTACTACCAAAAGTCATATTAAATTGCCAAATTCCAATTGATACCTTGTCCCAAATATTTCAATACTTACTAAACATCTATTCATTTGCCTTCTTTGGAATAATTACTTTTTTGGAGAGAAACATAGCTTAAAAATCATTGAGGCAAAGAGTAGCGGGAAGGTAATACCAATGAAAACGCTAATTGACCAGCTCACACTAGTTCTTAAAATTAAGTTACCAACATTGTGAAAAGTGCGAACATTCATTCCTATAGTTTCCTCGTGTTTTTCAAGTGTGAAACTAGTGTTTGTAAACGTTTGTACTTAGCAATTATCATAATTCGTAACATTATTGTACGCTGTGCAAGCGTGTGAGTGTTTTTCTGCACCGTTGTGCCGTTCTGAAACTTAATTTTTAGGATATAAAGAAGTTACAATCTTTTGTCCGTGTGCGTGTGTGTTTTTGTGCGTTGTAGTTACGTCCACAATCTTTGTGCCCCGGAAAGGTAAGGAGCTACAAAATGAGTTTGAACAGTGTCCAGATACTTAAGAAGACAAACTTTTCTTGTCTCTCTCTTGAGCGAAAACTTGAGATTAAGAATGCCGGGCGCCCAATGCCTGATCTTGTTATAACGAGGCAGACTAAAAGTAAAAGTAAAGAAATCGTGCGTAAATTCAGAATGGATATATACAAAAGAACCGAGTGGATCTGTGGGTGCGAAGTTACTAACAGGTTGTTTTGTTTTCCGTGTTTATGCTTCGTGAGTGATGAAAGCGAAGGGACTTGGACCAAAGTCGGAGTGGTAGATTTAGGACATTTGTCCCAAAAAATAAAGAAACACGAAAGTTCTTAATCTCATATGCTTGCCCAGTTAGAATTCGATCTTCTGGGAAAACACGATATCCGGCAGCAACTTGATTGTGCTTACAGGCAGTCTGTCGAAAGACACAACGATCAAGTACGGAAAAATCGTTATGTGCTGTCAAAAATTATCGACTGTGTAAAGTTCTGTGGCGCGTTTGAGTTGGCATTGCGCGGGCATGACGAAACAAGTGAATCGTCGAATCCTGGCATATTCCGAGGCCTCGTTAATTTTAGTTCTGAAATTGACGTTGCAATAAAGGACCATCTGTCCAAAGCTACTGTTTTCAAAGGCACCTCGAAAGACATTCAGAATGAACTGCTTTCGTGCATGTTTGAAATCTGTCGCGAGAAAATAAAGAAAGAAATCACAACTGCGCCCTTCATTTCGGTAATCGCAGACGAGACCACCGATATATCAACTACAGCACAATTAGTTATTGTACTGCGCTACGTTCTTCCCAACGGTAAGCCAGTTGAAAGATTTTGGGGTTTCCTCTCACCCGCTAGTCATGATGCTAAGACAATAGCAGAATGTTTAAAATCTTCTTTGAGCGATGTTGTTGATAGCCCAGATAAGTTAATTTCACAAAGTTACGATGGGGCGAATGTAATGAGTGGTCGCCATTCAGGAGTGCAAGCTCTCATCAGGGAAGATTTTAAGCATGCACATTATGTTCACTGTTATGCCCATTCTTTGAACTTAGTCATGGCACAAGCGACAAGCCAGAATACGGATGTCCGTATATTTTTTGCAGATTTAAGTGAAATCCCCAGCTTCTTTAATAACTCCCCGCAGCGATCAGGTGTATTGACCGAAGTAGTTGGTAGAAGAGTACCGTACCTCATGCTTCAAACACAAGGTGGAATTTTAAATCAAGGACCGTTGAAGTAGTTTACGAGAACAGAGATGCCCTCATCGAATGCCTGGATCAACTGGAAACTACCTCTCGACAGCCTAACACCATATCGCAAGCAAGAGGTTTGCGTTTAAAATTGGAGCACCCGTTATTTCAGTTCTGGTTGGCTGTTTTCCATCAGATAATGCCTCATGTGGACATTTTATACAGTCAGCTACAAAAGCGAAATTCAGATCCGTTGGAAGTCAAAGGCGCACTTTCAGGTTTCGAGGCTGCTATAAAAATGGTTCGGGAAAATAAAATTGACCACATCGCTGACGAACATGATATACTGCCCCCGCCAGTGAAGGTATCACGAGGGCCGCTGCGTACCTCGAAACGAGTTGCGGCAAAAGAAGTTTGTGACACAGTCATTCTTCAAGCAAAGGAACGGTTTCAATTCACAAACCACCTTCTTGCAGCAAACTTGTTTCAAGCTGAAAATTTCGGCAGCTTTGAGAAGCAGTTTCCCCACTCACTTCTGTACAAAGCGTGTGAGGCCTACCCATTTCTCGACAAACCGAAACTGAGAACCGAACTTGAAATATTATACATGAGAAATGATTTTCGAACTGTTTCTGGGGCTACGACTTTGTTGCAGTTTCTTTTAGAAAATAAGTTGCAGAGTGTCTTTGGTGAAAGCATAAAACTTTTAAATATAGTTATTACTATTCCCATGACGACATCTGAAGCAGAAAGGTGCTTCTCAACCCTGAAAAGAATAAAGACTTTCTTGCGCAGCACAATGACCGAGGATAGACTTAATGCTCTTGCTATGCTGTCAATTGAAAAGAACTTGGTTCGAGACTCTGTGGACTTCAACGAAGCAGTTATAGATAAATTTGCATCCCTCAAGGAGCGCAGGATGGATTTTTTGTATAAGCTGTCTACATAGGGTAAGTCGATTGTGAAACATTTCTAATTTTGCATGTGGTAAATATCAGCATGTATTGTCTGCTTCTCTCGTATTCGATCACATTTTCAAAACTTCTATCATCTTATTTTGGGAGGTTACGGCCCACGACGGAAGAGGTGGAGGGGGGGGGGTGCAATTTTTTTCTTCTGTTGAACCCCCAGTGATGAAAGTCACGCGCCGCCACTGCTATAGGTGCAGTCAATAAGAAGGAAGGAAGGAAGGAAGGAAGGAAGGAAGGAAGGAAGGAAGGAAGGAAGGAATGAAGGAGTAGGTTAACATCTGATATATTCAAGGCGCACTCGGGAACGTGTTCAAATGCGCCAAATAATAAAACAAAGGACCTTGAAACGTAAACAGAAGTGTACAGTTGGCAGGCCTGCCTCAGAAAATAGCGTTAGTGATCTTTTATCTCTCACGAAATACAGTACTTTTGCAGTCTTTAGAGACGCCAAGATGCCGGACCTTTGACCCACAGGAGTTCTTTTACGTGCCAGTAAAATCTACCGATACGAGATTGGCGTGTTTAAACACCTTCAAAGACCACCGAACTGAGCCGGGATCGAATCCACCAACTTGAACTCCGAGAAGATTAGTTCTTCTACCGTCTGAATCACTCAGGCCGGGCTGTGTGGCTCAGACGGGTGAGACGCTTGCCTTCTCACCCATGCTTAGCAGGTTCGATCCTGCCTCAGACCGGAGGTAATTGAAGAGGCTCAAATACGTCAGCCTCGTGTCGGTAGCTTTGCTGGCATGTAAAAGAACTCCTGCGGGACTAAATTCTGGTACCTCGGCGTCTCCGAAAGCCGTAACAGTAGTTAGCTGGACTGTTAGTCAAAGATAGTGTAGAAAGAACCAGAATCTCCCTATATGAACATTACTTCCGAAGCAATCTAGTTTATTTGGGTACAGTAGGTCATATTGTTCTCAGTGACTCCATTCCAGCAGCTTGTTTCATATCAGATTGGTTGGGTTGAGTGACTCGGGCGTTAGAGCGTTGGCTTTCCGAGTTCTTCGTTGTGGGTTCGATCTCGGTTCAGTTCAGTGGTACTTAAAGGTGCTCAAATATCCCAGCCTCCTGTCCGTAGATATACCGACACCAACGCCGAAGTCCGGCACCTCAGCGCTTCCGAAGTCCGTAAAAGCATTTGATGAGACGTAAACCATTAAAATGATTACCATGATTCATATCAGATGTTGTTTTACTTAGGCCTATGCTATCATTCACCGAAGAGGTTACGTAGACGAGATGGTAAAACCGTGTTCGGAACACCCGGAAGGTTATGGTGATTATTGTTTTAAGAGGAAGAACAACAACTGAGCAACCATCCTCAATTAACACTAATCAGAGAGAAAAATGGAGGAGGTCCAACACTTCGAAAAATTAAGGAATCGGCCAAATATATATATATATATATAACTGTCACAAAGTGTGTGAAAATGAAAGACTCTTTAGGCCTCGCAAACTAAATACCGTCGGGGTCAGAAGAGAACAATACTTGCTCAAAGAAGGTCGGACAGGAAATATTAAAGTGAGGAGACCGGCATAAACAAGTGGAAATGACTTCAGGCTCAGCACGGGCCCCGTGGCTGTCACCCACGCTCCCAAGTTGAGAGCCTCTGGGCCCCTTTTAGTCGCCTCTTACGACAGACAGGGGATATCGTGGATTTTATTTTACGCCGCCCACCACAGGGGGAGATAACCCGAAAGGACATGAGTTCTGTTCCTTGTCAGGACCAAGACATCTACTCGCCGAGAGGTACACGGTCATAAGGATTACTCAACTTCAACAGATATTATTATTTTGTTAATTCCTGAGGACAAATGTGGCTGGGCATAGAGCCAACTTATTTAACCAGCTTAGTGCCGATAATACAGATAATGGAAACCTTAGCTGCATCTTCTCCAAGGCTTTCAGTGGCCTGTACGGATATATCTGTGCTTGCACTGCAATTCGCTGTTGTCAGCAGCAATCAGACGTATAGCAATTTTAGAAATTTATGGCAATAATTTGATATCAGAAGAATCTTATGAATATAGATACCGAATGTGTCTGAACTTCGTTTGTTTCGTTTGTTACTCCATGTGATTAATTCCAAACTTGACTCATGAGCTCGAGTAATTGGCTGTTCCTTTCCAAACCCGTTTGTACCTAATATTTAAAGTGCTACAAGGCCTAAAAGTACGTAAAAACGTTAGACCATGTCGAGGTTTCAAGATCTTTGCGGTGTGATTCGGATTATTGTCATTCTGACTGCCGAGGAAATATCAATAGAGGAAGAACAAGAAAATCTATTACTCTATTTTTTATTTTATTTTACTTATTTAATTAATGAATGAATGAATTAATTAATTAATTTATTTATTTATTAGCGGGCGAGTTGACGCGCAGCTGTGAGCTTGCAACCGGGAGATAGTAGGCTCGAACCCCACTGTCGGCAGCCCTGAAGATGGTTTTCCGTGGTTTCCCATTTCCACACCAGGCAAATGCTGGGGCTGTACCTTAATTAAGGCCACGGGCACTTCCTTCCCACTTCTAGGCCTTTCTTATCCCATTGTTGTCATAACACCTGTATGTGTCGGTGCGACGTAAAACAAATTGAAGGAAAAACTATTTATTTATTTATTTATTTATTTATTTATTTATTTATTTATTTATTTATTTATTTATTTATTTATTTACTTGTCTATGAAAGAGCCTATCTCCAATTAAAACATATATTTAACACAAAGTTTACTAAAAGCAATTCGGTTCTAACGAAATTAACAGAAAAATAACAAAAAAAAATCATCATGAATTAAAGATGGTACCGTCAAATATCTAGGTGCAAAAGTAATGTCATAAAAATACTTCAGTTAAATGATAAGATTCAACAGTTGAATGTTCAACAACTCAGACGTAATTACGATTAATCAATAGCAACCCTTCGATACAAACTTACAATAATTGCAACAAACACTAACATTGTAAGTAATATCAAAATTGTAAGACTTATTTTTTCCTCCTTACCGTTCCTCAGTGACAGTGAACGAACTGCTTTCACTTGATGATTTATGGATTTCCATTGCCATATAAAGTATATCTCCGCTATGGAATGGAAAGAGACAGAGAGAAAAGCGCCAGCCAAAATTGACCTGGGTGAAACGTGAAAATATGCACCTGATACGCACTCATTTCTTTACTTAGTTCTCCAGTCATTGCATGAGAATATTCAATCCAAGAGATAACGTGAAAGGAACATTCATGTAGACCATCTCATACAGTGACTTTCACTTCATTCTCTTGTCCGACTGATACACTGATGTTACTGCCAGTCAATCTCTAGTTGGCGCCAGACTGAGTGGCTTAGACGGTAGAGAAGGTATATTAATACATGACGGGGAAATAACTGAAACGAGTGATTTTAACCCGCAAGTTTAATAAAGTCTAGAAGAAGATCGATAATGAAAACAATTGTGTTAAAGAATTATGTAGGGGACAGATAATAATAATAATAATAATAATAATAATAATAATAATAATAATAATAATAATAATAATAATAATAATAATAGCGTGTGGCCTCCGGAGAGGCCTGGTGCAGGTCTTTCGAGTTGACGCCTTATAGGCGATCTGCGTGTCTGCGAGGATGGGGCCCTACCGATGATGAATTCTAATGCTGAATACGGCATAAACACCCAGCCCCCGAGCCGTAGGAATTAACTTATGAAAGTTAAATTCCCCGACGCGGCCGGGAATCGAACCTGTAACCTCTTGGACCGAAGGACAGCATGCTAACCATTTAGCCATGGAGCCGGACTAGAGGACAGATAATTGCAACGAATATTGAGAGAGAGAGAGAGAGAGAGAGAGAGAGAGAGAGAGAGAGAGAGAGAGAGAGAGAGAGAGAGTACGTCCAACTCCTTGGTTGAATGGTCAGTGTAGTGGCCTTCGGTTCAAAGGGCCGTGAGTTCAATTCCTGGCTTGGACGGGAATTTTAACTGGGTATTGTTAATTCCTCTAGCTCGAGGACTAGGTATTTGTGCTCGTCTTAATCACCATAGAAACACGCAATAGCGGATGCAACCCTCCACACAGGGTTGTCGTCAGGGAAGATATTCAGCTGTAAAACTAGAGTAAATCCACAATAGTGCCGACTCTATTTATTTATTTATTTATTTATTTATTTATTCACATATTTTTCCGGTTTATAATAGGGCGAAACCACCCCAGTCACAATAAACCTACGCTATAATTACTTTAAGCATTATTTTAATTATATATTATAATCTAATCTAAAACTATTTCTAACATACATATTATACTGCAAAAACTCAAGCCACAGTGTTTAATTTGTCAGTGGGACATAGACCAGGAAGAAGGAGGGCAATTGCGTGGTATTAGTGCTGTGTTTGGAGTGCTTTTCTCCTACTCTGATTATGAGGGCACTGTTCTCCGGGACCCTCATCGGTACCAGCCGCCCTAAATGCATGACAAATAACCAGGCTGTAGCTTGATTGAGTAAATAATCCTTGTATGCTTATGAGTAGAGCTCCGATGTTTAGGCACTGAAAGATGCTAAAACAGACGGCCAAAAATGTAAAATATGCACTTCAGATTATTAAAAAAAAGTGGCGGTAGGCTGTCACTATTGTAACGGCCGCAGGGTTTCGAGGGTTTCGTAGACTTAAATATTTATCGCTGTTTCCGCTAACCTCCAAATGAGCGCGCGAGTCAACACAGCGCCATCGTATAGGGTATGCGTGTGACGTCGCATATTTAGCACAAATTTTGCCTTACTTCGATGCGCTATTTCATGACAATTCGCTTCATATTTACTTTCTTCTTCTTCTTCTTCTTCTGCTTCTTCTTTCTGTGCTAACGGCCGTAGCCGTCTTGAAACACCGGATCCCGTGAGATCTCCGAAGTTAAGCAATATTGGGCGTGGTCAAGTTTTGGATGGGTTGCCAGGCGCTGTTGGTGGGGGGTAAGGGAATGTCGTATGGCTTTTAGTGCCGAGATATCCCAGGACGGGTTCGGCTCGCCAGGTGCAGGTCTTTCTATTTGACTCCCGTAGGCGACCTGCGCGTCATGATGAGGATGAAATGATGATGAAGACAACACATACGCCCAGCCCCCGTGCCATTGGAATTAACCAATTAAGGTTAAAATCCCCGACCCGGCCTGGAATCGAACCCGGGACCCTCTGAACCGAAGGCCAGTACGCTGACCGTTCAGCCAACGAGTCGGACCTCTCGGCGATGTATACGTTCTACTCAAACACTAAAAGCGTCTTAAAATTTTCCTTTCCATGCACCCGTTTTCGAGGAACCGTCGGTAAATGCAGAGTGGGTCTTGGCCCTTAAGAGGCTACGGCTGGTCCGTGGTCCAACAGCTCTGCACTCTGACCGGCCAACCGAGCAGAGGAGGGGTGGCCACGGCTCTACCGTGGCTCTACGCCTCTGCATTCGGGAGACGGGCCAGGGCTGGACCTCACGGCTGGCCCCAACCGTCGGCTGTCCTGAGAATTGTTTTCCGTGGTTTTCCGTTCTCCTGCTCTAAGGCGAATGCCAGGACAGTTCCTAGTATAGGCCACGGCCGCCAACCTCCTCACCTCCGTGCATCTCCTTCACCAAAATGCGGGCGAGTTGGCCGTGCGGGTTAGGGTCGCGCAGCTGAGAGCTTGCATCCGGGAGATAGTGGGTTCGAACCCCACTGTCGGCGGCCCTGAAGATGGTTTTCCGTGGTTTCCCATTTTAACACCAGGCAAATGCTGGGGCTGTACCTTAATTAAGGCCACGGCCGCTTCCTTCCCATTCGTAAGCCTCTTCTATCCCATCGTCGCCAAAAGACCTCTCTGCGTCGGTGCGACGTAAAGCAAAAAAAGCATCAACGTCTAAAAGGCCCGCCTCTCCCTTCAGGGGAGGAATGAAAACATTTTAGTAGTAGTAGTTCGAGGAACGTAAGTCTACGTTAAAAGCCAATTTGAAATTATATCAATAATTTACATATTCTTACATAAGAACTTAAGAATTTACACTTTTATATTATATTGCACACTACCGCACGTCATTTCTTCAAAATATCAGTGTTTCAACTCACATTCCCCTCGCCGCATTAGAACAATAACATTATTACACAGTACCACGAGTTTATTTGGAAAACTCTCATGTCCATATTCTACTTCCAATCAGACAAAGTAGTTTTCATTACTAAAGAAGCCCATTCCACATGAACTAATGTAATGGGGAATATTTAAAACAAGACAGTGTAGATGGACTTACGTCGCCGGTTAATGAGAGATCACCTCTTGAAAAATTTGTCTTACTTCCTGGAATTCCAGATTTTCTGACGTAACACGTTTATATTTTTCACCGCGCAGCAAATTCGAATAGCACAGTTCTGTTCTGGAGAGGGTATCGTAATAAAAAGTGGGAAAATTAAATACAATAAAACCCCTTTATTACGCGCTTCATGGGACTGTGGTTTAAAGACGTAATAAGCAGGACAGCACTATAGACGGGAAATGATTTGTGACATGGGAAAATAATAGGAAAACAATATTTCAGTAATGTGTTTTAATTTAATGTGTTAATATCATTACATTATTATTATTATTATTATTATTATTATTATTATTATTATTATTATTATTATTATTACTACAGCACAGCAGGTTATTGTGCGTTACTGTAGTTCCGATGCAAAATGCAAATTTTATCTCATTTCCTATTAAAAATGTATTTGATTGATGCTTGTCGAGTGTGAATGTACCGGACGAGTTGGCTGTGCGGTTAGGGTTGCGCAGCTGTGAGCTTGTATCCGGGGGATAGTGGGTTCGAACCCCATTGTCGGCAGCCCTAAAGATGGTTTCCCGTTGTTTCCCATTTTCTCACCAGGCAAATGCTGGGACTGTACTTTAATTAAGGCCATGGCCGCTTCCTTCCCATTCCTAGGCCTTTCCTATCCCAACGTGGCCATAAGACCTATCTGTGTCGGTGCGACGTAAAGCAAATTTTAATAAAATGGTGAATGCTCTTTTTGCTTGGAACTGGCTGAAAGGAACATACGTTGTAATATGGTGAAGGCTGGAACAAAGAACATTCACCATTATGGCACTTTTAATATGTTCTATTTTCACTCTTCAATTCAGCCAAGATATCTGGGCTCTATTTATTACTATTTTCGTTGTTTGTTGCAAGTTGGTTTATGTCGCACCGACTCAGATAGGTCTTATGGCGACGATAGGACAGGAAAGTGCTGGGAGTGAGAAGGAAGCGGCCGTGGCCTTAATTAAGGTACAGCCGCAGCATTTGCCTGGTGTGAAAATGGGAAACCACGGAAAACCATCTTCAGGGCTGCCGACAGTGGGGTTCGAACCCGCTATCTCCCGAATACTGGATTCTGGCCTCACTTACGCGACTGCAGCTATCGAGCTCGGTATTACTATTTTCACGTGTGCGTAAGATGCGCACTATCAGAGTATCAAGAAACACCAATAATATATGGCCCGCTCACTTCTTTTACGGAGATGCTGAGGTGGAATTTTATACCTCACGTGTTCTTTTACGTGCTGGTAAATCTGCTGATTCTCAGCTTTTGGCTTTGAGTACCTTCTGAGACCAGCAGACTAAGCTAGCTCTTTAACTAAAATATGTAGGCTTCCATTCGGAAGACAATCAATCAATCAATCAATCAATCAATCAATCAATCAATCAATCAATCAATCAATCAATCAATCAATCAATCAATCAATCAATCAATCAATCAATCAATCAATCAATCAAACAATCAATCAATCAATCAATCAACACTGGTCTGCGTTTAGGGCTGTGGCAGATTCCCTATAGTTTGTTTCTCTAGTCTTTTCTTTACCGAGCTCGATAGCTGCAGTCGCTTAAGTGCGGCCAGTATCCAGTAATCGGAAGATAGTGGGTTCGAACCCCACTGTCGGCAGCCCTGAAGATGGTTTTCCGTGGTTTCCCATTTTCACACCATGCAAATGGGGCTGTACCTTAATTAAGGCCACGGCCGCTTCCTTCCCACTCGTAGACCTTTCCTATCCCATCGTCGCCGTAGGACCTATCCGTGTCAGTGCGACGTAAAGCAAAATAGCAAAAAAAAAGTCTTTTCTTAAATGATTTCAACCGGGTGAGTTGGCCGTGCGGTTAGGAGCGTGCAGCTGTGAGCTCGCATCCGGGAGATAGTGGGTTCGAACCCCACTGACGGCAGCCCTGAAGACGGTTTTCCGTGGTTCCTCATTTTCACACCAGGCAAATGCTGCGGCTGTACCTTAATTAAGGCCACGGCCGCTTCCTTCCCATTCCTAGGTCTTCCCTGTTCCATCGTCGCCATAAAACCTATCTGTGTCGGTGCGACGTAAAGCTAATAGAAAAAGAAAAGAAAATATTTCTAATAGGCTATGTGGTTCGAACCCCACTGTCGGCAGAACTGAAGATGGTTTTCCGCGGTTTCCCTGTATCGTTGCCAGGCAAATGCAGGGACCGTACTGTAATTTAGGCCACGGTCACTTCCTTCTCATTCCTAGCTCTGCCCTATCCCTTCGTCGCCGGAAGACCTGTCTGTGCCAGTGTGACGCAAAAAAATACATAAACAAGTGGAAACTTTGAGTTTGTTTTTCAGTAGTTAAGTTTAAATTGAACATCACCATAGTTTCGAGGATGAAGGTCTCTCAGGTAGTGAGTATACCGTATTTTGTTAATGGTGACTGTAATTCGGCCCGAGTATAATAAGCTACGAGTAAGACTATCTACTGAGTCTTTCCTTAATTCTATAGATCTAAGCAAGAATGCATTTACAGTCGAAGGATTTGAATTCTGGCCTGAGGACTGGAATGGGATTCACGGAATCTCGTGGGAACTACTGAGTAGCGGCCTGATACGAGAGGCTACGGACCCCGTCAGGGAAGTCAATGAATACGACTGAGGATATCGTCACGCAATATCTGAAGGCTGGGCAGCAGTCGTATTGACAGGCCAAGGCATAAATAGAGTGTTGCACGACGGGTTTTTGTTTAACAACGTATTAACTCATAGGTTTTCTGAAACTAGGGTCAGGACTGGGCAGAAAGCGGCCGTGAACCTAATTAAGGTACAGCCCCAGCATTTGCCTGGTTGCAGCCACACGACGTAAGCTGATGAAATCATGAACTTAACCGCTGGACTCCAGAAGAAGCACACCTACATAACTTTCCAAATCAAAAATCTCTCATGCATTGGCCGGTATTCAAATCGCGGTCGCCGTGCTGCTATGTAGTCTAAACTGACGTATGTATTTGTAAATCACCCGGAGGCCCCGGGTTCGATTCCCGGCCAGGTCAGGGATTTTTACCTGGACCTGAGGGCTGGTTCGAGGTCCACTCAGCCTACGTGATTAGAATTGAGGAGCTATCTGACGGTGAGATAGCGGCCCCGGTCTAGAAAACCAAGAATAACGGCCGAGAGGATTCGACGTGCTGACCCCACGACACCTCGTAATCTGCAGGCCTTCGAGCTGAGCAGCGGTCGCTTGGTAGGCCATGGCCCTTCAAGGGCTGTAGTGCCATGGGGTTTGGTTTTTTTTTATGTATTTGTAAATAATGAGGCAGAGAATAAATCGACAAAGCGACTCGAACTCACTTGCTGTCGAACTGCATTAGTAGTCAGCTTATTGGTGACAGTTATACTACATCGGCTGATGAGAGAAAGCTGCTGTATAACTTTCTACATTTACTTGGCGTATCTTCGAAGAAGATTTGTTCAGTATTCTTTCCTGAGTTTATGTCAAAGCCATAATTAGATTATGGAGGAGTACTGTTCGTACTATTACAATAACACATTCAACGTACAGTCGCTTAAAAATAAGTTTACCGAGCTCGATAGCTACAGTCGCCTAAGTGCGGCCAGTATCTAGTATTCGGGAGATAGTAGGTTCGAACCCCACTGTCGGCAGCCCTGAAGATGGTTTTCCGTGGTTTTCCATTTTCACACCAGGCAAATGCTGGGGCTGTACCTTAATTAAGGCCACGGCCGCGTCCTTCCCAGTCCCATCGTCGCCATAAGACTTATCTGTGTCGGTGCGACGTAAAGCCAATAGCAAAAAAACAAAAACAAAAACAAACGTAAGTGTATGGTATCGCAAAGTTCCTCGCAGGAGCACTTTCCTCAGAAACAATTGAACCTGTTAATATATGTTTGTTGTGAGTATCCACAGGGTTTATATCTAAATGGGAGGTGATTTATGTTTTGGTAATTAAAATTAAGTCCTGTCCGCCTCTGTGGTGTAGTGGTTAGTGTGATAGCTGCCACCCCCCGGAGGCCCGGGTTCGATTCCCGGCTTTGCCACGAAATTTGAAAAGTGGTACGAGGCCGACTGAATAGGGGGGAGGGATCGATTCCCACCTCAGCAATCCTCGAAATGGTTTTCCGTGGTTTCCCACTTCTCCTCGAGGCAAATGCCGGGATGGTGCCTAACTTAAAGCCACGGCCGCTTCCTTCTCTTTCCCTTGTCTACACATTCCACTCTTCCTATCCCCCACAATGCCCCCATTCAACATAGCAGGAGAGGCTACATGGGTGAAGTAATGGTCCTCGTAAACAGTTGTATCCCCGACTGAAAGTCTAACGTTCCAGGACGCTGCCCTTAGGCGGTAGAGGTGGGATCCCTCACTGAGTTCGAGGGAAAATCCAACCCTGGAGGGTAAACGATTTAAGACAGACATAAAGAAAGAAAGAAAGAAAAAAAGAAAGAAAGAAAGAAAGAAAGAAAGAAAATTAAGTCTGATAAAAAGTTAAATGCTTGGAACATGTAATACCATGCGCTCGTTTAAATACGACTATACAAATGATTGGCTTTCAATAAATATCCTTTCGGAGTGAAGCCTAGGTGCTAAGCCCTTAATCTCTAGTCGAACAATTTAATTTAAGGCCTTGCTGTCAGGTGACTACTCATACTATCATACAACGAAGTTTCATTTTTTTTAACTTCCTGATGTTGTCATTTGTCTAGACATGTATTGTTATGACTTATGATGTCTTTGAGTACACACTTATCCCTTGTACCTGATGTACGTATGTATGTATGTACGTATGATATTGTTTACATTGCGTAAATTAGTCAATGATTAAACAATGGTGATGTTATGAACAAATAATGAATACATTAGTCCTGTCCGACCTTTTGCCTGAATGGTCAGCGTTGAGGCTTTCCGTTCAGAGGGTCCCGAGTTCGATTCCCGATGCCTAGTCTGGCGCTGTGTTGCCCGGTAACAACAAACAACAGTTTAAACTCGTCCGTAATGCATTGCCTAGCCTTACGCTATCAAATGCTGTGTGATGTGACTGACGATCAGATACTCAAACGGCACCTTAAATCATTATCTCTATTTCAAAAATAAATTGTCCGATTTTGAACTTTTTTTTTGCTATTGGCTTTACGTCGCACCGACACAGATATGTCTTATGGCGACAATGGAACAGGAAAGGGCTAGGACTGGGAAGGAAGCTGCCGTGGCCTTAATTAAGGTACAGCCCCAGTATTTGCCTGGTGTGCCGATAGTGGGGTTCGAACCTACTATCCCCCGAATACTGGATACTGGCCGCACTTAAGCGACTGCAGCTATCGAGCTCGGTATTTTGAAAATACATCTTTGAACTCGTAACAATTTGATCCTTTACGCCAGCTGTATTCATTAATTCAACTCTAGTAAAAATGAAGCTGGTACCGATTTCTCCGTTGTTAATCATTCCACGGGAAAACGCAGTACATCTTATAGGAGCCTCTCATTACCATTTTAAGAATATGAGAACATCATATGGATATCTTCAACGGATTGGAAGTTATATGGCTGTAACAACTTGGGTGACTAACCCTGTATAGCACAGCTAAATCCGCATATCATTCCACTGTCATTTATAGTCAAATATGAATGCAATTGCAACACTGCTAACGTATTCCCATAGGAAATTCAGTGTCACTAACATTCCCAGAAGGGTCATCGTATTTGAAACAGTGCTATTGTCATCGTCATCGTCGTCATCTGTTTACCCTCCAGGTTCGGTTTTTCCCTCGGACTTAGCGAGGGATCCCACCTCTACCGCCTCAAGGGCAGTGTCCTGGAGCTTCAGACTCTTGGTCGGGGGATACAACTGGGGAGTATGACCAGTACCTCGCCCAGGCGGCCTCACCTGCTATGCTGAACAGGGGCCTTGTGGAGGGATGGGAAGATTGGAAGGGATAGGCAAGGAAGAGGGAAGGAAGCGGCCGTGGCCTTAAGGTAGGTACCATCCCGGCATTCGCCTGGAGGAGAAGTGGGAAACCACGGAAAACCACTTCCAGGATGGCTGAGGTGGGAATCGAACCCACCTCTACTCAGTTGACCTCCCGAGGCTGAGTGGACCCCGTTCCAGCCCTCGTACCACTTTTCAAATTTTCGTGGCAGAGCCGGGAATCGAACCCGGACCTCCGGGGTTGGCAGCTAATCACGCTAACCACTACACCACAGAGGCGGACCAGTGCTATTGTTCCTTACCTAAAAGGCTGCTAGCACTTCACATCCCGCTCCCTTCCCCAACCACAAATATACACCCACAACCAATATTCAGAATAATTCGATTTTGTTGCATAGATGGCTTAAGGTGTTCTCCTTCTATGTTCCAGGTGATGGGGTCGAATCTCGGTGCAGTCGACTGGAATTTTAAGAGCAATAAAATAGGTGAGATCTGTGAAAATCCACAACCTGTTTTCCGGTCATTGACCGGGCCAGGGATGTAATGAATGAAACTTATATAGGCTGTTATTACAATGGGGTCGCCGCTCCCAAGGTTATTTATTAATGAGTGATAAATGCTATGCAATGATAATGGAGAGTGTTGCTGGAATGAAAGATGACAGGGAAAACCGGAGTACCCGGAGAAAAACCTGTCCCGCCTCCGCTTTGTCCAGCACAAATCTCACATGGAGTGACCGGGATTTGAACCACGGTATCCAGCGGTGAGAGGCCGACGCGCTGCCGTCTGGGCCACGGAGGCTCCAGGTGAGACCTGTATCAGTAGATTTTCTAGTACGTTAAACATAAATAATTCAAAGGCAGGCATTTATACAAGTGGAGTAGTGCACCGTCACTGCATTGTCCTACATAAGAGGCTTGCAGTGGTGTCTCAACGGCGCACTAGCCGCCAGCGTCTTGGAAAGGTGTAGCAATATTATTATACATATAATTCGCTGGGGCCATCAAGCACCACGTTAAGTCTTGTTGCATTTGACACTGAACTTGGCCTTCTTTAGAGCCCAGATTTCCCTCATTCTTTGCGAGTGGGCCTGCTTACGCTCCTCTGTCCAAGGGGCACCGTGTCTTCTCTTCGGTTGCTCGTCTCGGTTTAGCCCGTTCGTCAATATTTTCTTGCGGAAGAGATCTCTGTTAAGGGCGTCTTCAGCTGAGATATGTAGCATTTGCAGGTCTTCTTTGGTATTTCTAAACCAGGGAATTGTGGTTTTGGGGTTTGAATAAAAAAAGTGAAAGATTTCTTTAGTTAACTTTCTTCCGTCCATTCTTTTCAGATGACCGTAAAATCGTGCCCGTCTTTTTCTGATTGTGTCGGTAATTTTCTCTATTTTGCTGTGGACTTCCTTGTTGGATCTCTTTTGATGGATTCCATTTCTGTACTTTGATCCCAAGATTCCTCTCACACTTTTGCGTTCTCTTTTCTCCAGTTTTTCAAGGAGTCCTTTGTTGGCATTTAGAGACAGGGTTTCGGCTGCATATAGCACTACTGGCTTCAGAACTGTTTCATAGTGACGTATCTTGGTGTTTTGGGAAAGGCATTTTTTATTGTAGATTGTGCGGGATGTTTGGTAGGCTATTTCCAGTTTGCGTACTCGCTCCTGAAGTGCTTCTTTGTCCAGTCCATTTTTCATGATGATCTCACCCAGGTATTTGAATTTGTCTACTCGGGTGATGTCCCCGTATTTTGTATGGAGTTTTAGTGGAGCCTCTTTGATGTTAGTCATTACTTCTGTTTTCTCAAACGATATCTGCAAACCAGTTTGTTCGGCAATTTCCTTTAAAATTTCAACTTGAGCTCTAGCGATTTCTATGTCGTTTGAGAGAACAGCAATATCATCGGCAAATGCTAAGCAGTCTGTTGCGATCCCCTTGGATTTGGTTCCTATTCTCAATGGACTGTAGTTGGTTTCCTGTAATCTCACCCGCCAGGTTCTGATGATCTTTTCAAGAACACAGTTGAAGAGTACCGGGGATAGCCCATCACCTTGTCGGACTCCTGTTTTGATGTCAAAGGAATGCGAGAGACATCCGTGGAACTTCACCTTGGATTTTGTATCGGTCAGGGTGGCTCTAATTAATGCCAGCAGTTTCAAATCAACTCTAAATTCATTTAAGATGTTTAACAGGACTTCCCGGTCAATGGAATCGTACGCTTTCTTAAAGTCCACAAAGACAGACACATACTGCTTGGACCTTAGTGTACAATATCTGATGATCGTTTTCAGATTTTGGATCTGTTCAGCTGTTGAGCGACCTTTTCTGAACCCTCCTTGGTATTCACCTATTTGATGTTCGACTTGTGCTTCCAAACGCTCCAGGATGGCAAGTGATAGAATTTTGTAAGTCACGGGTAGCAAAGATATTCCTCTGTAGTTGTTGATGATCTTCATGCTGCCTTTTTTGTGTAATGGATGAATCAAAGCTATCTTCCAATCTTCGGGTAGGGTTTCCTTGTTCCAGATTTCTTCTATTTGCTTTTGCAAGATATCAAGTGATTCCTCTGGGGCATATTTCCATAGTTCTGCTAGTACTGAGTCTTCCCCCGGCGCTTTGTTATTTTTGAGACGGGCAATGTGGCGCTTGATTTCTTATCTATCGGGTGGTCTGGAATCTGGGTACCTGAGTAAGGGTTCCTTGGTCTCAATGGCGCTTTGCGGCTTAGAGCAATTAAGTAAATTCTTGAAGTAATCTGCCAGAATGCTGCAATTTTCTTCATTTGACGTCGCCAATGTGCCGTCCTTTCGCTCAAAGCATAGAGATGGTGGTTTATAGTCAGTGAGTTTGCGTTTGAAGGCTCTGTAGTACTCTCTGCTTTCATTCTTCCTAAAGTTATGGTCTATCTTTTCAATGAGAGATTTTTCGTATTTACGTTTCTCAGTTCTGAACACCCTAGCTGCTTGGGCACGTTGGGTTTTGTAGGTTTCCCAATCATTTTCTGATTTCGTAGAGTAGTACTGTTTCCACGCATTGAGTCTTTCTTGGAGGACTGATTCGCAGGTACTATTCCACCAGGCATGCTTTTTGCTTCTCTTGATTTCTGCAACGTCTTTGGCGGCCTCAACAAGGAGACTTTTGGCGTTGTTTAAGTCACAGTCATTTGGTCTAGCCTTCTCCTGGAACTCCTCGACCCTTTGCCGAAGTTTATCATTGTCGAAGCGTGTGATCTGTTTGGTTGTCTTCCTTGTGTTTGCGGGAATTGGTTTGAATTTGATAAGAGACATATAATGATCTGAGGCCACATTGATGCCTTTCTTTACCTTGACATTCATAATCTCAGGGCTGTTTCTCCTGGAGATTGCAACATGATCAATTTGGAACTCTCCGAGAGCTTTGAACGGGAGAACGCCAAGTCATTTGCTTTCTGGGTAGATGGCGAAAGTGGGTCGACATGACCTGCAGGTTGTGATTTTCGCAAATGGACACCAGTCTTTTGCCGTTGGGATTTGTTCTTTTGTGAGCAGGGTAATTTCCTATAACTTTCTTGTACTTCTGTTCACGACCTAGTTGGGGATTGAAGTCACCCAAAAGAAGCTTGACATGGTGTTTGGGGATTTTGTTTAATTTTTCATCCAGTAGGTCCCAGAAATTATCAACTTCGTCTGGATCAGACTTGTTCTTATCGTTTGTAGGAGCATGTGCGTTAACTAGGGCGTAGGTTTTGTTCGCGCATTTAATTGTGAGTATAGACAATCTGTCATTCACAGGTTCGAAATTTGCAACCGATTTAAGGATCTTGGTTCTAACAGCAAACGCGGTCCCAAGCATCACAGCTATATTGAGGATTCCTCTTTGTGCTTTGCTCTTGAAAAATCGGTAGCCTTCGGATTCAAAAATCTCTTCATCTGGATACCTTGTTTCCTGTAGGGCCATTATGGATATCTGATTTTCGTGAAGAGCTTTGGTGAGGGTTTTCAGCTTGCCAGTTTGTGTAAGTGAATTTATGTTGAAAGTTGCTAGAAAGGTTTTAGATCTTGGCCCGAGTTTTTGACTCTTCGGGGTACACCGAGACGCTCCGACTCGTCTCTTGCATGATGTCGAGTCTCCCCCAGAATCCGAACGAGACTCGTGTGCCGTTATTATTATTATTATTATTATTATTATTATTATTATTATTATTATTATTATTATTATTGCGGACTTTCCGTGGAGCATAGAGGTATAATAAGGTGCGGGCATGAATGGGTGGACAGATAAAAGATCAAATCTGAATTTAAAACTCTAAAATTTGAAATTTTCTTTCTTTCTTTGTTTTTCTCTTTTCAGATTTTAAACTTTGTTAAACAATAACAAATAACAGTTGGATAAGCAGAAGTGGAGCTCTTCAGCTCATATAACAATAGTTATTTCAAAACCTAAGAATGATCAGGTACAAAAGACATAATGATTTTTAAGAGATGAGTTAAGTAGCTCAAACGTTACACTATTACAGAGAGCTCTGCTGTTCCAATCAATTACAAGTAAGCAGACGAGGCTCCAAAATTTACCACATTCTAAAGAGCGTATTTGCTCCACACACAGAAGACTATTCTCCAAAATTTACAAGAATCAAGCCTTTCCAAGGCACAGTGTAACTTTTACATTAGGTAAAATACAACAAATTTTCACTGTCTTATTCGCTCAACACTCTAAGTTACATTTAAATAAGAATAGTTAAACATTAACAGAGTGCCCATTCTACCTGGCCTTAGTGAAAAAAGAAGAGATTTACTATGTCGGCCGTAAACCAAAATGTTAGGAAGCGAAAACTTGCACTCCTTTGAAGTTCACTTGAAAATTCTTAAAATAATCTGTGGGCTTATGCCCTGAAGTTACAGAGGCTAAGCCTATACTACAGAGGCGAATAGATGGAGAAAAAATTTTAAAATACGAAAGGAAGAGTTAAATTTTAAGTTTACGAAATCATAGTCACCCCAATACCAAGTTGAATAGGAATTAAAAGAGGGTTCACACTCTTTATTCCCTAAGTTAGAATAAAGTCCTTAGACCTATTTCAATTTACATTGAAAGATTGAAATTTACATTATGAAAGAATTTTGAAACCTTCCCCTCAAGTTAGCTTTCTGAGGCTATTACATGATTAAAAGGTATCTGCCATCACCTTGAGCTGGTGGGCCTTCCGGAGATGGGCAAGGCAAGCCCTCTACCTCTTCTACGAACACACTTTAAACCTCTTGACTGTAGTGATCGAAAGACAACATGGCCCGAAAGGTCGCACCTTTTATAACGGAGAGAAAGGATCCAGAACTCTCTCGGCCGAAGCCCTGTACACACCCACAATTTCTATTGGTTGATTTAATAAATGTACAAAATTCCTGATTAGTGAAAATTTTAAGAAGGCGGGAAGAGATAGAAGTACTAGTAACCTTAGAACACCCAAACAATCTACAAACAATTCAGTTTAGAAAACTTATGAACACCAAAATTTTCTGGAAAATTAGTTGTCCATCCTTCCACCAGAGGGGGCACATAAGTCGACATTAGAGACATCTGACGATAAACGTTCGAGCTTCTTCCAATACACAGTTTGAAGTACAAGTTACAGATGGCCTTCTAAAAGGCGCTCAGTTTAAATGCACGGAGTAGGTGTACCTTCAGTACAGACCTCCACCCCCGGAAGTTCTTCCACGGTTGATACAGTTTTGAAATTTAGCATTTGAGAAAAATTTGAAATTAAGAGATCGAAGACAAAAAAATTGATGGAGAGTTCATTCACCAGATATTTTAAGAAAAATAATTCTCTGTGATTTGTGAAGTTGTCGAAGTCCGGATAGTTATGTCCAAGGTTGACAGCAGGAGCGGCCGCCTCTGCCGATGCCAGGGCGGTGTCCCCCGGACCTCCCAAGTACCCTCAGATACTTTTATCCCGCTATCTTGAGAGGGTTAGCCATAGTGATGGTCGCCACGGACCAAATCTGGAATTCTGCCCAATGATGAAGTGGGCGGTTGAGGTGCCGCGTACTGTCATTGCCACTAATGATGATGTCCAAGAATGTCGTAGTGAATTAGGATGGGCCAGAGCGAGGTGGGCCCTTACCCCACGCTAGTATCTCTCGCAAGTTGTTATGGCACAGCCTCAGATGACATTAGGGCACTGCAACTATAATTTCCTAGACAACAGTAACTGGTTTGATGGAGAGAGTTTGTTTTTTATTGGGGGTGCAGTTAAGGCGTACGGCATAGAGGGCGAGTGCGTGGAATTCAGGCTCGGGCTTGGAGGCAGGGGAAAGGCAATGACAGACGGGAAAGGAAAGAGAAAAAGTTACTGAAGGGAAGGTTTGTACAAAAAATAGAAAAGCAAAAATAATACATTACACACGTTCTACAGTTAACAGGAGCAGAAGGCCTCCTCTTTCAACCTTAAGGTTCTAAGCTGTTAAGGAAAGAAATGTAATTACATTCGCAATGCCATGACTTAGTGGCTTATACTGAACCTAGATTTATACAGGTTTTACTTCGGACAGATGAACCCTAAAGATCCTCTCTCTGTCTGGATTGCTCACCAAGGGAATGACCGGCGTTAAAAAATCCAGAATAATGCACAGTCCATGAAATCTGGGGGCAAGCTTGCATGTAGGTACGAAATTTTTTACCATGACTTGGTCTCCAACCTTTAAATTGTGGGTCTCCGTCCACGATCATATATTTCTTTCACTTTCTCATGAGAAGCTCTAAGATTACTTTTGGCTTTTCTCCACAGATTCCTGATATTATCGGGATCTATTGTCTCTGGCAAAATCTCGTTCATTGACCACGAATTGGAGAACGGCGTGTTAGGAATGAATTTAAACATGAGAGATGCAGGTCGAAACTTGTGTGACTCGTGAACTGCCGACTTGAATGCAAAAGATAACCAATGCAGCGAAGTATTCCACCTAGAATGGTCTTCATGATGAAAGGCGTTAAAGGCACATCGAAGATTACGGTTAACCCGCTAAGCAAGAGATGGCTGTGGGTAATAGGCGGATGTAGTTACATGTGAGATGGATAGGTTAAAACAAAATTTGCCTTGGCATTATCAGAGACTATATATTGACAAGGACCAAAAGTATAAAACCGTATTAAGGCAAGAAATTGTAGACTGAGCGGTGGTCAGCTTAGTCGGAAATAGCCATGAAAACCTAGTGTGTTATTCCGAGAGTAAAAAACTAAGTCGGATAGAGACAAACGTGATTACCGGTAACGAAATTGAACACAATGCATAAATGTTGTAAAATGTCAAAGGAATACGGTGCAGTGCGAAGTCGAAATGGTCAGGATCATAATGCCAGTGACTGTGATAAAATGAGAGTTCGAATTGTTAAAGCCACTGGTGTCTGGTTGGCCATTTTTGTTCTGTACTTAACATCTCTTCAGCGAGTACTAAATATACGTAACACGACCTAATAGGTTGAAAGTCGGTTTCGATTACAATGTGGTCGTGAAAATTCAATATTCATTGACTTGGCCCTCAACGGGCAACTTAAACGCATTCTACAGTGTGATGGTGGTAGTAGTACCAGACCTGTAGCTTAGATCCTTTCCAACAGAACAAAGATGGCCTACGACACCATAGCTCAACTGGTAGAGCAACCGACGCGAAGTCGGGAGGTTGTGGGTTCGGATCCCACTGGAGTCTGGTTGGCCATTTTTGTTCTGTACTTAACATCTCTTCAACGCGTACTAAATGTACGTAACACGACCTAATAGGTTGAAAGTCGGTTTAGAAGAAACTTATCTTTATCCTTAAGCTCAAATTCAGTGATACTTCGGAGATAGGCGCAATATATAGCATCTGTCCTAAGAAGAGAAGAACTACGATACTGACGCGAAATAATGTACATAAATAAGAATAATACCTTAATTAAACCTAAAAATTTCCCATGCAAGTTTGCATTAATTATTATATTTTTGATATTTTTTAATATTATGTATAAATGAGGTACTAGTTAATTTCAATGCTGATACTTTGTAAAATATGCAACAGATCTAACAGTGATCAATGGCAACGATTCAAGCTATCAAAGCAGGTTTAATTAATTAATTTTATAATTTCAATTCATTGATTTTATTTGTTTATTCATTATTTTTCTGAATAAATGATAATAGTTAAGACATACTTGGGTGTTATCCATAGCTTCGAAAATAATAAGGCACATCAGGATTAAGGTGTTTGCTAATTAATACTCCTGCGTTATAATGATAGGCTTTTAATCTATACTTCTTCAAAAGCAGGAAGGAAGTAACAAAGTTCTAACAAATTAGCAATGATCCAAGGTTTATTCTTCCTCTCAAAATACCAATGGTGTAAAAGGTTTAATGATGGTCTTGATATCATCTTCAAATATTCTTGTATACTTAGTGTACTGTCGACATGAATAAATATGGTCATCTGTTGTTCTCTGGGCGCAAGTGAGTGGGTGTGTGAGTGAGTGGAATCTCATACTGTGACCACCAAACAACAGTTTACGGCAAACTCAAGCGAGGTGTGCATCGCGAACTGACGGAAAGGACAGGCTGTATTCCACCACTCAAAGGGCGAGCAAGGAGCTACTTGGCTGGGGTTGACTGTTTATTTGTCCCATCCTCTGCCCTGTAAGTCTCAGTTGTTAGTAGAGCTATATTCTTGTACTAGCGAGACACGTGACTTGACACACTCAGTGATTGTGATTATGAAGTGCACAGTAACAGTTATCCATCATATACTACTACTGTCAGTTGCTGGGTTCCGTAGCCGTGCTGGAGGGGACAGACCATCTCCCGCGGGGAGAGAGGGTTAGTTTAACTGCTTGTGTCAGGGTAATTGTGTGCAGTTAGGACGACATATTTCTGGAGTGTGGTCACCCGTACGGTGAACACTCGGGCTATATTTTTTGGTTGGGCAGTACCACGCTGTCACTATAGCATGAGGCGTACTCGTCACCAGCTGTTTTTCTTTCTGCGAAGCCAAAACCTCACCAACTAACAGTATTTACATTCTATTGATTGATAAGGAACCTATACTGCTTCAAGGTCGGGAAGACACTATGATATTAATATGATTGAAAACACCACACAATGTCTAGTTCGCATGTACAATATTAGCAGACAAAGGAAAGAAAAATGATGAAAGTTTACTTTGGGGTAGTGCGAAAAGCATATAGAGTAACGGGAGGTGTGTTTGTGATGCAGGTAAATTCGTGATAAGTCTTTGAAAAAGTATCATGAATTTCCCTTTTGCAGACTAAGCATTTCAGCATTACTAATGTAACTATTCTGTTACTGAATTTACTAGTTGCTTGCTTTATCTAATTGAAGCTCACCAATTGCAGCTTCCGTTGAAGTCATCTGGTTTCCGTGGTTACTCGTTCTCTTCTTCTCGATGTAGAATTTGCTCCATGGACATCCTTCCTTCCTTCTCTGATATGGTACGGGCTATCGGGACTAGCACTCCCTAATTGCCTAGTCTTTAAATTAGACATTGGCCCTATACTTGTAAAAGCTGATGAGCGTTGATCGTATGAGGAGAAAATTCAGAGATATGAATTTTTCCATATTAGTAGAAATCTCAATCCAACTGAGCTATACTATTTATACGGTACAGACTTGTACCAAATTCCGCAGACTTGAACTAAACATAGTTCTTCGTCCAGAAGATTTACTGAATATAACACAAGCCGTAAGCTCGTTTCGTCTCACGCAGATCCGATAACATGACCGCATCTAAGTACTGTATCGAAGCGATAACACATTGTACAAAAATTACTATGTCGCGGAGCGACCACACACTGTTTCAAAAATCAATAACGTCGTTCACAGTAGATGTTCTAATAGTAGATAGGTTCACAGCAGAAGTAGTAGTTAGGTTGTTAGGCGCCGTTCTCGTGGTGAGAATCTCTATATATCCGGGCTCACCCCCACTCTTGGTAACAGTTCAATCTCAAAACTCATATACAACGAAGTATCTGATTCGATAGCTCGAATTATCAACTCCCCTTCTCTTCTTTCTTGATAAGTCCAGTAGGCGTGGCGATGATGTAGGTGACCAGCTTGCAAGCCTCGCGCGCGGGTCGCTGTTTACTAGCCTTGACTCATGAGTTAAACCCAGTGAGTCATGCAAACTTCCACGCTCAAGAATAACCTTTTCCGTATATACAAATATGAGATGAAATGACAACAACTATATTTCAACATATTAACCAAGTCCAATACATAATGAATTCCTATCTTTCATAATATAATAAAAAATAATAAATGATGTTATAATATATATAATATGATTGCAAAAACCTTATTTACAAATGCTTGACGTAGGATAAATATGTTATTACGAATAATTGCCGATGGCGGATAAACTTGATATCAAATGATATCGCGTAAAATGATATTATATTAAATTAGTAGGGCTGGAGAAGCCTGGACGGTTACACTAATAGTTCCCTGATTTCTCAACAGATGTCTCTAGCTAGTTGCATGGGTCTTCATCACTCTAGCGGACACATCATACTTGTTCAAAGATTTATCACGAACTTACCTCCCTTTACCTTTTGTAGGAGTTGTGTTTGAGCTTGCATCCTGGAGATAGTGGGTTCGAATCCCACTGTCGGGAGTCCTGAAGATGGTTTTCCGTGATTTCCCATTTTCACATCAGGCAAATGCTGGGGGCTGTACCTTAATTAGGGCCACGGCCGCTTCCTTCCAACTCCTAGGCCTTTTCTATCCCATCGTTGTCATATGACCTATCTGTTTCGAAGCGACGTAAAGCAACTAGCAAAAAACAAAAAAAACAAAACAAAAAAACAAAACCCTATAATAATGACTACCGTCAGCGATGGAGTAAGACAATTTAAATAAATAAATATTGTCTGCATTTAGGACTGCCGCCCAGGTGCCAGATTCTACATCAGTTGTTTATCTAGTCTTTTCTCAAATAATTTCAAAGAACTTGACAATTTATCGAAAGTGTATTTTAGTAAATTATTCCATTCCCTAATTCCTCTTGCTATACATAAATATTTGCTCCAATCTGTCCTCTTGAATTCCAACTTTTATCTTCATATCTTTTCTACCTTTGAAATCTCCACTCAAGCTTATTCGTCTACTAACGTCTTTCCTCGGCATCTCTCCACTGACATCTTGGAACGTACCGCTTAGTCGAGCAGCTCGTCTCCGTACTCCCAAGTCTTCCCAGACATTTTTGTTACAATTTTTTTTTTTTTTGCTATTTGCTTTACGTCGCACCGACACAGATATGTCTTATGGCGACGATGGGATAGGAAATACCTAGCAAGTGGAAGGAAGCGGCCGTGGCCTTAATTAAGGTACAGGCCCGGCATTTGCCTGGTGTGAAAATGGGAAACCACGGAAAACCATCTTCAGGGCTGCCGACAGTGGGGCTCGAACCCACTATCTCCCGATTACTGGATACTGGCCGCACTTAAGCGACTGCAGCTATCGAGCTCGGTGTTACAATTTTTACAGTTTGCTTTACGTTGTACCGACACAGATATGTCTTATGGTGACGATGGGAGAAGAAAGGGCTTGTAGTGGAAAGGAAGCGACCGTGGCCTTAATTAAGGTACATTTATCTCGTGTGAACATCGAAAACCATCTTCAGGGTTGCCAAAAGTGAGATTCGAACCCACTATCTCCCGAATGCAAGCTCACAGGTACGTGACTCAAGCCGCGTAGCCAAACACTGGGTCTTCCCAGCCCAAAATTTGCAACATTTTCGTAACACTACTCTTTTGTTGGATATCACCGACAACAGATCGTGCTACTTTCCTTTGGATCTTTTCCAGTTCTCATATCAAGTAGTCCTGGTGAGGATCCCATACTTTAATTGGGGTTTCACCAGAGCAGTAGCGTAGTCAGGATCGATCGATAGGGGAGTTGAAAAATCCACAGCCTGTTTCCAGTCATTCTACCGGGTCAGGAATGCAATGAATTAAGCCCCATCTAGCGGCGAGGATAGGAATTGTGCCGGCTGCCGAAGCGTGTCGCACTCCTCTGGAGCAATGATTCATGAATGACAGATGAAATGAAATGATACTGGAGAGTGCTGCTGGAATGAAATATGACATGGAAAACCGGAATACCCGGAGAAAAACCTGCCCCGTCTCCGCTTTGTCCAGCACAAATCTCACATGGAGTGACTGGGATTTGAACCACGGAACCCAGCGGTGAGAGGCCGGCGCGCTGCCGCCTGAGCCACGGAGGCTCTGATAGGGGAGTTATAGTTACAAAATTATGATAAAACACAATGAAGGTGCTTGCGCGTGCGTCATTATAAGGGCACTGATACAAGTGAATTATGTTGATATTGAGACTGAAGTGCCGGTGCACTACTAAATCACCGGGCGAGTTCGCCGTGAGGATAGGGGCACGCAGCTCTGAGCTTGCATCCGGGAGATAGTGGGTTCGAATCCCACTGTCGGCAGCCTTGAAGATGGTTTTCCGTGGTTTCCCACTTTCATATCATGCAAATGCTGGGGCTGTGCCTTAATTAAGTCAAGGGCCGCTTCCTTCCAACTCCTAGCCCTTTTGCTATCCCGTCGTTACCATGAGACCTATATGTGTTTTTTCTTTGCTAGTGGTTTTACGTCGCACTGACACAGCCGCACCATTTTCCTGGTGTGAAAATGGGAAACCACGGAAAACCATCTTCAGGGCTGCCGACAGTGGGATTCGAACCCACTATCTCCCGGATGCAAGCTCACAGCTGCGCACACCTGACCGCACGGTCAGCTCGCCCAGTATCCTATCTGTGTCGGTGCGACGTAAAGCCACTAGCAAAAAAAGAAAACACGACTAAATCTTAGATTAACGTACAGAAGAAGAAGAATATGATCAATATCAACAGTTTTACAACGAATGGCATATTCAGACTACAACCCAAAATACAATTTTCGAGGCTTCTTATAAGACGGATTCAAGAGATCCGTTGGTTTTTCAATTATGTCTCTGTGAATGTTCTAAAGAATAAACACATTGAATCGACTTTCACTTGTTCATTGCCAGTTTCTGTTTATTTTGTTTTGCAAACATTCCATGGGGGGAGATATTCTAACCCCTAGTAACATCCAGTAGCGGCGATTGGGAATTAGAAGTGGGGGAAGGGGGGCAAAAAAATATACAGACAACAGAAAGTAGCCGGGTTGTGGGATATAGCAGGCGGGGGTTATACGCATCAATACTGAACAAAAAAACTACAAAATGGTAAGTTTTTTATGCTCTTTGAGCGAATTTCGACAGAGAGGTAAAGGCTGACAATTTACTAACTTAAGTGCGGTAATAATAATTTTTTGAGATTTTGATTCAATACTATACAATAAGACTTTCACCGAAGAAACAATATTATTACACGTGTATTACAATCAAATAGATGTACTGCGTGATTATAACATTAAAAACACCATTTAATATTTGACTACACTCTAAGAAACTAACAGACAATATTAAAAGAGACTGCCAGATTAACGAATGCACGCGGCAAGCAGGCGAATCATATCTCAGTGTCCACGACCTTGACAAAAAATATACCCCTGCTACCCTTCCTCATAGCATTTGCGAAGTTTCCACTACTTGCTGTGGCGCTATACAAATCGATTAGCCGCGACGAACGACATTTTTTGCGTATTTACCAATAATAATTTTGTTAATAATTGAAAATTTGCACAAATTGCTTTTTTAATGATTCCTAGTTTCACCCGGCTAAATTGAAATAAAAATGTAGTCGCCTCTACTGGCAACATCCCCCGCCCCTCCCCACCAATACCTACGCCCCTCTACCAGAGTCTTATATGCCCTCTCCTTGCTCTGTCTTGAAAGCAATGCTGGGTTCTAAACTAATATCCACAAAGAAGAAATTTCTAGATTTCTTATTTCAGTAGATATAAGTTTTTTTTTGCTAGGGGCTTTACGTCGCACCGACACAGATAGGTCTTATGGCGACGATGGGACAGGAAAGGCCTAGGCTTTGGAAGGAAGTGGCAAGGCCTTAATTAAGGCACTGCCCCAGCATTTACCTGGTGTGAAAATGGGAAACCACGGAAAACCATCGTCAGGGCTGCCGCCAGTGGGATTCGAATCCACTATCTCCCGGATGCAAGCTCAGAGCCGGATATAATCTTTGACTAAGAGTATACTGTATATCCCCTGTGCTGGTTGGTCCCTAGGCAATTCTGAGTGAGTCTGAATTTCAGACATCTTCAGTACACGAGAGCATAGGCGACTGTATTGTTAGTTCCGGCCTTGGAACAGTACTCAAATATTGTTATTCTAGAACACGCTGAGTTTCTCTTCCTATGTTGGCAGCGTAGAGGTGAGAAAAGCGCGGGAACATCCTGTAATTCTTGGCAATGTCAAGAGCACGGAGACAAGGCTTTCTGAGGTATCTCACTCGAAGCTGCCTGCGGTCAAGCAGGTTCCAAGTAGGGCAGGAGAGTCGGTGGTGAAGGTGAATAGACGGCTATTCCGAGAGACTTACCTTCCAAGGAGCTACGCCTGTGATGTGAGAACGAGATTAAGTTGAAGACTATATGCCTTGCCGGCCGGGTTGAGTAACTCAGTCGGTATAGCACTGGTTTTCCGACCTCAAGTTGGTGGGTTCGATCCCCGCTCATTCCGGTGGAATCTGAAGGTGTTTAAATTCGTCGGTGCTGGCCCCGCGGTGTAGGGGTATCGTGCTTGCCCGGAGGCCCCGGGTTCGATTCCCTGCAAGGTCAGGGATGGTTCGAGGTCCACTCAGACTATCTGATGGTGAGATGTCGGCCCCTGTTTAGGAAGCCAAGAATAACAGCCGAGAGGATTCGTCGTGCTGACCCCTCAATACCTCATAATCTGCAGGCCTTCGGGCTGAGCAGCGGTCGCTTGTTTGGCAATGGCCCTTCGGGACTGTTGGGCCATGGGGTTGGTTCGTTCGTTCGTAATCTGTTTTCCCTCCAGGGTCGGTTTTTCCCTCGGACTGAGCGAGGGATCCCACCTCTACCGCATCAAGGGCAGTGTCCTGGAGCTTCAGACTCTGGGTCTGGGGATACAACTGGGGAGGATGACCAGTACCTCACCCAGGCGGCCTCACCTGCTATGCTGGACAGGGGCCTTGTGGGGGGATGGGAAGTTTGGAAGGGATAGACAAGAAAGGGGGAAGGAAGCGGCCGTGGTCTTAAGTTAGGTAATATCCCAGCATATGCCTGGAGGAGAAGTGGGAACCACGGAAAATCACTTCGAGGATGTCTAAAGAGGGAATTGAACCCCACTCTACTCAGTTGACCTTCCGAGGCTGAGTGGACCCCGTTCCAGCCCTCGTACCACTTTTCAAATTTCATGGCAGAGCCGGGAATCGAACTCGGGCCTCTGGGGGTGACAGCTAATCACACTAACTACTACACCACAGAGGCGGACATGGGGTTTGGTTTGGTTTAAATACTTCAGCCTAGTGTCGGTAGATTTACCGGCACGTAAAATAACGCGTGTGGGACATAATTCCGACACCTTCGCGTTTCCGAAAACTATGCAAATTGCCAGTGGTTCGTAAAACCAATAACATTATTATTATTATTATTATCATTATTATTAGGCCTAGTAGTAGTAGTAGTAGTAGTAGTAGTAGTAATAGTAGTAGTAGTAGTAGTAGTAGTAGTAATTTGTTACCGAGCGAGTGGTTACGCGGTTTGGTCATGTAGCTGTCACATTACACTCGGGAGATAATGGGTTCGAACCCCACTGTTGGCAGTCCTGAATAGCGTTTACAGTGGTTTCCCATTTTTACATCAGGCAAATACTGGGGCTGTACTTTCATCAAGGCCACGGTCGATTATTTCCCACTCTTAGCCCTTTCCAATCCCATCGTCGCCATAAAACCTACAATCGTGCTCTATTTAACAGTAATCAGAAGAGGTCTGATCCTTCGAAGAATGAGTGTGTTGGCAAAAGAAAGGGAAGGGTCAAGAAAGGTGTGGTAATTAAAGGCTCCCTAGGCTTTGCAATTCTAATATCGTCAGAGTCGGAAAAGAATAAGACGTGGTGGGATAGGAAAGTTGAAAGTGAGGGGTGTGTTATAAGTATGCTGTGTATTGAGTTCATTTGTCGGTGCATGTGCATTGACGATTGTACATCTTTTGTTTCCTGATTTGAAGGTTATTGTAGAGATCCTTCCCGACACTGAATTGAAATCTAAGATGTTGTCAATGACTGATTTATGCACTGCAAATCCTGTGCCAAACATTGTCGGCATTCCTCGTCTGGCAGCAGGGTTTCCTTTATATATAATGTAATTTTCTGCGTTGAAGTGGTTTTCATCGGCGAAACGTGTTTCTTGTATAGCAAGGATTTTGATCTGAAATTTTTCTAGTACATTTGTCGGCTGTTTAAGTTTGCCTAGCTTGACCAGCGTATTTCTGTGGCCAATGTCAAAAAACCTGTTTTTGAGTTATGAGCATTTGAAGTTTTGCTTGTAGTTTTCCAATGATATTTTCAACAACTAACTTTAAATAACTTTATACTTTCTTTGTGGAAGTCATCTTATAAAACGCTAATTTCTATCGTATTCTTTAAAAATTGCCAGGTCTCTATTCTTTATTGGTAATCTAACATTATTGGCAAGGGCTTATTTAATTAAACATTAACTGTTCGTTTAGTATTTAACAGAGACATTGGCCCTTTTAACATGTTGCAAGCCAGGATAAAACGCGTTTGTATGAGTTAATATTTCATTTTCGATAAAAAATGACATTGGCCCTTTTAGAACCAAGCCAATATAGTGTTTGCGAAGAGATTTTGGGAAGCTCCGACTCTTCTCCTTTTCATGATGTTCCTGGTCTTCCACAATCCGATGACCAGCGAAGTCCAGTAGTCCTGGGGTAGTGGATATATTTCCTGTTGTTCCATCATGATTTCTTCAAGTTGAAGGTGATTGTGGTGATCTCCGTTGGAGATCACAATTAGTAAAGACTTGATTGTTGAGATCAAGACAAATTTGTAACAGCCGATCCCACTTGGTGAATAGACGCTGACCATTAGCCGCTGTATGTCAGAACAGACACTAATGGGTGTAGACTTTTACTCTTATTGATCCCGAATAATAGGACGCCACTTCCGCCAACAACGCTGTTCCGAATTCCAGCTTCTCCACCGCAGTTACCGTTGTGGACTTAACTCATAACCCAGAGTTGGACCCTCCATATTTATGACCCCCGGAGGGAGGATGTCCCATTATTGTAAAAACCCCCAGGAATTGGGCTACCTGTTGGTCCGCGGATCCGAAGATCATCCCTATAGGGAACCCCCTATCCGCCACCCGGGGACGCGCTCTGAAGGGGTTAGGTTCCCCTGGTGTACTTAATGGAAGTTAACCCCATCCACAATGGATGAAGTTATTTGCAGATTATTATTATTATTATTATTATTATTATTATTATTATCGTATTATTATTCACGTGAAGTTACGGCCACCTTGTATACAAACGAAAATTATGGTCAGTGGCAGATCACCGGTCGATCTAAACTGCGTGGTGAAGTTGGATAGCCGCTCGCCTTCTGTACTGTAAGTTACTACATCGAATCCCTGTGCAATCCGTAGGCATTTAGGAGTGCGTAAGTGCCTAAGATACATGAAGCGATTATAGTTAAAAGGACATACTATACATAGCATTTTTATTAAAAGTTACTGTATGGCAAGGAGTTCCAACTGACGCACTCGGAAAAGGGACAATTGGAAGTGTTCTTTTACTCATGGAACTCACGTTCCCTTTTGATTTGTTAGTGACCTTTTCGGCTTAATACAAATTTTGTTTAATTTTGTACTTCGTTCCGAAAATCCTTCGTTGGATAAATAATTTTGTTTTATTTTATATTTCTTTTCTACTTAATTTGTTCAGAAAGGATGATTACCTGGTTGTACTTCCTCTTGAAACAACATTCATTACAACCACCACCACTTGGTCCGGCCGTGTTTCCATCCCAGCGCATCGTCTGCCGCTGTATGATCGTCAAATCTCTTCTTTCGTCGCTTCCTATTGTACTTTACCTTATTTGAGTAAGGGAAGGAATTCATCCACGGTATCCCCTGCCAATCGTACGAGACCAGTTCCACAAATATCGGCCGCGATTAGAAACATGAGAAGTCAGTGATGATATAATGTGGGAGTTTTTAGAATAATGTCCCTGTGATTCGGAATTCACGTAAAACTGGGGGTCCTGCCGCTGTGATCATGACATCAATATCAAAAGCAAAGTCACCTCCGTACAGGCTATGAAGGCCCTTGGAGGAGTGGAAGGTAAAGGCTTCTACCATCGTTAACCTCGGCACGTGATGGAGTAGAGTGGTTAGATATACGCCCGGTCGCCTTTGCCCCCAGGAATTAGCCTGGTACTCATTTTTGGTGTAGGCTGAGTGAACCTCAGGGCCATATGCACCTCCAGAAGTGGAAATCTTAAATTTTACGACTTCCTGACGGGGATTCGAACCCACGCCCTTCCGGGCGAACCGAGCACGCCTTTACTGCCTCGGCTAGGCAGCCCCTATATCAATATCAATAGCCATGTAAAATGACAAACTTTGTTATTTTAACTGCGAAGTCTATGAGAACGTTGCCCTGCCTGTACTAGGCTACACTTACCACCACCACCACCACCACTATTAAACTTACTTGAAAGTAGGGCATAACCTTGTCTCTCATGTTCGAAATGAGGCTCTACCTGTCTGTTGCCTACTCCTTCGTGCTGCAAGGGTTCTGCCGTTTTTCACAGAGCATTTTCTATTATAGATGTAAGTCACTACACCTACCAAACGGAGCGGCACCAGGAATGGAACATTGTAAACACTAACCCTTCAGTTCCATTTAAAGTAGCTGCCCCAGGTGTCTGAATGACAAGATATACAACCTTCAGTTCCACTGAGCTATGTTTACTTTTCTAAAACAGCAGTTCATTTTATGACTGTATCTTATGAGCATTTACTGAAAGTCCTGATTTTAACTCAGTTCAATTTTAGCAACATTTTAATCACTAGGAGATGAATTCTTGAATTATAAAGAACTTATTTATCGTATGCTGTTTCATACCATTCAGTTGACTTAGATTTCGAGTACCGAGCGAGTTGACCGTGTCGTTAGGGTCACGCAGCTGTGAACTTGCATTCGGGAGATAGTAGGTTCTAACCCCACTGTCGACAGTCCTGAAGGTGGTTTTCGGTGGTTTCCCATTTTAATTTCTCTGCTTCGTGTCAAACTAACAACGTTGCGAACTACAAACCAATGACATTCTACAAGCTAACGCCATGCCATGCCATGCCATCCCCATGTTCGATGCTTTGAGCCGTAGGCTCAATGCGAGAACTTTTTAGCCCGTCGACCGATACCGGTCTTGAGCGCTATGTCTTTAATATTTAATCCCATGGCTGTAAAATTGCTGGTGAATGGGGTTAGGGTGAGAATCTAGACAATCTTTGGCCAGAGTATGGCCGGGCGCGTGAGCGCTGTGTTACATAGTTAATTGTACAGTAGTGGCGCTAGGCACGTAGAAGAGAAAGTAAAATGCGCTAGGTGCGCGGAGAAGTTTACGTTACGAGTACCAGCGGTCTCTTGTGTTTGAGGCCGCGAGTATCGTAGGAGCCTAGATTGTGAATAAGAGGGTTACCACTTAGTGGGGCCTTCCTGTAGATTGTCTTGGCTAGGTTTATCATTCTCACCCTAACAGTGTCTATCTGACACAGGTCGTGGAGGTGGGTGATACGTGTATACCGATCGCAACCCGTAATAAGCCGCAGGGCCCGGTTCTGAACGGACTGCAGCCTACTCAGGTGGCAATCAGCGGCCACGCCCCATATAGGACAGGCATACTCGAGTAGCGGCCTAACCATCGTCGTGTACAGGAGGAGCCTGTTTTGTGGTGTGAGGCTGTTTTCAGCATAGATCAGAGGGAATAATTTTGATACCCTTGCATGGGCGGTGCCAGAAATGTTAGTTACATGCTGACGGTAGGTCAGTCCGCGGTCTAGGGTGACCCCCAGGTACTTGGCGCTGTCGGACCATCTGATTACCTCACCAAAGAAGTTCAGACCGCCCGCCAGTCTGCCGCGTCTCTTCGTGAAGAGCGTGGCCTGACATTTCCCTACATTAATTTTGATGCGCCACTTCTCGAGCCAGGGCTCGATAGTGGTCAGCGCTGTCTGAAGGTGGTGTTCGACTCTCGGGGCCTGCCATGAGACCGCGGACAGAGCTGTATCGTCAGCATATAAATATAGATTGACATTCTCAGGTTTTGGCATGTCGGAGGTATAGATTTTGAAAAGCACTGGGGAAATTACCCCACCCTGCGGTACTCCGGCTGTGATGGGGCGTGCTGTCGATAGCTCCTTGTTTACGGAGATTTGGAAGCTACGGTCGCTGAGGTAACTTGCGACTAATGCTGTGAGATACCCAGGGAAACCAAGGGTTCTTAGCTTATATACTAGTCCGTCATGCCAGACCTTGTCGAATGCCCTAGCGACGTCAAGAAAACAGACTCCTGTGTACCTGTTGTCGTTAAAGTTTTTCGTAATGTCCTCAGTCAGTCGTAGTAGTTGGTGAGTGGTGGAGTGGCCCTTCCTAAAGCCGAACTGCTCGTTCGGTTCTATATTGAGGTCGTCTATTACAGTCTGTAGGCGGGAGAGGAGAATAGCCTCAAACAGTTTGGAGATAACTGAGAGCAGGCTAATAGGTCTGTAGTTCTGTGGGAACGTCGGGTTAGCTGTTCCTTTTCTCAGCATTATAACCTTAGCCACTTTCCAGCAGGCTGGGAAGTGAGCAAAGCGAAATATTGCGTTGAAAAGTTTAGTCAGAAAAGTAATGGCCTTCTTAGGGAGATTCTTAAGGAAGGTAGATGAAATCCCATCCAGGCCGGGGGTTTTCCTGTTTTTCAGGCGCTGGATGTGACGTACTACCTCCCTGGTTGAAACAAATTTGAAGTCCCTAGGAAGGTCATTATCGTCATGTTCGAGGAGGCTGTCCTCGACCTCATCTATAAAGTCTTCGTCTGCTGGCTCCTCATTCGGAGAACACGTAGATTCGAACGTGTCTGCGAATGCCTCTGCCTTGTCTTTGTCTGAGTGGGCCACTCCACGTTGTCCGTGCAGTGGGGGTATGCCTGTCCTTTCACCTGTAAATTTACGTGCCATACGATAAATGGAGCCATCCGTAGAGCTTAACTCGGCCAACCTCGACTGGAATGCAGCTCGGCGATGGTGTTCCATTAGTACTCTAATGTTTCGCCGGTGTCTATTCCATAAGATCTTCATATTGGGGTCCCTGGTGACGTGCCACAGCTTCCTAACTCTATTCTTGAGCTTCAGAAGCTGGAGTACTGCAGAGGGGAGCGGGCGCCGTAGCGGGGGTCTGGTCTTCGGTCCCACGGAGGAAGTTTCAGCTGCATTCCTAATAGCTGTGGCAATTAGTTCAGCTTGGACGTCTGTGTCTTCCGAAGAGCGAATGCTGGGATTGCCTGTGATGTTCTCTGAGAGTGTGGTCCTGAAAAGCTGCCAGTCAATTTTCCTTCTATGTAGTGGGATGAGGGGGGGGTCGGAAAGGGGCGTGGCGTCTAGGGTGAGTAGGACGGGGCAATGATCGGAGTCTAGTGGGTCTTGGGTATAGAGATTAGGGTACATATTGAGGTTACGGGAGATAGCGATGTCTATTGTGTCAGGACGTAGGCCGGAGTAATGGTAGTGGGTGGGTTTATCGGGTGGGTGGGAGAGTAACTGATGTCTGTCCAAGTAGCTGGCAAGCTTCTTCCCACGGTCGTTGAGAACCCTGCTCTTCCATCTCGGATTCTTCGCATTGAAGTCCCCAGCTAGGATGATTCTAGGACGTCCATTATTTACTGAGTCGAGGTCGGCCGGGAAAAACTCTACATTGGGCGGTAGGTAACACGAGGCAACGGTCAGGGGTCCTTTACTGGTCTCAACCTCAACGAGGGTGGCTTCTAGGGTTCGAAGGTCGGCTGGAGTGGGTATGCGGGTATGAACTAAGGTGTTTTTAATGAAGATAGCTGTTCCCCCACCGTCACGATCACCGGGGCGATCGTTACGGTAGAGAGAATAGTTTGGAAGGAAGATCCGGTTTACAGGTTTGAGTTTAGTTTCCCCGATGAGGATGAGATCTAAACACATCTCCTTGGCAATCTGACTTAATTCAGTCATTTTTCCAAGGATCGAGTCCGCATTCCAATAAAGGATCCTTAACTGCTGGGGTCTCGTGTTCAGTCTACGGGCCATTGCTGAACCATTGGAGGGCTGCACTCATTATGACTTCCATTTGTTCTGACTTGGAAGTCGCGGCTTTGAGTCGAAGAAGAGTGGAGTGTATGAGGGAGAAGAGTGGCTTGATTGTGGGGTCAGACAGAAGTTTAAGGATATCTATGAAACCCCCCTCAGACGGGGAGGGGGAGGGGGTGGCGGTAGAGGTGGAGGGGGGGGGAGGGAAATTCTGTGGCGGAGAATATTGCAGTGGAGGTAGAGGAGCTGGGTGCGGGGTTCGATCCCATGCTCTGTGAGTATGTGACGTCATCCCGTCTCCAGGCCTGTCGCTGAGGGTCGATAGGTGCCGCTTCACGTCTCTTATTGCCAGGAAGACGTTGGTAGCTTGATTCTATAATGCGGCGGTACACACTACAGCCTCCGAAGTTGGCTGTGTGCGACTCGCCGCAATTGGCGCAGGTCGGCCGCTGTTCCCTGTCGTCTTTCCTGGGGCATTCTCCTGCCCGGTGGTTCTGGCCACAGATCACACATCTGATTAGACAGTGGCAACCTGACGTGCCGTGACCGAACCGCTGACATCGGAAACACTGGACGGGGCCTTGGGTTCCCCGGAAACGTTCCATCTTAACTGCTATTCCTTGGATGTGCTTGATTTCAAACACGGAGTTCTCCTGGGCGTTGGTCCCGTCGTACGTGACGAGGAACAGCGGCATTTTCTGTTTAGTTCTGTACGAAGTCAGTTGAACTACGGAAGATATCACGTAGCCTAGCTCTGTGAGTTCGGCCTTGATATCCTCTGTCACGTTGGTGGAGTGCAGCCCTCTAATAACTACCTTCCTGAAACGTTTCTCCAGGAGAGGACGAGTGTGGAACTCAGCTTGGTAATGTTTAACTAGTTCCGTCAGTAGCAGGTAGTCCTCTCTAGTGCGCGTGTCGACTCGCACCCCGTCGTGAAGAACTTTCATTCTATAATCGATCTCATTTTCTCGTAGAAGAGCGATGAGGTTATTCACGTCTTTCACATTCCTGATGTAGACAGGTGGAATATTGATGCGCCTAGGCTGAGGCTGGGCAGCAGCTGCCGTGGCAGGGGACGAGCCCCCGGGGGTGGCAGGAGTAGCTGAGGTTGAGGGTTGAGCGGTGGCGCTTGTCATTAAAGGGTTGGCAGTGGACTTGGGGGTGGTAGAGGTGGCAGAGATGGCGGAGGCGGGTTTGCGGACTTTCAGGTTAGTGTAGGAGGGAGTGTCTATTGAGGGGGAGTTAAACAGGGAAAATCTGTTCCTGGTAGTGATTGGTGCACGGTTGGACGTGAGCTTGATAGGGGTAGGAGGTGGGGAGCTCGTACCGTCGTTCTTTTTCTTCTTATTTTCCACTAGGATGAAGCCGACGTCTTCACTTGGTGGGTCAGTAAGTGGATTCGGCGAGGCATCAGGGCTCTCGGGGCTGTCGCGTTCGGGGTTTGAGTTGGCCGGCGAGGTGCGGCCGTTTTGCCGGAGCGATGACGTCATCGCTGCACTAGAGGGAGAAGGGGTCGCTGATGACCTGCTCACATTTGTCGTATGGCGAGTTGTGGCCCTCATTTCTGGCCCGTGCTTACCCTTAATTGAAACATTGACTTTCGGACCAACTTTGGTCATTTTGACTACAATTTAATAGCAAACATAAAGGAGTGACTCCTGCCGAGGTCAGGAGGCGTGTAAGAAAGGTGTGGGGCGGAACCTCACGAATACCTGCGCAATAGTACAGCCATATCCTAATTGCTAAAAATAGCAGTGGTTGTAGGGGGGGGGGGGTGTCAAACACGCCTGAGCGTGGACACAAGGAACCGCGCAGCGGCTTACCACTGTGAGACAAGGTTATGTTGACACCGTTAGGTTTCGGCGAGTCTCACAGTGGGACCGGCTAACGAACCCAGCTACGTTTGCAAGATATGTTGGCCGCTAGTCGACTAGAAAAATAATGGGGGGCCTGGGGCCGCCGCCTGGCGCTGAAGTGACACCTAACTACCAGCCAGGTGGCGGTAATCCCGCGGTGGACGTTAGGTATGCCACCTAGACCAGCGGAAGGCAGACCAAGTAGCCGTAAGACATGTTTTGCTCTTTTGGAGTTGCTCTTTTTCTGAATTAGGCTACTGGGCTGCTGTGCTGGTTAGGCGGGACAACCCGACAATTTGAGTTTGCCCGCACAGTGGCAGGCAGGCTGGCAGCTGGTTCTGGTGTCGTTGGCGACTGGTGTGGATATGCAGGACCGCAGATACCATTAGAAATTAAAAAGCCCCCTCCTCCCGCCGGGAAGAGGGGTTTGTTTCGGTTGCTAGTACCGGTGCGTAATTACGCTCCTCACCTAGCAGTTTAGTGGTTGTATTTTATAAGGTAAATTTTAATTGTTGTGTGGTATTATTGGTATTTTTGAGAAATAGCTATTTGTCTAATAAAAGGAATATCTAGTAATGAAAGTTCTTAGTCGTTGGGCACCCATCCACTGGGTGACCACGCAGAATGTTGCTTTAGTTTAATTGCGGTTGAGAATTTCTTAATAAGTGATGGTAGTTATTAATGTGGGTTGGATGGAGCTCTAGCGAGTCCTCCACCCTAATTATTGGGAGAAGCTATGTATTAATGTGTTTAAATGGTTAAATTTACTCGTTCGTTTAGTGTATGGCTGACACAGGAGTGTATGTTACAGATATGTGATTGGGGTGGAATGGTAGCCCATCCAGCCTTCAACCACGCCTATAGTTACCTTTATTGGGTAGAGGCATGTATCTGTGTCTTTAAGCAGTGACTGACATTTAGTAATCTTGTGATTACATTGCAACGAAAGTATGCTGGTGTTGATTTAAGTACAGCATGCGCGCCAGCGTTTGCATATATGAGCCTCAGGCGATGTTACTTGCCGCCACCCTGTTGCTCGCTGTGCGTGGGAGCAGAGGTTGCAAAAACAGCTGTTTTAAAAGTAGTTTTGGTGTTTAGGAGTGTTATTATGATATAAACGGTGACTTGCCCTGTTTATCTGTTCCTTAGTATGTCTTTAACAATAAGGATGTACTTAGGGCGTCTTTTTAGTGTGTCTTGAGGGTGAGCGTCGTAGTTTCCTAGTTGCTGTATGAGTGGGTTTGTGTGAGTTTGTGCTTGTCGGTAAAAGTTTTTAGTGAGTTTTATTGCGTAGTCCAGTAGATATGGTACTTGTGTTCTTATATGAGTGTCAGTGGTGCGTATTATTTTGTGTTTTACAGCTAGACGAAGTAACCAGTTTTGTATGCTTTGTAGCTTTTTGAGATTTGTTATGGAGATAGTACCTATTGCAGGCATAGCGTATGTTAGGATAGGCCTAATGAAGGTGGTGTATATGAGCACTGTGTTTTTCTGAGATAGTGTACTGTTTCTGTGTATGAGGGGGTATAATGTGAGTATTATACCTTTGGCCTTATGTATTGTGTTTTGTACGTGTTGGGTTAGTGTCAGGTTGGAGTCGAGTGTGACCCCTAGGTATGTCTGTGTTCGTGTCCATTCAATGTGTTGGTTGTGTATAGTGAATTGTTGTGTGGGTCTTATGCGACGTCGGGTGAAGAATAGGGCTTTAGTTTTGTTAGTGTTAACTGCAATTTTCCACTTTGTGAGCCATGGTTCCAGTAAAGTTAGGTGTTCCTGTACGTTCTGCATGGCGGTTTCTGGTTTGCGGCTTTTTGCAAGTATAGCTGTGTCGTCGGCGTAGATGGCTGTCATTGTGTTGTTTGTGAGGGGGATATCATTTATGTATACGAGGAATAAAATGGGGCCCAGTATACTGCCTTGGGCTACGCCCGCGTGCACGTCTACTAGGTCCGATTTCACTCCGTTAATGAATGTATAAAATTTACGGTCTTTTAAGTACTGATTTATTATTTTAATATAAGTTGGGTGGATATTTAGTTTTATTAGTTTGTAAATTAGACTTGGGTGGTGGACACGATCAAAGGCTTGTTTATAGTCAAGGAAAATTGCTGTGGTGGTTTGGTTGTGTTGGAATCCGTGTGTAATGTATTCAGTGACTCTGAGGAGCTGGTGTGTGGTAGAGTGTCCTTGGCGGAAGCCGTGTTGTTCGTTTATTATGTTATTATTAATTTTGTTGACTATCCTGAGATACAGTAGCCTCTCAAAGATTTTCGAGATCATGCTAAGGAGGCTGATTGGTCTGTAGTTCTCAGGTAGTCTTGGATTTTTGCCAGGTTTGGGGAAACAGATAATTTTGGCAATTTTCCATTGTTGAGGGAAGTATTCATGTTTAAGCATACTATTAAAAATTGATGTTAAGAGGTTTATCATGTTGCTGGTTAGGTGTTTTAATAACGGGTTGGGGATTCGGTCGTCCCCTGGGGCTTTGGCATTAGGTAGGTTTTTAAGTATGTTTTTAATTTCTATCGGTTTAAATGGAGGGATTTTTGAGCTGGTGGGCGTATGTAGGAAATTTTCGGTTGTTATTTTGACTTCATGATCATGCTGTTGATTTATTAGATGGTCGTTGGGTTTAAATTGCTCCTTGAGCGCATTAGCTAAGGTTTGAGCTTTTTCTTTGTTTGAGGTGGCTGTGTGGCCGTTAGGGTTGTTTAATGGGGGGATGTCTTTTTCAGTTTTAGTGAAGATTTTTGATAGTCGCCAAAGGTTTTTCGGATTTTTATTACTAGTATTTAGTTCTTTTAGTTTAGTGTTCCATTGACTATTACGGTATTTTATTATTTCCCGTTTACTTTTGGCATGAAGCCGGTTGAATTCAATTTTATGCTGGAGGGATTTAGTTCGCTGGTATTTAGTTCTGGCTCTGTTTTTGTCTTGAATTATTTGTATTATATGGTTGGGGAGTGTGTGAGGTTTGGGTGGTTGGTGATTTGTGCTGGCCCTAGCCGCGGTTATCAGAATGTTAGTGAAGGTTGTGATAGCGGTGTCTATTTCATGTGTCGTTGTGGGTTCTGGCAATGTGTTTACTTCGTGTAGGGAGTCGAGTTGTTTAGTGTACTCTTCCCAGTCTATTAGGGCAGCATTAATGTATTTAGGGTCGTATCTGTGTTGTATGTGTCCTCCTAGTTGTATGAGTACGGGGCGGTGGTCTGATCTGAGTGCTTGCATAGTGTCAATGGAGTAATTGTGAGGGATGTTTTGAACTATGGCTATGTCATTTGTGTCGGCATGTAGTGTATTATTTCTTGTGTAGTAGAAGGTCGGTTCAAGAGGGGCTGTGACAAAGTAGTTATTGTTTAAGTTGTGGTTGCGAAGTATGTTTCCGTTTCCATTTATTTGTTTACTATTCCAGTCAGTGTGTTTCGAGTTTAAATCGCCTGCAATAAGTACTTGTGGGTAAGTAAGTAGTAAATCGAGGTCTTGTGTTTTAAGGCGCTTTTGAGGGGGTAGATAGGCAGAGATGATTGTTGTGGTAGTATTATTGTTATCGTTAATCTGTATGGCTGTAGCTTCGAGGTTTTGCATGGCTGGTAGGTAGATGTGATTATGAGAAATATGACGTTTGATGGCTATGAGTGTACCTCCTCCGGCTCTTTCGCGGTCTGTCCTGTATATACAGTATTTTGGGAGACTAAATCTTTTCCTGGGAGTTAATTTAGTCTCTTGGAGGAGAATTATGTCTATATCGTTATCTGTAATGTATTTTAGTAGTTCAGTGCGTTTGGCGGGGTCGTTGATACCATTAGCGTTCCAGGTCGTTATGCTTAGTTTGTGTGTACCCATGATTCGCTAATGGCAGTTGAGAGGTCTGTAAAAACTTTGTTTAGGTTGTGTAGTATGTCAAGGAATTTAGTCATTATCTGATTGAGAGATGTTTGTAAGTTAGTGAGTGTGATTTGTAGTATTTGTGGTAGTGTTGTGTTTATTGGAGTGTGTACGAACTGTAGTGTGTGTGCGTTGGACGGAGGTATTGGGGGGTTGTTGAAATGTGGTGTTGGAGTTGCTGTGGTATTAGTTATGTTTGGTGTGGGGGCGGCATTTGGTTGCACTGGAGTGTTTGTAGTTATTGTTGAGAAAAGTGGTTTTTCCTTGGGCTTAGGGGCAACTGTTGAGGTTGATGGTAGTTGTTGTTGTTGTTTCAGCGCCGTCGTTGATGTTGATGGTAGTTGTTGTTGTTTTCGCGCTGGTGGGGACATGGTTTGTCGGCGGCGTGATGGCGAAGTAGGTGATATATGGGGAAATTCTTGGAGGCTGTTTATGTCGGGAGAATCATTTTCCCCTACTTCCAGGCTTAATACTTCGTATCTGTTTTTGGTGGTGATGGTATTTAATGTTGTTGGGGTACTGTTTGTTCGCACCAGATGGTTGGTGGGTGCTTGCTCGGGGTTATGAGTTTCTATTGGCTGTATTGCTTGGTCATTTTTGCGCCTTCGCTCTAGTTGTCTGAGGTAGACGGGGCATTGTCTGTAAGACGCAACATGCTTGGCGTTGCAGTTTGCACATTTGATTTCTTCGGGGAGTTTAGCAGTGCAATTATATGATTTGTGGGGCCCTGCGCATTTAACACACTTAGGGCTCATAGAGCAGTACTTATGTGAGTGATTTAGGGCTTGACAGTTGTAGCATTGTACGATGCGTTCTGTTGGGTTGGTGTGTTGCTTAGAGTCTTCAATGGTCACCGGGATATTGCAGAGTGTCTTAATGTCCCGTATACCTTGGTTATAGGGGAAATCATCGTATGTGACTGTGAACAGTGGTAATTTCTCTCTGTGTTGTACTACTGCTTCTCCTTCTTGGGTAGTTGCTTGTTTTGTTTTACTGATCTGGTATACATGTAATGGCTTAAATGAGTATTCCCTGATTCCTTCCATGATTTCTTCAGGGGACATATCTCTTGGCAGACCTCGAATTACTATGTATTTGTGATTGGTTTTAGTGAATGGATGAGTGAAGTAATTTATGTTCAGTTCAGTGAGTTTCTTAGTGATGGCGGCATGGTCGGTAACGGTTTGTACCTGGACTGTCCCGCCTTCTGCAGTAGGTTTTAGTGTATAGTTCGAGTTCTGAAGGGTGTCCTGTATGAAGGTTCTTAGGTCCTTCCATGTTTTTGAGGTTCTGATGTGTATTGGTGGCGGTGGCCTTTGAGTGCTAGGCTGGTTTCCCACCTTCGACATTACTGATGTAATTACTGTACTTAATGCTGAATTTTAATGATTGAACGGTGTGTGTTTAATTGATTGTTTGTCTGCAGCATCCGCAGCCGCCTCGGCTGGCGAGGGGCCCTAAGCCACGTGCTGGGCGCTGCGTCGAGCCAGGTATCGTTTTTATGAGTGGTGTCCCCACGACAAGGCTCGAGCCAGCGCACTGCGTGGGTGGTAGATTAAATGAAAATATACCCGCAGAGCGAGGTGGATCTCGTAGCCGCGCTGTTGTCTGCAGTGGCTCCGGAGGTGGTGGCAGCGCGGACCCCGCGAGCGGCAAGCGCCCCAGAGAGTCCCCAGGCGTCGAAGGTAGGCGTAGCAGTTTGGCGCAGTTTGTAGTAGCGGCGAGATGTCGAAGAGTGCTAAGCCCAAGCGCACTCCCTAGCCGTAGCTGGGTGGATGGCAGGACGATCGCTCGGGATCTAGTAGCCAGAGCCACACCTAAATTGCCCTGCAAAAGGAAGTGAGAGGAGATACAGCGAGTCACAGCCACGTCTGCCCTGCTCTCCGTCTTCCACCCGAATGTTCAATGTGTGAATGTGAATGTCGAATGTCGAATGAATCAATGAATGTGCAGGACCGCAGAATGGTGGTTACAGGACGGTATCCAGAAGATCGGACCGTCCTGTAAATTCCAAGATGGCGGCCGTTGCCGGTCGACCCTCGGAGTAGCTGGCGGCGAGCGAGCCGGGACTCGTGCTGGCAGGCAGTCCGGTGAAGCGCTCCAAGCGGCCGTGGGTGAATCAATGGCAGTGAATGGCTCCGTCAGTGAGTAATGGCTGGCTCCGAATGGCCGAATGATGGCTCGTAAATTTTGCGGGCCTCTGTGAATGGCTGTCTACAAGCTAACGTTACAAGCTAACGATGTTTAACGCACGATATTTAAGGTAGGTAGATAATACTGCGTTATTCAACTGTTTGTAGTTCGTGTAGCTGCCAATCTAGTGCCTATTTCCACCAAATCCAGTACCTTTTAATGTCTGCCTGGTGGACATTATTTCGACTTATATGTCTTTTTTCTTCTTTCGAGAGCTGGAGTCTGACGTTGGCGCTGGTGTAGCGAAAAATGGCGTTGTTGTCATGGCAAGGTAAGCAACGTTGACATGTTTATGGCGCTAAACCGACCGTTTATTTCTCATTGTCCCTTGGTGTCCCTTGCCGGCAATTTCTGTTTTATACACGTTTCCTGTTATATTATTGTGTGTGCGTAGTTTTTATTTCATTCCACGTGTGCACTTATTCTTTCTGCTATTCATAATTAGCTTACCATTAATTTATTCATATTTATTAGTGAAAAGTTACTTTGAAGTTATTTTAATTACAGTTGGTAGTGATTGTCATTGAGTTACGAACTGGTTATTCTGGTTGTTTTTTAATTATGCTTTGTGGTTCCTAGCATTTAATTATTCTGTTCCACGTCAAATATTCCCGTCGTGATTTTCTGATTTATATTTATGTGACGTGTTGATCAAATGTAGCTTTTGAGGAAAGGCAATGCGAAACAGGGGCGGTTTTTCAGGTGAAGTAGGTGAAGTGCCACTTCACTTATTACCGGGCGAGTTGGCCGTGCGCGTAGAGGCGCGCGGCTGTGAGCTTGCATCCGGGAGATAGTAGGTTCGAATCCGACTGTCGGCAGCCCTGAAGATGGTTTTCCGTGGTTTCCCATTTTCACACCAGACAAATGCTGGGGCTGTACCTTAATTAAGGCCACGGCCGCTTCCTTCCAACTCCTAGGTCTTTCCTATCCCATCGTCGCCATAAGGCCTGTCGGTGTCGGTGCGACGGAAAGCCCATAGCAAAACTTCACTTATTTTTACCATAATGAATTACTTAAATTTATTTTTCTTATGTCATTTGTTGGTTTTACGGAAAGAAAATGTTTTATTGTACGGCGTTTGGGGCACCTCATCACCTGATGAAAACCAGGGGAACTCACGAAAGCGCCGGCTGTCGGCCACAGTACTGCGCGAGTGAAGACGAGAGATTCCGCAGCTGGCCTCTACCTCCCAAGTGCTCCCTCCTAGCGCTTGGCCTTGGCGGTTGCCATGACAACTGTGACGTCACCCGCGTACTTTCCACATAGCGGAATGTGCTAGTGAAGTTGTCGGAAGAGCGGAATGTTTCGTCTTCCCTGCGTCATTCTGTGTGAGGTACGAGTACTTACGCCTCGTGGTTCATTCGTAGTGTTGTGCTGTTTTATTTAAATATGTATCCTATTTATGACATAGTGTGCATTTTATTATAAACACCATTTTCACGTTGGAGAAACGTTTTGATCGCCTTACTGAATCACTGCAAATTTGTGCTACGAAAGAAGTGAAACATTCCGGTAAATCTTACAATCTTAGTTTCAAACGATCGTGGTTTAAGGAATTTCCATGGTTGTGCTCCTCTCCAGCTCTACAAAAGTTATTTTGTTGGGCCTGCTTGCCTTTTATCAATAAAAATAACGTTTGGATTAAAGAAGGATTTTCAGCCTTTTTGAACATAACACGTTCTTTACATAAGCACTCAGACTCTGCAGAACATAAAATACGGCAGCTAGATTTCAAGACATTGGAAACAAACCAAAATACGATCTCTGATGTCCTGAAGGAAAATGCCGGACTGTATGTTGTAATTGTACAGTTCAGTGACAATGTACATTTAAATAGGCTTTTCCTACAGTTGGTAATTGATGCAGTGCTCTATTTAAGTAAGCAAGAACTAGCTTTTCGTGGTCATGACGAAACATTAAATTCAATAAATCGTGGTCACGTGCTGGACCCTCCGCCAGTCACAGGTACGAGGTACGAGTACAAAACAACCAAAGACAACACGTAGTTCCTAAATCTTGTCCTTCTCTGTGGTGTAGTGGTTAGTGTGATTAGCTGCCACCCTGGAGGCCCGGGTTCGATTCCCGGCTCTGCCACTAAATTTTAAAAGTGGTACGAGGGCTGGAACGGGGTCCACTCAGCCTCGGGAGATCAACTGAGTAGAGGTTGGCTCGATTCCCACCTCAGCCATCCTGGAAGTGGTTTTCCGTGGTTTCCCACTTCTCCTCCAGGCAAATGCCGGGATGGTACCTAACTTAAGGCCACGGCCGCTTCCTTCCCTCTTCCTTGTCTATCCCTTCCAATCTTCCCATCCCCCACCAAGGCCCCTGTTCAGCATAGCAGGTGAGGTACTGGTCATCCTCCACAGTTGTATCCCCCACCCAGAGTCTGAAGCTCCAGGACACTGTCCTTGAGGCGGTAGAGGTGGAATCCCTCGCTGAGTCCGAGGGAAAAACCAACCCTGGAGGGTAAACAGATTAAGAAAGAAAGAAGTTCCTAAATCTTCACCCTACTTTACAGCCAGGTGCCGCCACTGATGCGAAATATTTGAACTTACGACTAAGTTGTTATTCTCGTTAGCGTACTGGCCTTCGGTTCAGAGGGTCCCGGGTTCGATTCCCAACCGGGTCGGGGATTTTAACCTTCACTGGTTAATTCCAGTAGCCCGCGGGCTGGGTGTTTGTGCTGTCCCCAGCATCTCTGCAACTCACACACCACACATAACACTATCCTCCACCACAATAACACGCAGTTACCTACATATGGCCTTACAAGGGCTGCACTCGGCTAGGAATAGCCACACGAAATTATAACTTATAATAAATCTTTAGAGAATGATTCATGACTTTCAAAACAACGAGAGTTTGCGAAATAGGCGTGGCACTACCTATTCTTGGCGACATTATTTGGTAGTGTTTGTTTATTTCTGTAGTTCAGCTCAACTCCAACTCTGGAAAAAAGAGTATAGTTGTTAGTGGGATTTGTAGTGAATTCTGTCTAGTAACTAATGGAAATATAGTGACTTAAATTCAATTACTAGGCATTGTATCATAAAAGACTAAATTCGGAAGCATAAAACAATCCCTTCATAGAATGTATGGTTTCTTCATTAAGTTAGCAGAACATTTACTCAATACTTCTGTTGTTCCTGTTCATTGATTTAACATTAGCAATGACTTTTCAACATCAAAGAGTGTTAAAGAGACTTTACCTTCTCATATTCTCTCTGAGGTAGCCTGTGTCAATAATATGGCACCACTTCTTTACGTCTCATTTTAATGTACAGATTATTTCTACCATTAATAACCAACGACACAATCTGGGATTGGTGATATGGAAGTATACGAGTGAAACTAGATATTTGATGCGAAATTCTGATGCCGACGGAAGAAATCAATTGAAAACATTTAGCAGAACATTTACTCAATATTTGTACGGACTCTTCATGTTCAAACGAAGTGGGGTTGCCAAAATAATGAATTATATTTTTGTAGTTTTGCGGAAGTCTTTGTTGGAAAACACAGTGTTATCAGAACTATGCTCCTTCTTCACTTTTATTGGAAATGGAAAAATAAATACCATGGTAGAGCTCCATAACTAAATGGTTAGTGTGCTGGCTCTCTTTCACAGGGGACCCGGGTTCTATTCCTGGCAGGGTCGGGGAATTTAACCATCATTGGTTAATTTCGCTGGCACGGGGACTGGGTGTTTGTGTCGTCTTCATCATTTCATACTCATCACGACGCGCAGGTCGCCTACGGGAGTCAAATCAAAAGACCTGCACCTGGCGAGCCAAACTTGTCCTCGGAGACTCCCGGCACTAAAAGCCATACACCAATTAAAAAAAAAAAAAACATGGTAGATTTGTAAAATACAACGTCTTCTCCTCATTCTTAGCCTTTATCTAGCCACTACTGAACGTAGGCCTCTTCCATTATTTTCCAGTCTCTTCGATCCTGAGCCACCTAATACTACTGTGTTCCTACTGCCTTCCTTCCACTCCTAGCCCTTAGCTATCCTATCGTCGCCATAATACCTACCTGCGTTGGTGCGACGTAAAACCAGATTGTAAGCCGTCTGTTCTTTGGTCTTGTTATACTCCTTCTGTATTCCCACTGTCTCGAGTGAACAATCCTAGGAGTTCATCTGTTGGAATCTTGTTTTATCACGGGTTCTAGCCATAGCTATTTCAATCCTCTTTCTTCTACCGTTCAGCCTATCTTCATCGAACTTTATTTTTAGCGGAACTCTGGTGGATGTCGAGCAATGATTTAGTGAGAATTAGTTATTTCAAGTTGGCAGCACTTCTTGTAAACATTGATGTGATGGATTCATAAACATCCAAGTTTGAACTTTATACCCGTGTCTCTAAAAATTATTTTCGCTCTCTGATATTGTTCTTTAGCTCTTCCAGTGCAGTTTGATAGATGACTTTTAAGAGGGCTATGGACGATCACGTCGATCAGCATCTACTACAAATTAGGTGAGTATTCCTTTTAATCATTTGTAATGCCTTCGTTTACTGGGCAGTGGGTACTAAGTTTTATATAATCGTCCACAGTAAGCTGATAATTCATTTTCACTTTATTCCGCTGGAAACCCTAGTTTAAATCCCACCTAACAATCATTCTTCGGTACATAGAGGACTTGTGCTCCTAAGAGGGGAAATAGGGGTGGGAGGGTCGCTAACAATATTAAATCACGGGGAAGTGGTCGGGTGGGAAGGAAAATAATATCATCTGCCCAATCCATTATTATATTCCGTCACCCATACTAACAGCCGCTCAACCATACACCCTTCGACTCATCAAACAGGTACCCACCGTCTCAATCATCCACAATCATCCACCTTCAAACACAGCCCCATTCCATCATTGCTGGCCGGGCTGAGTGGCTCAGACGGTTGAGGCGCTGGCCTTCTGACCCCAACTTGGCAGGTTCTATCCTGGCTCAGTTCGGTGGTATTTGAAGGTACCCTAATACGTTAGCCTCGTGTCGGTAGATTTACTGGCACGTAAAAGAACCCGTGAGGGGCAACATTATGGCATCTCGGCGTCTCCGAAAACCGTAAAAGTAGTTAGTGGGACGTAAAGCCAATAACATTACTACCACAAGTCATACAAGAGTCTTCTCAAATACTCATCTTCATCCACCACACAGCCAAATAATATTATTTATTTATACACTTCGCCTTAACTAAGACGCCAACAATTCACTTTATAACAGTAAATATCTTTTATCCCACTGCACTCATTTTCTAAATAATCTCAACATCACCTCTTCTTCTGGCTAGAGAGACGATTTTTCCCTCTCGGTGGCCTGGCCCATCCCCCCGGCTTGGGAATGAAGGCGTTATTAGATATAATAGTATAGAATGTATTGCCATTAAACAATGTACGTTGTAATAGAAGAAATTCCAACAATCTATAAAAAATTGCTCTTTTAAAACATGACTATACTTATATACCATTGAACATCCTTCATCCCCTTGGAATATATACTGTACTATTTTATGCTATACTACAAGTAACATATCTACTACACATTTATATATTTATACACATATTTACACATCTTTAGTACTTTATACGAAGGTGCACCAATTTTTCTTCAAATTCCTGTAAACTTTAAATGCTGTTCCCCATCATCCAGCTTTTTAGTCTTTTGAAAGGATATCACAGACATATCTCTTAATTCCAATAGGAGCTTGTTAAAAAGTATCATTCCTGTGTGTTTTGATGTTTTTGGGTTTTCTTTAATCTAACATGAGGTGTTCCTGTATGATTTCTTCTTCTTGTGTTATGTTGATTTACCTCCTTACTTAATGGGTACCGGTAATTAAACAGGCTTTCTTTAATGCCCATTATGAATCGGTAAGGATATATTGAGGGAAGCGTCATTATTCCCAGTTCTCGGAAAATGGCCGTCTGAAATTCTCTTTATGCACCTGATTGCTTTCTTTTGCCATATAAAGATATCCTGAGCCTCTGTGGAATTCCCCCACATTATTGTTCCATACTGCAGATGTGATTGAAAGAAAGCGTAGTAAGCAGATATAATTTGAGGTTTGCTAACACAGTTCTTCAGTTTTCACATTTTAAAAAAAATACTCTGGACAGTTTCTACATAGTTGTTGAGTATGAACATTCCAGTTCAGTTATGAGTATAAATGGAATCCTAACGTTTTCCTCCCTAGACGTACTGTGAAACTTTCTTCAGTGTTATTGGAATTTAAGACCAATTCATTCCCCTTTAACCATGTCAATGATTCCTGAGAAACCTCTCCCTGTTTTGATTAACTACATTTCTAATTCTTTATCTGCTGTTATGAGAGTAATGTCATCTGCATAGAGTTCAGACTTGCCTGATAATTTCCCAGGAAAGTCACAAATATATATATATTAGACAAAGGACTACTGACCCTTGGACTACTCCTGCTGTTACTTGTAGTAACTCCGCGTGTTGATTGTCAGTATTGTTTTATATATATATTACTACCATCGCTATGTCTAAGTTCCCTAGGTGAATAAGAGGGAGAGATTCTGACTCATTATCAGGGCTCATATCTGGTTACCTAAAACATATGAAGGTAGTGCTGTGGACAGGAGACGGCTCTCCGGTTGATTGAATCGGAAAATGCGATTACAGTGCTCCTCCGGTGGTCTCCTGTACTACGAGCGGAGGCAAGGCAATTACGGAGCTTCCGCTTCCTGCTCACAGCACTACTTCCGACTGTGACGTATTGGGCGGTAATTTCAGACTTAGGCCTTCGTCCATGAACGTAGGCACCCTATAAATAGCGTTGCCGTCAGTGCCGAATCGTGACGTTTCAAATAGGAGGGTTTAAATACAAACACACTTAATATAAGTCTAAAATACACATACATATTTACACACCGAGCTCAATAGCTGCAGTCGCTTAAGTGCGACCAGTATCCAGTATTCGGGAGATAGTAGGTTCGAACCCCACTGTCGGCAGCCCTGAAAATGGTTTTCCGTGGTTCCCCATTTTCACACCAGGCAAATGCTGGGGCTGTACCTTAATTAAGGCCACGCCCGCTTCCTTCCCACTCCTAGCCCTTCCTTGTCCCATCGTCGCCATAAGACCTATCTGTGTCGGTGCGACGTAAAGCAACTAGCAAAAAACAAACAAACAAAAAAAACCATATTTACACATGCAAATATAAATATTAAAACTAGACTTACTTATGACAGATCCACCTTTCTTTCTTTCTTTCTTTCTTTCTTTCTTGGCGTCTCCGAAAACCGTAAAAGAGTATTTAGTGGGACGTAAAACAAATACCATAATTTATTATCTTTCTTTCTTTCTTTCTTTCTTTCTTTCTTTCTTTCTTTCTTTCTTCGGCTGTAGCAAATCTCTCGACAATAGCCAGCGCATTTTTACCTCTCATTTGTCATTACACTACTCACGAATATGTTTGATCTGTTTAATATAGAGAAATACCTTTCTCTTTCCACAGTACACATTGATATGGTTTTATTATTGATTTCAACAACAGCACATTCTGAAATAAAGACAGTGAATTATGTAGCTTCTTTTTCTCCAGAGAACTACATGCTACCCTTCTAGGCCACAGTTTGCTTGTGATCGAGGCTCTTTCATTACAGAAGGCCTTTTCTCCAAAGTCGGGCTGAATGACTCAGACGGTTGTGGTGCTGGCCTTCTGACCCCAACTTGGCAGGTTCAATCCTGGCTCAGTCCGGTGGTATTTGAAGGTGCTCAAATACATCAGCCTCGTGTCGGTGGATTTACTGGCACGTAATGGAACTTCTGCGAGACTAAATTCCGGCACTTCTGTGACGTCTCCAAAAATTGTAAAAGTAGTTAGTGGGACGTAAAGCCAATAATATTCTTCTTTTCTCCACAAAACATAGCCATGGGCAACGTTTGTAGACCTTGAATTTTAAACGTTTGCTCCACGGTCACATGAGTGTTGTGACCGGGAATTTATATATACGATTTTACGCTCTATACCGAAACCAGACTTTCTCAGTTTAGAAGTACTACTCACCTTCATTATGAGGTTAAAACCTATCCCCTCTATATATTATATTGAGAAGTAAAAATTAAAATATTACTGTTTATCCGGAATGCACGTGACCGCTGATTGCCTTTATACACAACGCTGAAACTTATCTATATCACTGACATGTACACTAAACCCCACAAAAGTGGCCGGGAAATACATACTTAATTTTATAATTCTCGAAATACGAGACGTAAACTTTGGCTTAAGAGATGATACTTTGAACCGTACCACCTTCACAATATGTTCTGAAATTAATAATGTTATTTAAAAGTCAGGTTGTGAGTTTCACAAATAGGTCAGTTTTAATTACTGTGTTGATGGGGTGAAAATTTCTTTAGGGGGATCACTGTAAGTACCAAGGTGTTAATATAAGGAATGATCTTCATTAGGGTAATCGCATAAATAGGATTGTAAATAAAGGGTACAGATCTCTGCACATGGTTATGAGGGTATTTAGGGATTGTAGTAAGGATGTACAGGAAGGGCATATACGTTTCTAGTAAGACCCCAACTAGAGTATGGTTCTAGTGTATGGGACCCACACCAGGATTACTTGTTTCAAGAACTAGAAAAATTTCAAAGAAAAGCAGCTCGATTTGTTCTGGGTGATTTCCGACAAAAGAGTAGCGTTACAAAAATGTTACAAAGTTTGGGCTGGGAAGACTTGGGAGAAAGGAGAGCTCGGTTAAGCGGTATCTTCTGAACTGTCAGTGGAGAGATAGCGTAGAATATTAGTAGACGATTACGTTTGAGTGATGTCTTTAAAGGTAGGAAAGATCACGATTCGAAGATAAAGTTGGAATGCAAGAAGACAAATTGGGGCAAATATTCATTTATAGGAAGGGGAGCTTGGGACTGGAATAACTTACCATGGGAGATGTTCAATAAATTTCCAATTTCTTTGTAATCATTTAAGAAAAGGCTAGGAAAACAACAGATAGGGAATCTGCCACCTGGGCGACTGCCCTAAATTCAGATCAGTAGTGATTGATTGATTGATTGATTGATTGATTATTGATTGATTGAATTCATATTCTTTGACAACCAATTTTTCTTTTACAAGATCGTATTGACGGTTTTTATTTTACAATAGAAAAGTTTTAATTACGTTCTCCTGTTCAATACATGTATCCATCTTTTGATGGAGTGATTTTTGAACAAACATGATCGCCTCATTTTGAGCCATCTTCAGTGAAAAAAAAAAAAAAAAAAAATTAAAAGCTACATGAATTGATTTTGAAAGATTATTATTAAAACCAATTTTTCTGAGGTTGAGTGTTCATATTTCTAATATTGGCATTACTTATTTACTGCAGACAGACACATTGTTTGTGGAAAGTTACGAAACTCAAAATGTGATAATAATAAAAGAAATAATAAAAGAAATAATAATAATAATAATAATAATAATAATAATAATAATAATAATAATAATAATAATAATAATAATGTTACTGTTTTTACGTCCCACTGACTACTTTTATGGTTTTCGGAGACGCCGAGGTGCCGGAATTGTTTCCCGCAGTTCTTTTACGTGCCAATAAATCTACCGATACGGGGCTATATTTGAGTACCTTCAAATACCACCGGACTGAGGCGGTATCGAACCTGCAAACTTGGGCTCAGAAAGGCAGTGCCTTAACCGTCTGAGCCATTCGTCCCGGAAAACTCAAAATGCTTCTGGATACTCAACCTATGTTTCGTGCAGAATACACCTAGTAGAAAACTAAATGGTAGAAAATGAAAGACGAACTCGTACTTGCCCATAAGAATTTGATAAAATAACGCGTCACGGGCGCTAACAATTAACTCATTAAGCATTGTTCTGAACTACAGTTTGAACGACTTGTTGAGTATTGTCTAATGTTTTACTGTACATTATTTCATTTAACAGAGGAGTGTCCAATGTTGGTAGAAATGTTTGAGATAACCATCCCGCAACAGACCTCCATAATACTGTTCTGTAGGTCAAGCAGTACCGGTACGTGACTTGCTCACAAATAATTTATCTCGTCCGGAACTGAAGAAAAATAAAAAGAAAGTCAGTGAGAGAAGAATGCGAGCAATACTTAACGTCTGTTAGACATCAGCTCCGACCGTGATAGTCTAGGACCATGATAGCACTGCTCTATTGGTCGTTAGTACGCGACTTGTTCACAAATAATTTTTTTCTCGTCCGGAACTGAATAAATTAAAAGGAAGTCAGTGACAGAACTATGCGAGTGAGGTATTTAACGTCTGTTAAACATCATCAGCTCCGGGTGCGATAGTCCAAGACCATGTTAATAATAATAATAATAATAATAATAATAATAATAATAATAATAATAATAATAATAATAATCATTGTACCGGAAGGTACACCTCAACCCCGTGAATTTAAATGAAGCGCCTTGAAGAACGCTATCTAACACATAAAGTGGCACATAAAAATTCTGTGTATTTATTTTTCCTGCCAATCATAGGCTTCTTGTAACTTTTCGACCGTCCAATAAAAATGAGAGGGTGTGTCTGGATTTAATCCAGAGCCTTCTCAAACCTTCCTCTCGGGTATAAAATCTGACGCCTTTTCGAGCTAACTTGTCTTATTGATCGTCGTGTTATTGAGTATGTGTGCTAAGAGAGGAGGCGGAGGCCTTATCCATCGGTAGACAGAACATCAGCTAAGGTAATGGCCACCATTTTTCTATCTCAGTAGTTATCTCTGCAAGCTGACTCGAGGGGAAGGTTCCAATCTTTAACTATGCAACAGTCAATTTACTAAAATGTAAACTTTCTTCCTTCTCATGTAAAAGTTCAAGTAAGTCAAAAGTTCTTAAACTGAAAACCAGAGATAGAGAGTGCGTTACCCTCTCGAGTTCCCCTTCAATTAGTCTTGAGGTGACTACGATTTTGTAACTGTTTCCACTATTGTAAATTGTAACTTAACTTGTCCATCGAGTCTCTCAGTAGTGTGGGATTAGCCTCTGCATCGTCGGGCCACAAGCCCAAGTGGGGTTTTAATCTTTGATTTCAAAGAGCGCAAGTTTCCGCCTCCATACATTTTTATTTTTGGCCCAGTAACTTTAACCTGTACTTTTCACGAAGGCCAAGTAAAATGGTACTCGATACCCCTGTATTATTTCTTCAAATATGACTGATAACAGTCTTGTTGAATGTAGGTTGTGCCTAGAGAGGCCAGAAACTGTAAATTTTATTGAGCAATGACGCTCTAATCTCTTAACTTAAAGGTTGCCTTGTGTAGGCTGTAAGGGTGTGTCTGGTATTAGTCCAGACCCTTCTCGAACCTTCCTCTCGGGTCTCCTTGGTAGAATTGTAGAGCATTGAGACTCTTTTCTTCAATTGTAAAATATATTTGTGTGAATATTGAATGGTGCATTTGGAAGGCCATAACTTGTAATATTTGGAGCAAAGTGCTCTTGACAATTGTGATTTAAATTTCTGTAAAACAAATTGGGGGATTCGTCTCCTTGCCTATCTAACTAAACGCAACAGCAGTGATGAAGGGACCTTGTAAATAGGAAGCTTGGAGCTCAAAGTGAAACTAACCATTTCTGGGTTTTTCTGTTTTTACGATTTTGTACCAAACTAGCTTTGTACCTGAAATCTTGTTCTTTCACCAAGTGAATAGTTTTGTTAAAATGTAATATCTGAAAAGAAATATAACCTTTATTTTTAAAGTTTTAAATTAATCTTTGACTATCGTAGATAGACCCATTCCAACCGGCACCTTCTTTCAGCTCTCTTTTCCACGGAAACTCCGTAACAATAATAATAATAATAATAATAATAATAATAATAATAATAATAATAATAATAATGCATTTGTTTTACGTCCCACAAAGTACTTTTACGGTTTTTCGAAGACACTAAGGTGCCGGAATTTGAATTCTATGGGGCAAGGAGTCACCCTCTTACACGGAGCGGAGACCCCAGGTTCTGTTCCTGGACAGGTCAGGAATTCTTACCTGGATCTGAGGGCTGGTTCGACGTCCCCTCAGCCCACCTATTAACAATTGGGCAGCTATCTGACGGCGGGATAACGGCTTTGTTTTTAGAAAGCCAAGAATAATGGCCGAAAGGATTCGTGGCACTGACCACGCGCCATACCGTAATTTTCAGGACATGGGGCTGAGCAGCGGTCTCTTTGTAGACCAAGGCCCATCAGGGCTATAGTACCGTGCGGTGTGCATTTTAAATACAGGTTCTCTCTTTTCCATTTCTATTTCCACAAATATATTTATTATCTATTATACTCTTTCATAATTATTTTGATGGAGGAATAATTTATGCAGTAGGTAAGGATGTTTATGATCACAGTTCCTCCGTGATTCCATTGTCTGAATTCTGCTTCAGTGTGAACATATAATTTATTGTTTTACAAACAATGTGAAGTAGACATTAGAACTTTCACATATATCCCAGTGTTATATTGTTCTGAGACGTCTGTGCGGATAGCTCACTGACCTAGGGCAAAGTACGTCCCCAGCAGTCGTTCGCCGTGACTACCATGTTTTCCACAACCCTCTCGAAGTGGCCAGCACCCTAAACACTGCTTGGCACTTTCTTCAGAGAACAGAAATATTCAAGCTTATTAGAAAAGTGTGTTTTGGACAAATGTATATATATAAGATTAGCCGGGCTGAGTAGCTCAGACGGTAGAGCGCTGGCTCAGTCCGGTGGTATTTGAAGGTGCTCAAATACGTCAGTCTCGTGTCGGTAGATTTACTGGATCACAATGAAATATTTGACATTTCGTAATGTTTCTCTTAATAAGAAATGTATGTTCAGTCTTCAGCCCTAAGGCTGGTTGGATACTCAACAGCTCTGCCATCAGCTGCCATACATGAAGAGGCGTACTAGGGAAATGAGCTGTGGGGTAGTTTCCCGTTTCTTTCCTCACCAAGCCAGAAGTTGCTATTACATATCAGTCTGCCAAGCCCACTGAAATGCATGCACCAACCGACCCTATGAGCAACATTTTCACACCATTCATTGCAGGGACTGGCTGCAGAAGGAATGGCATTACTAGCATCGCTCATACCTCAGTCACTTTCATAGCGTCAAAGCCAAGGATATGACAGAGACAGCTCAATGACAGTAACAAAATTGCTCTAGCCCACAGCAGAAGACATAGTGCACTGTAAACACTAGGTCCTGCCAGCAAAGGCACAATAAGAAATATATATTGAACCCATGACCTTTGTGCCATAAGAATTTTATGTATGAAAATTATTACAGGAGGCCCCATGTCAATTGTAATAGGAAGCTCGAAATTTTATATAGGCCTATATCTCGGGAGTGACACGTGGCAAGGAGGTAGCTACTTTCCGTCCCACGCTCTGAGATGTCACGTCATCCGCACGTGTCGGCAGTGGAAGGATACAGAAGAAAGTTTATGTTGAATAAAAATAATTAAATGAAAGAATTAGTGGTGAATGGGTTATAATGAGGGTCCTGTATTTATCTGTAAGACAATTGGTCTTCAGTAAGACGGATTTGAGACTGCTAAGCCATTTCTGGGGATTTTTTCAGATGGACGCGCGTGTCTAGCTTACCAACGCTAAATCGACAAAAAAGTAGTGCCTATCAAAGGAGGTCATTTAACCAGTTAATTTAATAGGAATAAATTTTAAATGTCCAGGAACACTACCGTTAGCAATGTAGCAAGTATGTGGTTACATCAAAAAACTCTTTTAAATACAGTTCATTTGAATCGAAAAAGTTACGCAAAATTTCTTGGCGGCAAAGGGAAAATGCCTGGAGAGAGGGGGTACTGTCTATAAATATAGAAGGGATGCCTTGTTGAAACCCCTGCATTTTGTATCGTGAGGCTGAAGACAGAGGGTTGAACTGTTCTGTAAATCGATCGACAAGTAAACTAAGTCCAACCAACAGATTTTAGCCGATGCGGCTGGGGTCTTGACTCCATGTGGAGATAGTTTATCTTTGAGCAGAAGTAATTGTATAAAAAGGACGGCCAACATACCGAAGAAGTATTTATAAATCTCTGTGTGGTAAGGAAAGTAATTCGTGTGCGGGTAATAAATACTATTAGTCGAGTGGGATCAATAAAAATGACAAGTGAAGGGCATTTCATTTTTTATGCTTTACTTCCAGGAAAAAGGAAGGGAAATGCAATGTACAGCCAAAAATGTAAAAATGGCTAAATAAATGACAGAGGGTCGCCGGTAAACCCAAAGATGAACGCTGGCGTGACTTGAGGTAGGTGACATGCCATCTTACCGCCTACTATATCTTGTTTCATGATGTCAAACGTGTGTGTATTTGAAGTGGGTATTTATGACGCAGTTGGTCACCCATATTGTTTCTTTGTGAATGTCAGAATATGACAAAAAAGGTCATCTGCTTTATTTTCTGCTTGGATAAATTTTTAAAGTATTGCGAAAGCCGTGTAATGTTGTAAAAGTTACTAATGAGGGTTTCGAAGTGATATCACGTCCAAGGTAGATCGTCATTTCTGGGTATTTTATTGCTTATATTTTGTGATGTCCAAATAAGATGTTTATTCGACGTAAAATTTTCTGTTGAAATTTTATGGAATTGGTGCGAAAGGGATCCGTGGTTACCCATTTTCAATCGGATGGAAGCGCTGTATGTAGTGTTGAGTAATGCAGATCGGTGAATTTGTCACGAAGTGTAACGTACTCTATGTCCGTTTAAACTGTGTCTGAGTGAAAATAATAACAGTAAATTTGTCAGTCATTTTCGTGAAAATCCAGTTTTAAAATAGAGATCATTTTATGTGAAGTTGTTCATTATTAAAGTATTGTGCGTTATTAGGCGTCGTGGATTCTAGTAAGGGTTTTTATTCAAGTTCCTTTGTTAGTGAGAGTCGTCGATTTTGAGAAACAGAGATTAGATTTGTCGTATGAGTTGAGATACGATTTGTGAATCAGATGATTGGAAGCCTGTAGATGATGCCGGGACTTTGTGGGAGCCCGAGGAAGATTTTATAATGTTTGGGAAGGAAAGTAGAGAATCCGCGCCGGTATTAATTTGCGACGTGTTCAGTTATTGTGGGACATTTTAAAGTAAATCTATGTACATATTTGGTTTGGTCAGAATATCGTATTTTGTTCTATTTTGCGAAGTCAAAGGGGTTCATTCTTTGAAGCCAGTCATGTATGACGATGACAGGTGTTTCATGTTGAAACTGACAGACAGAGGAGGGTCGTCTGTTTCGATACCGCCAGCTGATCGATAGGGGACATTTAGTATAACGGAAGACGTGTAGAGCGTTACGTATTGAAACGAGATTGCATTCTTGGCAGCGGATATCATTCACTGCGGGATCTAGTTGAAATTTCATCCGGAAATAACGTGTAGGTTATTAGATACTGTGAATTTGTTTAATTGAGATTGTAATGTATATCTGAAACCCTAAAGTTAGAGTATAATGAGCGAGGTTAGCCAATTTCAGGGTTATCCAATATATAAAGTGGTGGTAGTGACGATTGTTTGTTCGTGAGGGTGCACAAAGTTTATGAAATGTCATGACAAGATATGATATCGTAATCGGCTTACACTATACGGCGAGTTACTTTTGGTTTGTACTAGATTATTAGGGTTATCCAAGTATTAATAATGGCTAAGGTTAGGTTAGATTTAAAGTGTGATGATATGAAACAAGATATCATACTGGAAATGAATAATGTAAAGACATTTCCAGCTACAAAATAATGCCAGATGATAAATATTAAACATGAATTGAATATAACTACGTCAAACGTTGAGTAGGGACTTGTGAAAGAAACCACTCGTCCGTGAAGATAGAATGTGTTGTTCATTAAGATTTCATTAAATCATTTTTATTTAATTATTAAATTCAGTGGAACCGTATTTGTGAAATAACTTTAAAGCAGGCGAATAACTTGGAGATGCGTTCTGGAAAACTTAGTTTATTTTCTGGGAATATTTAAGTGTTAACGTAACGATTAAGGGAACATATCCGAAGGTAATGGATTTTACTGCCACAAAGTATTGTGAGCGTTGTTGTTGTTGCATTATTTGACTTTGATTGATTGAGCAGTAAATGTGCTGGGGTTAGTAAAGTGGAAAATTTGGTCATCAACCGATCTAACTTAATTGTGTTTAGCCTTCAGCTTAGAAACTTGGATGGTCATGGGGTCATCAACCTCAGGGACTTAGATTAGGGCCATATGCCACTGTAGCATCATTTTCCTTGCGTTCATCATCCACAATGACTTTAAAGTAACTTAGAAGTTTAGAGGTCGGTCCGTGACATAGTCGCAGGTCACATTGACTCAATTAATGGTCCATGCCGTATAACCACTGTGTGGCACACACCGATTGGATTGCCTTAATTATACCCAGAGTCCAGAGTTCGTGTTACGAGGGTTGGACCATCAAGAATCATTATGATGGTACATGTAGTCTCACATGGAAGCCGAATTAAAGGATTTCCAGACTTTCCTCTCTTTATTTAATAATCGAGACAATGGTTTCTAGTAAGGATGCACATCAGACAGTTAAGTTAAAGGCTCGAACCAGCGTTCGGTCCCTCTGTGCAAAAATGATTGTGGTGTTAAATGGACAAGATAGAGTCCGAATTATACATGGATTTCAAATTATTAGCTTCTTCAGTAAACTTTTCCAAAATAAAATACATATATTTTATGAATAGACCTTTGATTTGAGTAGATAGATTAGGATTGCTGAACCCTATCTTTTACCTCAGCAAGTGACGAAGAACGCGAAACGACCCAAGAGACAGATCTCATGAAAATTGTTGATAGGTAAGGAAGGTAGGTATCCTTTGTAGTGGACCAAAGGGATCAATATGTATAAAGAAAGTTGTAGGGGGTCCGGCGTCTGTAATTTCGTTTGTTTTTTCCAATTTTTCAGATATTTATCCGATTTAGGTCAAATCAAGACCGTGTCAGTCGTTTTTAGCTTTCGTGTCTGTTTGTCCGTCTCTTTCCACCATCACGGTGAAACGGCTGGATAGATCTCGACCAAACTTCATATAGAGAGTATACTTATCCAGGAGAAGGTTTAGATATGCAAATGATTTAAAAATCACTGAATAGACGGGGAGAGGTGTTATAGGGAAACCACAACAGTTTTCTTCCGATTTCTCGTATACTATTGACATTCTGTAAAATCCGTGGAGTATATGCGAAACGTCGCTTCATATTACACAACGTATGTTATGTATATAATTTCGCTTCGGCACTGGATACTCTTTCCTTTGAGGGAAATTTCCAAGCTGTTCAAATGTAGGCTATAACTTTTAGGCTCCGAAAAAATATCGAAATATGGAGGCATTTTCAAAAACAGTGCTGACCTTCGCTTCGTGGTAACTGCTTTCTAAACGCAAGTCGTTTCGCAAAGCATATTACACAATTGCTGCTCAATTTGGAGAGACTTAAACTTTGGCCCTATGCCTTATTGTCTTATCTCGATTCTTTATACTTTAGATAGCGCTACATTTCTCGATTATAATCAAATCTCTCCAACACGATTATGACTGGCATTAGGAAAAGGGGCTTCTCATTATAATGAAAACTGTCCATCTCTATTGTGAATGGCAGTTGGCAAGTGAGTCTGCAGTTTATAGTAGAAACTCCCGAACTCGATTTGAATGGCAGTAGAAAATGTGGCCTCCCATTATCATCAACATTTCCCCAACGTTCACCTTACATCGGAAACGACGTTTTGTTTCTCGGATAGCTCTAAGAGACATGCAATTTAATATATATATATATTTGCTATTGGCTTCACGTCGCACTGACACAGATAGGTCTTATGGCGACGATGGGACAGGAAAGGGCTAGGAATGGGAAGGAAGTGGCCGTGGCCTTAATTAAGGTACAGCCCCAGCATTTGCCTGGTGTGAAAATGGGAAACCACGGTAAACCATCTTCAGGGCTGACGACAGTGGGGTTCGAACCCACTATCTCCCGATTACTGGATACTGGCCGCACTTAAGCGACTGCAGCTATCGAGCTCCGTCAATTTAATATAATCTTACTCACTACGTGTACAGTAATTTACTTAGAAATCCGTATATAAGGTAGAATAACGTAGCGAAGTACGGGTACATTTGCTAGTTAGAAATAAATAAACAAGATTTTGCTTCCATTCAATGTCTGGTAATAGAAAACTTAGATAGTTGTACAGGAAGACGCAGCGAAAAGTCACCAGGCTGTGCAGGGGATGAGGTGAGAACAAATTGCCCGCAGTCCATTGTTAGACCCACCGGTAAGCTGCATAAGCGTGGACGGGTGTTTAGTTTCATTACGGTAAGCCTTAGTTACTAGTTATGAGTTAAGCATGAATGAAGTTGAAAACTAATGTAGATCTTACCTTTCATTAAAGCAGCTGTTGAAAATGATGCCCATTCGATACAAACGTTGCATCGAAGTAAAAATTTCCGAAACACTCGCTGTTCCTCCAGCTCTAAAATTTAACCTATTGGTCGTCTGATTTCATTCTTCAGAGTTTCAAAACTACGTGGATTGTTCTAGTACACTTTCTGTTTTTAAGTTCGTCACAAATAAAAATCACAAACAAATAAATTTGGGGAACGAGGGAGCCAAAATCTACGATCAATTTTATTCGCTCACCGGACTATAGCTCAGACCCTAGAGCGCGGGCCTTTTGAGCTAAGTGGTGGTGATTATTGTTTTAAGAGGAAGTACAACTAGGCAACCATCCTCTATATAACACTAATCAGAGAGAAAAAAATGGAAGGGGTCCGACACTTCGAAAAATGAAGATATCGGCCAAAGGAAGACAAGGGCCACGAAGGGCGTGAAAATGGAAGACTCCCTAGCCCTCGCAAACCTAATAGCGTCGGGGTCGGAAAAGAACAAGAGTTGACCAAGAGAGGTCAGATAGGATAGATGAAAGTGAGGAGCCTGACACAAGTAAGTGGAAGCAATGCCAGGACTCAGCTGAGGGCCCCGTGGTCGCCAACCCACGCTCCAAAGTTCAGACCCCCTGGGGTTTTGAGCTAAGTTGCTCGATTCCTGTTCAGTCTAATTGTATTTCAAGGTACTCAAGTACGTCAGCCTCGTGTCGGTAGATTTATTGGCACGTAAAAGAACTCGTGCGGGACATTCTGGCACCTTGGCGTAGTGGGACAAAAAACCAGTGTCACCATTTGTTTGTTATTATTAAAAATGCGCTCATCGAATACCTGTTCTAATGCCTGATGAGCTGTATGGGCAGTAACGTTATCCTTCCATTTCTTAAATTAACTTGGTTGTGTATTGTCTCGAAGGCATTGTAGCGCCACGGAAACGACTTCGACGTTCCGTCATACGATTTCTTCTTTAAAAGAAATATCTCGACTAGAAATATACGTTTTCCGGTAGCCTGCTATACGTCCACCATAACTAACGTACGTGTCGTTCAACAACAACGAGCGCTCAACGAGAACTCAACTCGTAAACTAAACACTCATTCCGTACGCTTACCGCTAACCATGTTCGCTGCACTGCCTGACCGCGCACTCTATCCCCGCCAATCAGGAGCAAAGCAAGCATTTCTCCAGTCCACCTGCGTGACAGCACCGGCTGAAGTGCTGCTAACTTTTCGCTTTCCCTACCACTCCCTGTAGATTAATAAACAGACTTTCTAAAAATGAATAAACAACTATTTTTAAAAAACAAACACGATATTAACTTTTCTTTTGCATACATAGTAATTTTACTAATTTTGTTTCGGTTGTAGAATGCGTAATCAAAATAGGACCACATGGAAGACAGTCAAAGCCATTACCACTAAACCTCTTGATTGCTATTAGCAGACAGGGAACAAATAATGGAAAAATACTATTTCAAGATGTTAATGATGTACTGTATTTGACAATATATCCGAATTATTCGCAGCGAGTGAAATTTCGCTCGAGGGCACGTAGATTCATGTAACTACAAAACAAAAATAATGCGAACTAGGTTTACATTGAGTATATCATCGTTCGGTTCTAAACCTTCAGCTCAATACTTAGACGCTCCATTGCAGGAGTAGGAAGGCGTGCTGTTCAGAGGTCAGACGTTCGAGTATCGGTGCCTACGAGTAATTCTCGGCTTAACTACGCGTGATATTACAGACGTCCCAGAAACATAGTTATATGAAAATGAAAATCTACACCGGGCGAGTTGGCCGTGCGCGTAGAGGCGCGCGGCTGTGAGCTTGCATCCGGGAGATAGTAGGTTCGAATCCCACTATCGGCAGCCCTGAAGATGGTTTTCCGTGGTTTCCCATTTTCACACCAGGCAAATGCTGGGGCTGTACCTTAATTAAGGCCACGGCCGCTTCCTTCCAACTCCTAGGCCTTTCCTATCCCATCGTCGCCATAAGACCTATCTGTGTCGGTGCGACGTAAAGCCCCTAGCAAAAAAAAAAAAAAATGAAAATCTACAACCTGATTTCCAGTCTTTGACCGGGTCAGGAATGTAATGAATGAACTAGATATAGGCTGTTATTACAATGGGGTCGCCACTCCCAAGGTGATTAGTAATGACTGATAAATGCTATGAAATGATAATGGAGAGTGTTACTGGAATGAAAGATGACAGGAAAAACCGGAGTACCCGGAGAAAAACCTGTCCCGCCTCCGTTTTGTCCAGCACAAATCTCACATGGAGTGACCGGGATTTGAACCACGGTACCCAGCGGTGAGAGGCCGACGCGCTGCCGTCTGAGCCACGGAGGCTCTAAACGTAGTTATAATACGAGTAAATTAGAATACCCTTATTATGGATGGCCATCAAGTGGGGAGAGTTTGTTTACCGGTGTTTATTTTACTTATTACTAACGGATATACATGGTCTCTCATATAAAGTAAGACCAAACACACGGTGTTTGCACTCTGCGCTACAGCAGCTCCCTCAGCCGAACTTACGTCGCGCGCGGCCGCCGTACTTTAAGCGTGAATGCAATTGTATATGAGATCATACCTTATGAAAGATGCTGGAAGTGTCGTCCTTCCTGGGTTGTACAGGCATTGTATCTGGTAACAACATTCTGGATGACGCGAGTGAGGTTTGCCAATGCAATGTTTCTGATTTCATTCGTAATGTTTTCTTTCAGTTTCTCCAATGTGTGAGGGTTTTTTCGGTACACATTTTCTTTCATTTTAGCTCACAAGTAAAGATCACACACTGTTAGATCCGGAAAACGAGGGGGAAATAGACCAGCACTGATCACTCTGTCCGCAAACACTTCCGAGATTGTAAGAAGGGAATCTTCTGCTGTATGAGCAGGGGCTGAATCTTGTTGAAACCACCCACGCGATTTTTCTTCTGCCCTTAACGGCGTCAAAATGTCATCTTGGTACCTCTCCGCATTTACTGTCGTCTCAAAAGATAGGTCCAATTATTCGTCTTGCATTAACAGCACAAAAAACACCAATCTTCCTATCATAATCAGGGACTTCATAAACACCATTCGGATTTTCTGCACGACAACAACGAGAGTTATGGCTGTTCACACGACCATTAAGATGAAACCAGAACTTTAACATACGAAAATACAGTGTTGCAATGTTAACTGTCTCACCTGAGATTCAAACTGGCGACTGATGTCTGCCAGGTCGAACACGTTCAGGTTGCTTGCAAGGTCAAGAACTATGCGCGCGCCTCCCATACTGGAGCTTACGTATCGGAGAGTAAAAACGCCGCTTCGACGGTCTTAGTTTATATGAGAGGCCCTGTATACGATATACACTACAAACTGTATTTGGTAATACTTGAGTTATTAATATTAGTACGACCCTAAAATCTGGATTTCTAAAGACATACTAAATCGTATATAGGACATATGTAAGTAAACTAATTATATATGGTAGAGTGCCCGGCTCCATGGCTGAATGGCCAGCGTTGATAGAGTCCTTGGTTCGGTTCCCGGCCGGGCTGGATATTTTAACTGCGTATATTGTCGCGGCCACCAAATTAGGCGGGTGAGGAAAACTGCGCTGTCGTCAGATATGGGAACGGCAAAGCGACAGATGGTCGAGAGTCGCATATCTCCGAGCACGGACTGGCAACGCTGATCGTGCAGTGCTGTCTAGTTGAAGTAGTGCAGTTCAAATGGATAGTGAATGTGAATTGATTTGGGCTCAAGTTAAGAGAGAAGTGGCAGAGAGGACCAAAACATTCAAAATAAAGGACGTAGAAAAACTCACGTCAGAAGCCATCGACCGTGTGACTGCTGCAAATTGGGAAAAGTGCTTCAATTGCACGGAAAATCTTCAATCAGACGATTGGGCCAACGTAATAGTAAGGGACGAAAGAATGGAACCATTCATCAGTGTAAATGACGACTCGACAGATAGTGAGATGTGTGATGACAGTGACTAACAATCTTTGACTGTCTTGAAGCTGGAACCCGATTCTTAATTCATTGTAAATTAATGTTAACCTATTCTTTAAAGTAGTTCTTTTTCCATATTACTCAGTACAATATACAGTATTCAAATATTTAAAGTTATAATGTAATAAAACTGATACGGATTAATATGTAATCCGAAAGTATTTACGGCGTCCTGCAGCCTGTGCTGGCGCGCGCGCTCCGAACTGCCTCAACCAGCGACATTTACATGATCGCTTTCCGGGCCATTTTCCAGGAAAATTACAAGACTCACGGAAATATGTTTCAGATAAAAAATATAAGTCAGGCAATTTTTTACGTTTTTTCCGCAGACAAAATTGTATTGGCTGAAAAAATAAAACCTTGGCCGCTTACTGAAATTTTCAATACATGATTCTATGGATTTAAATTTACTCGTTCAATATTTTATTTTTAATAATTATCTGAAGTGGTTTATATGGAAAATAGTTATACCACTGAAATCAGCAATCTTTTCTGAAGCTTGTAGTATAATTTGTTTTGAAACTTTGTATGAAGTAACATCAGGAGCTTGAGAGATAACAACTTGCCTCGCGCTCCAAAATGATGTGTTCGGTTCGCCAGTTGCTACATATCCTTGGCAACAGCGTAATTTCTCTGACCCGCCTAATTTGGTGGCCGCGACAATAGTTAATTGTACGGCTCAGTGTCTGGGTGTTTGTGTTTGTCCCAACACATTCCTCTTCATATCCACACATAACACAATACACTACCAACGACCACACAAACACTCCATAGTGAATACATTCATCCATATATACGTTTGGCGTTAGGATGGGCATCCGGCTGTAAAACCGGGCCAGATCGACATGTGCGACACAGTTCACACTCGCGATCACACCAGTGTGGGAAGAGTGGTAGAATAACAATGATAATGCACAGTATGTTGAGTCGTCAGTCCAAAGGATGACGGAATCCTCAACATTTTCACTACAGGAAAAGATGTCCTAGCGAAAGGAAGAGTGAGTTCTCCATTGCTTTTCACTACGAGTCAGAAGATGTTATTACTCATCAGTAGTGGCCGGATGTTTAGGGAGTAATAAATTAGAGTGTAAACTATTTGACTAATAGGGAGAGTAGCCTAACATGTATAGCGCTGGCCTTCTGAGCTGAAGTTGGCAGGTTCGATCCTGACTCAATCCGATGGTGTTTGAAGGTGCTTAAATAGACAGACCTCGTATCGATAGATTCGCAGGCACGTTAAAGAACTCCTGCGGGACAAAATTCCGGCACTTCGGCGTCTCTGAAAACAGTAAAAAGTAGTTAGAAGTACGTAAAACCAATAACATTATTATTATTATTATTATTATTATTATTATTATTATTATTATTATTATTATTATTATTATTATTATTATTATCCAATGGATAAATTATTAGCGTTCTGGGGTCCCGGGTTCGATTTACGGTCGGGTTAGGGATTTTAACTTTCATTAGTTAATTTCTATGGCTCGGGAGCTGGGTGTTTGTGCCGTCTTCAGCATTAGATTTCATATTTTGCAGGGCCCTATATCCTCACAGACGTGCAAGTCGCCTATACGGCGTCAAGTCGAAAGATCTGCACCCGGCCCCTCCGGAGGCCACACGCCAATAATAAATAAAAATAATATTTATTTATTTATTTATTTATTTATTTATTTATTTATTTATTTATTTATTTATTTATTTATTTCCTATCCTAACAGTTTGAACCATATTGTGCATGAGTATACTAGGGTTAAAATTCTGATAATTTTTTTTTTAATTATTGGTCCTTGACACAAAATTAGGTAACTAAATGGTTGAAGGTGTGGTGAATGAACTTAAAGAACTGTTTGTAGCAACAGGATTTTCAAAACAGATTGTATAATGGCTTTGAAAGTTCCACATTACAATTGGTTAGGTGACACTCAAGTTCAGATCTTGTCCTTCCAAACATGATACAGTCGAACAGTACATGGTCCACTGTTTGTGAAAATCCACAAAAGCACAAGTTAATCATCTGCAATGTTGACTTCGAAGCGTTCAGAGTAGCACTTAGACTTTCCATGGCCGGAGATAACTGAGTGAGAATAAATTCGGACATCAATGTTTTCCACTGGGGTCGGATAAATAATAATAATAATAATAATAATAATAATAATAATAATAATAATAATAATAATAATAATAATAATAATAATAATAATAATAATAATAATAATCCCAATCTTCCGCACTGTAGCGAGGGTAACATAACTTGTAGGGTTACTAATAGGCCAGGCCCCTAATGTTTATGCAACTACCATAGCAAAACTGTTGTCCGGGCTAGGGTATACTTGTTACTTGCGTCAGTAATTTGTATTGTGTGACCTATAAATGGCAAACATCCGAGCTTTACTCACCAGTCTATTAAGTCACTGATATGCACACACCAAACGACTTTACAAACGAGACCGTCACTCCATCTGTTATAGCAACTGACTGTGTCAAACTTCACTGTCAAAACCAAAGGTAAGACGTAAACTTAAACAGATCAATGGAAACAAGTTTACTCTAACATGCACTAAAGTCATAGTGCACAGTATAGATCTAGACCACGTGGTTTATTATCAAAGATGGACTTAGCTTACAGTACAGTGGGAGATGGAATTAATATGCCTAAAGGTATTCTTCTTCTTCAAGTGGCATCTCCTCACAGAAGACTGGTTATCATCATAGAGATTCTTGCTGCAATGCGAAACAGCTCAATAGTGGAACAGTTGAACCAAGTTTCCAGATTATCAATCCAAGAAATGAGTCTTCTTCCTGGTCTTCTTTTGCCTTGTACTCGTATCTTCCCTTGAATGACCAGCCTCTCATCACATGACCGAGGCATTGGAGCGTTCTGATTTTGAAAGTATTCAATATTTCCTTTCTCTTTTCCATTCACCTCATTACCTCATCGTTTGAGACCTTTATCTGTCCAATTCAACAGCAATATCCCTCTGGATGTCCATAACTTAAATGCCTCTACTCTGTCATTTCTCTTTTCTTACTGGCCCTGGTCTTAACTCCATAGAATAAGGTGAAGAAGATGTAGCATCTCAGAAGTCTAATTTTGATACAATATACAATTATTAATAATAAATTTCTGGCTCTGAAATATGCCTTTTTTTTTGTAGACAATTAGACTAGGAAGTTCGCAAACTGATTGAATTTACAAGACGATTGTGACTCGAAGCCAATGTTTCAAATCTCTTCTTTGCAGCTTGGGGCTCGTTAAAATAGCAAGCAACGCCATTATCTCAGTGGTTGTTGCAGCCGGTGCAAAATGTTGAAATCTCTCCCAGCAACAGATGTAGGAATAATGTTTTCTACATGCCGTTAATGAGCTTCCCTTAACGACAGAGATTATCTCCCTAATGATACAGACGACTAAACCTCCCGGCACATAACATTAGCAAGATGTTCTCCCCGTCATCACTCTTAATCAAGAAATTCCAAGATTAAAGATGTTTTAACATATCTTGCGTGGAGGAGTTCTTTACAGCTGACTGACTAGGCTCCTTTCACACTACACGGTTTCGACCGTACGGCAAAAAAACCGTACGGCGACATTCCATTAGTGGCGTGAAGAAGAGCATTAGACCTTTCACATTACACGGCACGGCGACCGTGCCGTTGCCGTGCCGTGTAGCAGCCGTGTCTTGCCACTGGAATGGACGGCTGCCGTTGACTCAGTGGCGCACGCAGCTAAATGCGTGCTTTCACACTGCACGGTTTTTTAATCGTACGGCAGCTCTCGAGCAGCTGTAGAGGAGATAACGCGAGGGTATCTAGACACAACTTATACGTATTGGTATCGTAGTGTTTTATTGTTTTACTTTGTTATTAAAATGTTCAGTGCATTGCTTTGTAGGATTTATCGTTGGTTTTGTGAAATGGCTGATGCAGATTCTGAAATTCTTATTACTCTGGTCCATTCTGGGACATAACGCTAGACATTTATACAGTAGTGGCGATTGTATTGGACGTGTGTGTTGGGGGGGAGGGGGGCGAAATGTACAAACAACAAAACGTACCCGGGTTTGTGGTGTATAGCGTGGGGGTGTCGGGGTGTGTATATACACCAAAACTTTTAAGAAAAGCTCAAAGTGGTAGGCTAATATCGACAGAGAGGTAAAGATTGTCAGACTACCAACTTAAGTGCGGTAATAGTTTTTTTTTTTTTTTTTAGATTTTGATTCAATCATCATCATCATCATCTGTTTATCCTCCAGGTTCGGTTTTGCCCTCGGACTCAGCGAGGGATCCCACCTCTACCGCCTCAAGGGCAGTGTTCTGGAGCTTCAGACTCTTGGTCGTGGGATACAACTGGGGAGAATGACCAGTACCTCGCCCAGGCGGCCTCATCTGCTATGCTGAACAGGGGCCTTGTGGAGGGATGGGAAGATCGGATGGGATAGGCAAGGAAGAGGGAAGGAAGCGGCCGTGGCCTTAAGTTAGGTACCATCCCGGCATTCGCCTGGAGGAGAAGTGGGAAACCACGGAAAACCACTTCGAGGATGGCTGAGGTGGGAATCGAACCCACCTCTACTCAGTTGACCTCCCGAGGCTGAGTGGACACCGTTCCAGCCCTCGTACCACTTTTCAAATTTCGTGGCAGAGCCGGGAATCGAACCTGGACCTCCGGGGGTGGCAGCTAATCACACGCTAACCACTACACCACAGAGACGGACTTTTGATTCAATACCATACAATAAAACTTTCATCAAAGGAACAATTTTACACATGCACTAAAATTAAACAGAAGTACGGTGTGATAATACAATTAAAATTCGTTTAGTATTTGACTACACACTACGAAACTAACACACTAACGAGATTTCCAGATAGACGAAAACGCGCGGCAAGCGAGTGAATCATACCTCAGCGTCCATGACCTTGGCAATAAAATATACCCCTGCCACCCTTCCTCACAGGACATGCAAAGTCTTCACTACTTGGTATGGCGCTATACAAATCGGTTAGCCGCGACAAACTACATTCTGTGCGTATTCCCGCTAGTAATTTTATTGATAATTAAAGAAAATAAAATAAAGATTTATCTGATAAGACAACAGGGCTTGTACAAATTGCTTTTTTAAACAATTAAATTAAGTCCTAGTTTCAGCCACCTAAAATGGAATAATAATGTAATGTCTTCTCCATTAAGGGGCTGCCTGACCGAGGCGGTAAAGGCGTGCTCGGTCCGCCCGGAAGGACGTGGGTTCGAATCCCCGTCAGGAAGTCGTAAAATTTAACAAACGAGATTTTCACTTCCGGAGGTGCATATGGCCCTGAGGTTCACTCAGCCTACTCCAAAAATGAGTACCAGGTTAATTCCTGGGGGCAAAGGCGGCCGGGCGTAGAGCTAACAATGGTGTAAGCCTTTACCTTCCACTCCTCCAAAGGCCTTCATGGCCTGTACGGATGTGTGTTTGTCTTTTTCCTCCACAAAGTGGAGCGGGGGCGATCGCACCCCCTCGCCCCCTAATCGCCGCTGCTGCATTTATAAAGATCCGAATGCGACAAGAAAAGCCTGGCGTGAAGTTTACTTAGAAATAAAACCAGATTTTGATCTAATTTAAGACAAAGAAAAAAGTGTGTTTGGTAACTTAAGTGTATTTTCAGTATATATATAGTGTATATTATTACATAATACAGATTCACAAATATATACTTATGATACAATTTCACAGTTTAATATTCAGCCACAAACTACTAATATTAAGAAATCATCCTATTATTAAAATGACTCTCTTGTATGACTAGCATCAAGACATGCACTGAGCTTCCCACGGCAAAAAAACCGTACGGCAAAAAAACCGTTGCAGTGTGAAAGCAACATCCACGGCGAAAGAGCCGTACGGTTTTTTTGCCGTACGGTCGAAACCGTGTAGTGTGAAAGGAGCGTAGATAAGTGAGATTACAAGCGCTTCCAAATTAAAATTATTCATTGTGAAAGATTTGGATTTTAATCTCTCATTAGCTGATGGACAATATTGTTCCTGTTGTTCATTAGGGGCGTAACAGTGTCGAAATTAACTGAAGGTTTTGCGGCCAGAATCCCCTTGCCGTTTGTAAAAGCAACCCAAATGAGCACATAAAGTTGTCTGTGGAATGAATATTCTCGGTTAGCACGAGTAACGTCATATTTGCGAGTCAGATGGCATATGCTCCCAGGGGGTCATGAGTTGTGAGCGTGAAGTGGTTACCGCGAGTAATGGTGGTGGTTAACGTTTTTTTCTTTTTTAAGAGTCAGTGCTACTGGGCAACCATCCTTTGTAAATAATAATGCGTGGGCTGAGTGGCTCAGACGGTTGAGGTGCTGGCCTTCTGACCCCAACATGGCAGGCTCGATCCTGGCTCAGTCGGGTGGTGTTTGTATTTGCCCAAATATGTCAGCCTCGTGTAGCTAAATTTACTGGCACGTAAAATAATTTCTGCGGGACTAAATTCCGGCACTTTGGCGTGTCCAAAAACCGTAAAAATGTAGTTAGTGGGACGTAAAGCAAATAACTTTTTTTAAACACTACTGAAGTAAGAAAAAGGAAGTGAGGTAGTCCTTCGAAGAATGAAGGTATCGGCAAACGAAGGGGAAGGGCCACGAAGGGCATGAAAATGAGAGACTCCTTTTAGGCTTCGCAAACCTAATGCTGTCGAGTTCGGAAGAGTACAAGAGTTGACCAAGAGAGGTGGGATGGGAAAGATGAAGGTGAGGAAACTGACGCATTTAAGTGGAAGTGGACTTAGCTAAGGGCCCCGTGGTTACCAACTCACGCTCCCAAAGTTCCATTTAAGTAACATCTTACGACAGGGAATGGATATCGTGGATGTACTCAACCACAAGGGGTGGTTACCACGAGACCCTAGCGGAGTAAAACATTGCTTCCACTCACGTATGCCAGGGAAGTATGGGGAAACGATCTTAGTCTTGACTCCTGGATCTTGTCTTTAACTCTATTCACTTTCACCCAGTCCTTTAGAGCCCTGTGCGGATATACAAAATATTATCCGCATCCGCAGTTTCTTCATTCGCACCCGCATCCGCATCCGCGAATGGTCGCCCGCGAATATTGTAAATATTTAATTACAGTATATTACACCCAAGGTATTGAAATGGATAGATTTGTTAACATAATACAATAGGCCTGATATCTGGCACCAGAACCTCTACAGTCACAAGTTTATGAGGGATTTTCTCTTGCGACAACTACCGACGTATTGACCTTAGTTCCTTTCTTACATTAATTGCGGGCAGGAGCCAATTAGGCTACAGCCATATTTACGGTTTTATGGCCTCAAACCTCTTTATATATCACCATTCTCCCATGCCACAAGCAAAAAAATGAGAGTACGCCTGAGTGGAAATTAATGAACTTCATTATTTAGAAATTATCTACAAAGTTATCCGCATCCGCCAAGACACTAATTCGCGGATATCCGCATCCGTACGGGTCTCTACTTATAACTTACTACCAAATAGGTTATAAAGATAACAGCGGAAACTCTCTCGAAAGTGCATAATTTTCCGACGAGACAGCGCCACTAGCACTATCTAGCGGTTCACAGTATAAAAACGAACAGTTGTCGATTGCTCCTTGTTGCTACTATGACACAATACTTGAACCGGAGATCTCGACATTTCACCTGTACACGAAAATGTATTGGTTTTAAGTTTTAAATAATTATGGAAGAGCTTTACAAGTACAAAATGTACAAGATGTTTATAACATTTTGTTAGTCACGAAATAAGGCATGAAAAGTAACATCCATTTTAGGCCTACAGCTAGACCAAAACTACTGGATTTTTCATGTGATAGCCTATTTACCATCTCCTTATTCTTACACTTATCCCCAACCCCGTCACCTCTCCTGGCCAGAGAGAAGGTGGCCCGCCCCACCCATTCTGGGTGGGGAATAAAAACATTCTCAGCAGCAGATAGCCTACTGTCTACAGTTTTCACCTATTTTATGAAGAGTGACAACAATATACATTCAAAAATAACTTAGCCTACTGTATACATGCTTTTTTTCCACAAATTAAAGTTTAGACATTACAAATGTCTGTAACAGTTTGCATACAAATACAGGCCAGGCAGACATATGTACTGACATCCATGCACATACCATAATTATATGTTATTATGTACATCCAAATGCACTTGAACATGAAATTACATATACGTTACTTCCTGTAATTAGGCATTTTTATTTTTCTGCTGAGACGTGTAGGAACCTTTGTTTTATTTACAAAAGCTTTATCGAGGACTGCAACGTATTTATAGGCCAACACGGAATAACAATTGTGCCACATACCTTCTACACTAACACATTCATTAAGCTCTTCACTAACTTGTCTTTGACACCTTGAGTGCTTTCACATACGAATTTATTTACATTATTCTGAAAAACAGTGGACATTTTAGAACACAACATGTGAGAATATTCACTGGGGAAAATCATGTTAATTGATTCATATTTCTTCACTAATATGCGGAAGATTTCAGAGTCATAGGAATTCAGTTCAAGTGACATCAAAACACTTTACACACATTGTGTGGCAGTCTTGAGATTGCCCAACCAATAATATATCTGTCTGCATTTCCCTGTGTAGTTTGCACATTACTGTCGATTATCTCATTTTCTTCATGACAATTAGGTCTCTTATCACAAATATTTAATCTTTCATTCACAGTGTAATTCATTTTCAAATAATTGTGCTTGGTTAGGAATACTGCAGCATCAGCCTCACAATTGCTGTCTTGTGATGGGGATAGTACGTTATTTATCATAATAGTTCTTAATGCACTGCGAAATTTAGATACATATGGAGTGACATTATTGCCCCCTTGAAATTAAATGGCGTATGGCTTTTAGTGCCGGGAGTGTACGAGGACAAGTTCGGCTCACCAGGTGCAGGTCTTCTGACTTGACGTCCGTAGGCGACCTGCGTCTTCATCATCATTTCATCCTCAATGATGGTTAAAATTCCCGACCGTGCCGGGAATCGAAGCCGGGACCCCTGTGACCAAAGGCCAGCACGCTAACCATTTAGCCATGGAGCCGGACATTGCCCCCTCTACCCCTGACAATGAAAAATATATTTTCCAGACAATCTTGTGTCAGTCTTCTAGTGAAGAGAAATTGAACATCAAATCGCTCCCTCAATTCTGACCACAAAAGCTTAAGAGCAGTGATATTATCTATCCAACCTTGATTATATATTGGGTTGAGTTTACTATTAGCACCTCTGTTTAACACAATGATCTGCCTTAGACATTTTTCAATTTCTATCAATTTTTATAGATGATTAGAATTACTGCAAAGGGGTTTTCTATGCTGCTTAGGGCTACTATATTTTGAGGAATTGAAGATGGAATATAGTATGTCACACATTTCATTGAAATCAGCTGTAATAACTGCAGAGGGTGGAAGAGATTTAAACTGAACATGTGCACCTTTATGACACAAGCAATAGAATGACTCAAAGTCTGAACAGCTAAACATACTCTCATTGGTGAAAAGGGAGGAAGTGAAATACATTGTTTTGTTCATTTTGGGGCTATTCTGGATACAATGGTTGAATCTTTGTTATACAATTATTCAATGTGAGACCAGTTACAAATTTCCCCTCCTACATTGAAATCATACCGTACTTCTTTAGATTGTTTCTCAGTTATTTAATCAAGTGGGGGGCATCATCGAAAAAGTACATATTTTCATCATTTATTTGAATATATGGTTTGTCTGAAGTGACCCCTAGAATTTTCCTCATTTTGACACTGTGTGTCCCTTGATCACAAACTACAATCTTGGGTACTAGTCCAATGCCCTGAATTTTCACTAATGCATTAATTAACATATCCTTAATAATCTGCCCTGACATGGCATTTCTGGTCAAATAATATCGTATGATTTGCTTGAAATTGAGGTACAGACCTTTAAACCATTATGACCAAAGCCTGATTACATAACTCTCTTTCAGTGACATTTATGTCAGACAAGATTTCTGAACCTGTGTCTACAAACTCTTTGAATATGTCATTTTGAGCACTATAGGTCAGCAGACACTTAAGATATATTTCATCGATTACCACAGGTACGACTTTTCCTTGGGATTTCATATTTTCACAGTTAATTTGTAACAAATCAAGAACCATGCAGTTTATACCAGGCTTTTCCTCTGAATTTTGTAGCCAACTTTTTAATGACTTAGTAGTAGGTAAACAAAAGTATGTCTGCAAGAACCGTATGATTTTGGAGAACAGAAATGCAAGGCCAAAGCAAAACTCTTATCTTTATATGAGTATCACCTCCCCTGAGCCTTTCTATACTTAAGTTTAGCCTGAAGTCTGATAAAGTTATCTGCTACATCACTACAAAAATTACCTTCACAATCACTAATAATATTATTTTCTGTAGTTTTACTCCTCATTTTAGTATGATTTAAACTACTTAGCCTAGCTTTCAACACACAATTCTGTTTCTTATATCTGGACACTGTTTTTTGCAACGATCTGCACTTTTTGCCGTTCGTGAATTCTATGTGCACTCTTCCTTAACTTCCTTAACTCACCACTTCACTTTTACCACACACTGTTGTTTCTGACTCCAGTTCCTCTTCTCTCTTCCTCTTCTTTGGGCTTCTCCTGGGCTTGATTTCCTTCGCAGATAGCAAAACTAAGGGGATAGATCCAGGCCAAAGTCTGAAAAGATCAATTAAAGTTAAAAAGCATTAAAACTATCTTATACAAAGTATACATAATCTCAAATCGTAATGTGTTCGAAATACTTACCCCTGACTTAATAAATTCTTGTTTCTAAAGTCTTTCTGTACAAAATGACCTGAACATACAATATAACTTTTGTTTAAATGTTTTGGTCCATCTCTTTTGAATATATAATCCAGGTCTACTCGTCTGCTCCGAATAACCTATTACTTGCATCTAATGAAATCAGTAATATCAATTAGTACATCACTTTCTACTGCCGTAAAATCAAGTATTCATTCTATATAAACTGAAGTTGTGTAAACATAAATCTAAGCAAACATCTAAACTCGTACTTACGTTTCTTTATTTTTTGGAAATCTGTAGAAAGACTTTGACGCACGTGGCCCTCTGTAATTATTGCAACCATATATAGCGTAAATACTGCCTATTCCAGCCATATTTTCTTTAAACAATTACATATTATTAACATTTGTCACTGAATTACTTCAGAGCTGTTGGTGCCCAGTTTTATATCTACACTGCGAGTCTCCAGAGTGAGCCACAGACGCTGTCACAAGTTTTCACGCCTACTTTCCGCTATTATCTTCATAACCTATTTGTTATTACTAGAGATGGGAATTATAGGCACGAATAGGTTAGAATGCAAAGTGTTTGAACTAGGCGCAAATGTTTTCTACCCGCACGACGGTCCTGCAATTAGATTTGCATAAATATTAGCGATCTGAAATATCAGAACCCCTAAAGTTTATGCAACTCATCTTACACAGTTGTTGAGCGGCTCGATGATACTTGCACCTTGTTCAAATACTTTGCATTCTAACCTATTCGTGCCTATAATTCCCATCTCTAGTTATTACTAGTCAATCATTTCATGGTTTCGCGCCTACAGTACAGGCAACTCAGCGTACACGCAAGTATTACAGTCAGTAACTTTATGGAGCGGCGCTTACAATGTAGCCTAACAGTGTACACCTGTGTACATACCACAGTCAATATGTTTGTGAACTAACACTGACATTTCAAGGATCACATAGTCTTTTGACCCGCCTTTTTGCGTCTTTTTCCGGTCGTGGTTATGCGGGCGATTTCGACTTGATCATCTCAAATGATTGGATAGCGGATTTGCACAATTTTTGGCAGAACTTGATATTTTCCTGTTGCTCAAACGACGACATTCTCAAGTTCCACCACTGACAACAAACTACCCTTCACAACAAAGATCGTAGTTTTTGCCTATAACTGTACGAAGCAACTGCTTCTTGCTGGGACTAGCGAAAACTGTCGCGACAACATCCTGTGGTACAAACTCTCCGCTGTAGTGCACCATAGCGACACTAGACGGCCAGTTTCATTTCTGATCCGATCTCTCCTTCACACGCCGCATGCCCGTCGTAGCGTTTTAATTTCTACCACCTCCAGCTTTCTTCCAGACGCTTTTGTCTTATGCTTGTTGTACAACATCAAATTTTCTTTCAGTTCAATACTTCACAAGAAAAGTAGTCAAATCTTGTAAAGATTGTTCAACATTGCTGAAGATTTGACAAAATTTGAAACGATTTTTGCAAGGTTTGATAACATGGAGGAAAGGCAAATAGCTGTTGTGGTTCTTGGACTAGTAGTGGAATACATTTTTTTAAATGAGAGAAATGCGCAATATATCATAATTTGCATGGGGAAAGTATTAATGAGGTTATCTTTAACATAATTTTTGCAATGTATTGACTGCCATAACAACATTTGCAATGGTTATGTTATATTGCATTTAGTCACATAAATTGAATAAAAATTATAGTAATGCAACAGAAATTAATATCCTATTACATGAAAACATACTGGAATTCAATAATAACAATAATAATAATAATAATAATAATAATAATAATATGCGAAGATCCTCATAAATCGACCATTGCTGACGGTCTTTACTTATAAGTTACCGTTCAGTAATAAACATAAAAAGCTCTCCACTTCCTGTCTATATTTAGAAAAAGTCCTTGTCACAGGGAAGGAAATATGAAAAATTAATTAATTAAAAATTAATGCCTTCCGCTATAGGTTAAACACTATGTCAACAATCGCTACCTTTTCAACAAGGCAACATCAAACTACGTCTTAAAAGAGGGATTGATGCTAAATAAATTAAACAAGCAGAGATCAAACTACGAACAGGCCAGGAATCAATTAGATTTCAAGCAAAGTGAACATTAAACAACGAATACTATAGGGATATCGAAAACGTCATTCATGATCACCAAGAAACAACATGACAACTATATACACTGACTGACAGTGACAATGCAACACCAAGGAGGAGTGGTTCGAAAGGGATGAAAGTTGGGGAAAAAACAGAGACGGCACGGATGAATAATTGATGTTTATTTCAAACCGATATGCAGGTTACACAATGCACACGGCATCGACTCAGTAGGATGTAGGACCACCGCGAGCGGCGATGCACGCAGAAACACGTCGAGGTACAGAGTCAATAAGAGTGCGGATGGTGTCCTGAGGGATGGTTCTCCATTCTCTGTCAACCATTTGCCACAGTTGGTCGTCCGTACGAGGCTGGGGCAGAGTTTGCAAACGGCGTCCAATGAGATCCCACACGTGTTCGATTGGTGAGAGATCCGGAGAGTACGCTGGCCACGGAAGCATCTGTACACCTCGTAGAGCCTGTTGGGAGATGCGAGCAGTGTGTGGGCGGGCATTATCCTGCTGAAACAGAGCATTGGGCAGCCCCTGAAGGTACGGGAGTGCCACCGGCCGCAGCACATGCTGCACGTAGCGGTGGGCATTTAACGTGCCTTGAATACGCACTAGACGTGACGTGGAATCATACGCAATAGCGCCCCAAACCATGATGCCGCGTTGTCTAGCGGTAGGGCGCTCCACAGTTACTGCCGGATTTGACCTTTCTCCACGCCGACGCCACACTCGTCTGCGGTGACTATCACTGACAGAACAGAAGCGTGACTCATCGGAGAACACGACGTTCCGCCATTCGCTCATCCAAGTCGCTCTAGCCCGGCACCATGCCAGGCGTGCACGTCTATGCTGTGGAGTCAATGGTAGTCTTCTGAGCGGACGCCGGGAGTGCAGGCCTCCTTCAACCAATCGACGGGAAATTGTTCTGGTCGATATTGGAACAGCCAGGGTGTCTTGCACATGCTGAAGAATGGCGGTTGACGTGGCGTGCGGGGCTGCGCCGATCCTCGCGTGCTGACGTCACTCGAGCTGCGCCTGGACCCCTCGCACGTGCCACATGTCCCTGCGCCAACCATCTTCGCCACAGGCGCTGCACCGTGGACACATCCCTATGGGTATCGGCTGCGATTTGACAAAGCGACCAACCTGCCCTTCTCAGCCCGATCACCATACCCCTCGTAAAGTCGTCTGTCTGCTGGAAATGCCTCCGTTGACGGCGGCCTGGCATTCTTAGCTATACACGTGTCTTGTGGCACACGACAACACGTTCTACAATGACTGTCGGCTGAGAAATCACGGTACGAAGTGGGCCATTCGCCAACGCCGTGTCCCATTTATCGTTCGCTACGTGCGCAGCACAGCGGCGCATTTCACATCATGAGCATACCTCAGTGACGTCAGTCTACCCTGCAATTGGCATAAAGTTCTGACCACTCCTTCTTGGTGTTGCATTTGCTCTGTCAGTCAGTGTAAAAAAATAATAGGGCGCAAGATCCCGACAATACCGGGGATACGCCCATGCTAGGCTGAGATTAAGAAAAGGGAAAAATTACAACCAAACGATATTAGAAGGTTAGATTTAGAAAAAGTCCTTGTCACAGGGAAGGAAATATGTAAAAGGGAAACGAGGGTCCACACTCGTACTTTCTTTGGAAGTTCATAATCCTTTTTGACACCTACATTAATCCTAAAAAAGGAAATTTAGCTTGAGAAACCCCTTCATTATTAAAATAGAAAAGTGAAAGTAGCTGCCCTAACCTTTTACATTATAAGATCACTAGGGACCTCCGTCGGCCACTAGATTTAAATAATCACATGACGTTTCAGAGACTAGAAGCTGCCGTTTTAATCATTTTGTTTTGGTACTGTACGGAGTCCACTGAATATAAGCACGGATGTGCCACATACTTAGCAATTAATACACATACAACATCCCCCTGTCATGAAGAAGCCATTTTTTGTTTTGATTCCCGCCCCGGCAATCCCAGCATGCCTAGCGGTATAGCGCGCACCGTTTATACTCGAATTCCATTGGTCAATTTTGTCAAAGACTTGGCAATTCTTTGATCGATTAGAACATGTTCTAATTCACTTTCAAGACTTTTGAAGACTTTTCAAGACTTGTCAAGTATTGCAAGTGATTTGAAAAGTAAACTTGTGAAGTATTGAAAATTCTTGTGAAGTTTTGTGAAGTCTTGAACATGACAAACATTTGATCGTGTACAACAGGCTTTACGTTAAGGTAGCCGAGCTGAGTGGCTCAGACGGTTGAGGCGCTGGCCTTCTGACCCCAACTTGGCAGGTTCCACTAGATTTAAATAATCACATGATGTTTCAGAGACTCGAAGCCTACCTTAAAATATAATGCCCCAGCGGACAGCTACTCGACCTTGGAGAGGTCCGCACTCCAGCAGATGACGATCAAAAATACACTGAACAAACGTGATCGGGGCAGTGAGATGGGCGCTGATTGGGCGCAGGCAGGGGCAATTAAAGAGAAATAAGCAGGTGTGCCAACTACTAACAGTTAAAATTCTCGCTAAAGGTTTACACAGCATCTCCTAGGTGGAAACACCAGTTGATGAAAGCAATGCGTATGAGCAGGCTAAGGGAACTGAACCAATAGCAATGGTATTTTGATGGAGCTCCGCGTTTCACCACTGGATGAAACTAAGACAAAATGTTTAAAGAGTTGTTTAACAGCAGAGGGGTACTCTTCTTCATGTCACACTAATAATAAAGGCGTGCTGTGGCCTCCGGTGAGGCCTGGTCCAGGTCTTTCGAGTTGACATCCTGTAGGCGACCTGTGCGTCTATGCAGATGAGGGTCCTATCGAATACGAATTCTAATGGCGTAGACGCCACAAATCCCCAACCCCAAACTAGAGGAATTAACCAGCGAAAGTTAAAAATTCCAGCCGGTAATCGAAACTGGGTCCCATTGGAGCAAAAGTCAGCATGCTAACCATTTAGCCATTGGAGCCGGACTATTTTGTATTGTTCAGTCTTATACCTCCACTATTCTGAGCAGATCTGCATTCCTCCAAAGACGCATCCAGTTCTCCAGACGATTCAGTTCACAATAAAATATCGTCGGCATACATCATGCTCCAACGGGCTTTTGAACTGATCCTTTCAGATAATGAGTCCTTAAAGATGGTAGACATTAGTGCACTAAATGTTGAATCTTGATTAAGTCCGACTTAGAAAATGAAACTTGTCCTGTACCTTACATAATTATGTACCGGTACTAATATTAGTGTACATATCATGGACTATCCTATTGTACTTCTCTGTAACTCCTTCATCCCGCATGTAATTTCATATCTCCTGTTGTGAAACCTTGTCGTATACTTTCTCCAAATTGATTGAACACACAGTGCAACTCTTTCTATCCTTCTCAGTAACGTTTCACCAGCTGACGCTGGGCAAATATGACCTGTGTTGTTCCTCGTCCAGGCATGAAGTCGAACTGTTTCATTGTGTGCCTCATCAAACTGATTCCTCAGTAGTTATTGCACGAGGCCACATTCCCTTTATTTCTATAGATGGCAACTAGAACACCCCTTCTCCAGTCATCTGGCATCCGTCCTGTTTGCATGATATTTCTGAATAACCTTTCAAGGAAAAAGTATTTCTTTGGTGTCCTGCGGGTTGGAGTGCGAAGGAAGCGATTGCGGCCTTAATCAAGGTACAGCTCAAGCATTTGCCTGGTGTGAAAATGGAAAACTACGGAAAACCACCTTCAGGGTAGCCGACAGTAGGGTTCGAATGTAAGCTCACAACTGCACTGCCAACTCGCATGGTTTAACGCCCTCTCTCTAACCGGAAGATTTGTGGGGGTTGGGAGAGATTTGATGGATATGGGAGGTTGGTGAATAGATGTGAGGGAAGGCATATATAAGTGTTGTTGGCCTCTTGGCTAAGTGCCTTATTTAATTTCATTAACGAGTATATAATTATATGTAAAACATGTATAAAACTGCATAAAAATTGTTTCAGATAACGTAACAAAGGAAATGGTTGGTGCTGAGTGTCGTGAGAGAAAGCTTCATGAATAATTAAAAGAAATTGCATAGGCTTGCTTACCTACATTATTGGCCTTTTAACAATGACTATCTGTTTTAGTAGACCTCTGACTATATACAAACATCTTTTCTACCGGGTGAGTTGGCCGTGCGGTTAGGAGCGCGCAGCTGTGAGCTCGCATCCGGCAGATAGTGGATTCGAATCTCACTTTCGGCAGCCCTGAAAATGGTTTTCCGTGGTTTCCCATGTTCACACCAGGCAAATGCTGGGGCTGTACCTTAATTAAGGCCACGTCCGCTTCCTTCCAATTCCTAGGCCTTTCCCGTCCCATCGTCGCCATAAGACCTATCTGTGTCGGTGCAACGTAAAGCAAAATAGCAAAAAAAAGAATCTTTTCTCTAAACTTAGCACAAACATGTTAGTACACGGTTATTAACATATATTAACACATATTAACTGTGACATTGAAATAACTTGTTGTTTTCCTTAAAACTCTGAATATAGGCCTACACAAGAATATTTTTACAACACATGGCAGTGGGTTCGAACCCCACTGTTGGCAGCCCTGAAGATGATTTTCCGTGGTTTACCATTTTCACACCAGGCAAATGGTGGGTCTGTACTTTAATTAAGGCCACGGCCGCTTTCCCTCACACCACTAGCCCTTTCCCGTTCCATCGTCGCCATAAGACCTGTCTGTGTCGGTGCGACGTAAAGCAACTTGTAAAAAAAAAAAAAAAAGCAGTATTTGTTATTTGTACAATGCTTAGATACAGAGCAGAAAGCTTGATACCCGATTAACATCGATGGCGGAGCCTTGCTTATATACTGTATTGAACCATTCTGTTCATGGACCAATAGTATAGATTTTAGTATTAGATATTGGGATTACATAAGACCACCCATGAAGTCATTGTCTTATAGTTTATTTCATAAAAGATTCCAGAAGAAGCGTTCTCGTGGGAAGAGAGCTAGAGCGTCATTATGAAAATCTCCAGAACCTCATTAAAGTGAGTTATGTCCCAAGCCAAGCCTCTTAATGAAGATTGGGGACGCTTCCCGGATCCCGGCAAAACTAACCTTCGGAGGGAAGAAGGTATTAAATTAATATCTTTGGTTACGAAAGAGATGCATTGGATCTGATACAAGAATTGCAACCTGCAAAATTTATGCTTAATTTTGATATGCATTAGTGCTGCACTCATAAATGCATTTGTTAAGTAGGGTACTTGACGTGCTTTGTGCGGGAAAACTTCGAGTCGCGGGCGCGCGTATCCTGCACGCGATCAAGCGGCGTGGCTACGCCAACTTGATTATAAATGCAAGGCCGCCTGGCACATCAGCTTCATTCTCTGACCGTAAGGCTGCTTGAACGAAGTTGTCATGCTGCAAGTCTGCGCCGCGAACAACGTTTTATCTTCGAGCTGCACATACAACTAGTACTACTGAATCTGCGAGGAAGTAAGTAATCAACTTGCATATTCAGCTAAATTCTTGATATTACCTGTGTTGGTATGCTATGGTGAGATGAGGTACTGCCTATTATAGACTGATGAACTAGTAGCTTCATATTTCTGTGAGGTCAAGTTGTAACTGACGTAATGCTAGAATAAATGTAGGCTCAGGGTAGTTCTTATACCACGACATGTTGTCCGAGTGAAAGAATAATAACAGTGTTACTAAGAGTGGTGAAGAAACTATAGTGTACCAGGTTTAAAATTCACAACAAGACTTGGTCAATGTAACGTGTGAGGCACGATAGTAGTGGAAACAGGCATCGAGTCTGGACAGTCTGTAATAAATGAATTTGTTTTCAGTTACCCCTGCATAAACCAGAACGAGCTTCTACATCATCATTGCGAGGAAGCCACAACGGGAGCTGAAGCCGGCACGACATCGGGAATCGATCCAGGAACGTTGGGCGTACCTGATCAGCGCGACGTCGAAGGGGACATCTTCCAACCATCTAAGGAACTGTACGAAGGAGTCACGCAAGATAGAATGTCTCCAATTGTTCACCAGTATCTGCTGCAAGCGTCGCAGTTTGTCATGATGTGGTAAATTCAGTGGTCCACAGGAAGGGCCGCTCCGTCATGTCATCAATCATATAAGGTCAGAGCTTTCCAATTCTGTTTCAAGCATGTCATTTAAATTTAGATAGGAATAGGGGGGCCGTCAGCCAACAGGTTAGTTTAGGGTAGGAAAATTCTTGGTAATAAAGAGCTAGGCCTCAAGCTCGAACCCCGTACATTAGGGTAGATGATAGTTTGTAGATTCCTTATTGGTGTGTTTATATTACATTTCGGTAGTATTATATTAGCGTACGTGTTATCTTCATGGGTCAGGTCGAACTCCCTTGGTCATGGTAGGTTAGTCAAACAGGCAGGCACTATTTATTGTGTCGCTTTAGGCATTTGTCTCTGCAGACGTAGGTTGTGTAGTTGAGACCAGGATTTACCCCGTAATTCACCTAGCTTTACTGACAGGGCGAGCGAGTCCGAATGTTTGAGAGATGTGGGCATTATGCATGTAGCTGACTGTATGAATTGATATGAGAGAGCCCCAGCACAGTTTGAGAGTGTATTGGATGCATTTGAGATGCCTTATTATGGCCATGTGACTATAGCTTACTGTATTGTGCCTTTGTATTATCAAGGTTAAGCCCATGGGAGGCGGAAATAAGATTTGTTATATTGCTGATGATATTGAGATGAGGGCGGATAGTGCGGAGAGTGCTTTTAGCGGCCAGATTATGTGAGGTACTTTGAAAGGCGAGGTTTCTTAGCACGCAGTCAGTCAGCTGGGCTCATAAATTGTGTGGACTGCCGCTTGTCGAGTGCACGGCTGGTGAGGGTTATTGTGCCTGACGTCACAGTCTTGAAACTTGGTTATATGGCTGTCTGTAGCTTGTCGAGTGTGTAAGGGGGAGAAGACGACCTTGATGTTTTGAACGCAGGGAGAGATTTTTGTTCTTTTTGTTCTACTTTAATTTTAACACTGGCCCGTTTGATACTGACCCCTTGGACATGTTGGTTGTGTTCCTTTTTATATTGTTTGTATATGAATATTCTACGCCTTACTCTTCATGGGACCAGGGTTCGAGACCGGGTCAGGACACTGTACTTTATGTGTTTATATTTGTTTGCACCGGGGTTCGATGGTACGAGGCGTAGTAAATTTTATGGAAATTACTGTTAGATGTGTATTTCAGCAGATATCCATTTTTCTAGATTTTATTACTTACACAATTGTAACATGCTTATTACAGCACAGCTGTTTCGTGAAGGCAGTGAACTGGTTGTCATCGGCTCAACATTATCTTTACCCCAATCATATTTGAAAGCTCTTATATTTGTAAATAGTATATTTTTATGTAATAAATCCCTGATTGTAAAACTTTGAATGCAGCGATGTTTTCTGTTAGATATTTTTTTCATTTATTTTAGCTGATTCTTACCTGATTAGTCACATATCCTAGTGTTTTATCTTAATATTGCCCTTTGTCCTCCCTTGTCATCCCTGAGAAGTGCGCGATTGTGCGGCCGAGCGTGGATATGTGTTCAGGTAAGACTATGTGCACAAGCTCACGTTTGTGAGAGTTCTTTTACTACTGTACTCTGGGTTCGAGACCGGCATTCGCCTGGCTGGAACTATAGGGTCCTGTAGGGCACAGTATACATACAGTACACAGATGCTTTTTTTATAACTTAGAACAATCTGCATAAACATAGACTTCTTCTCATAAAATATAAAAGCAAATATGATGTACATAATGATAATAAACGAAATAAGAAACGTCATACATTAATACTAATGGTAGAGGCTTGTCCAAATGCATACAATAATTTTATATAAATATCTTACAGTAATACGAAATTTGGCCCAGAGAATTTAATTATATTCAGTTCATAGAGGTATGAAATTGGAATATTTTGAGCTAACCAGTATTGAATACTTCACTACCGCAATTGCTTGAAGCTTACAATAGACTCAATACATTTTTATTATTCTTACCATAGAATATTTAAGTGATCATCCTTCTACAGTACACAATCTTACTTGCAAAATGTATTTTGAATTTACAGGCATACTATATCGGAACATTTATTACTAACCATAATTGAATGTATGAATAATATAAATGTTTATGACTTGCATAATATTCATATTGAATTAAAAATATCGGGCTTTATTTATATGAGCTTATTTCACAAAACAAACTTGCACCTGTGGTATGTAGATTGAATTTACAAAGATGCTATATTGGAACATTTATTACTCACCTAATGAACACATGATTAACGCAAATATTTAAGTCTTACGTAATAACGAAATTAGATTTAAACCCACGATATTTATTTAATATTTCTTTTTTAATTCTCTTTTTAATTTTTATTATTTTTTGAGTGGAAGATTATTTATATATAACATTCTTCTCACAATACATTTTTCGACCGGATAAAATTCTAATACCGGATTATGGAAGAAAGTGAACATTTAAAATAAACTTCAGACCGCTCTTTCTTCTTTCCTTTTTGTTTTTCCTCACGTACTTACTAGAAGAGTAATTACACAAAATGCTATATTATAGAATATAACCTAACTTACTAGTGTTACAAGAGTAAAGATTCAGCACGACATTGTATTATTTATTCTTCCTGTATTGTACCTGTAAAAGTGATTGACCATTCTGAAATGCTTAAATATTATTCCACATCATGCTTACCTCCTCTATTAAGCGTTGGTCTTCTTTTCGGACCTCGGTCCCCGTTTTCTCGTGATGCGCGTACATAGGCTACATGCAAAAAGAGACATAACGGAAATTTAAAATTTGCATATCCTCTTTACTGTATTCTGGTATGTGAGCGACACACAAATTTAAATCTACAGCCTGTTTCCAGTCATTCTACCGGGTCAGGAATGGAATGAATGAAGCCCCCATGTAGCGGCGTGGATAGGAATTGTGCCGGCTTTCGAAGCCTGTCGCACCCCTCTGAGGCAATGATTAATGACTGACAGATGAAATGAAATGATTTTGATGGGTGTTTCTGGAATGAGAGATGAGAGGGAAAACCGATGTACCCACAGAAAAACGTATTCTGTCTGCTTTGTCTGGGATTTGAGCCACGGAACCCAGCGGTGTGAGGCCGGCGCGAGCCACTGAGCCACGGAGGCTAGCGACACACAAACACCAGTTTAAAAATAATAAAACCAAGCTACAGGAAAAGCACTTTTATTATTTATATAGATGTTCCCACATGTGCGTTTATGGTTTCAAGAATGCTTTTTCATCATCAGCAGCATCATCTGTTTACCCTCCAGGTTCGGCTTTTCCCTCGGACTCAGCGAGGGATCCCACCTCTACCGCCTCAAGGGCAGTGTCCTGGAGCTTCAGATTCTTGGTCGGGGGATACGACTGGGGAGTATGACCAGTACCTCGCCCAGGCGGCCTCACCTGCTATGATGAACAGGGGCCTTGTAGGGGGATGGGAAGATTGGATGGGACAGGCAAGGAAGAGGGAAGGAAGCGGCCGTGGCCTTAAGTTAGGTACCATCCCGGCATTTGCTTGGAGGAGAAGTGGGAAACCACGGAAAACCACTTCCAGGATGGCTGAGGTGGGAATCGAACCCACCTTTACTCAGTTGACCTCCCGAGGCTTTGTGGACCCCGTTCCAGCCCTCGTACCACTTTTCAAATTTCGTGGCAGAGCCGGGAATCGAACCCGGACCTCCGGGGGTGGCAGCTAATCACGCTAACCACTACACCACAGAGGCGGCCAAGAATGCTTTTTAACTCCCAAAAGTTGAGTGATTTTATCAGAGAGGACATTCTGATGTCATCTGTTATATGAAATGTAAATAATCTCGTTCAAAACTGAACTGTAGAGTGCCGAGCAGTCATGACTCCTCGGCTGTCCGAGGAACTACCGCTGCAGCAGTTCAATAATAATAATAATAATAATAATAATAATAATAATAATAATAATAATAATAATAATAATAATAATAATAATAATAATAATAATGTTATTGGCTTTACGTCCCACTAACATTTTTTTTGGAGACGCCGAGGTGCCGGAATTTAGTCACGCAGGATGTCTTTTACGTGCCAGCAAATCTACTGACACGAGACTGACATAATTATTTGAGTACCCTCAAATACCACCGGACTGCGCCAGGATCGAACCTGCCAATTTGGGGTCGGAAGACCAGCGCTACAACGGTCTGAGCCACTCAGTTCGGCTACAGCAGTTCATGAATGTACAGTAGTATTACAATCTTTGGAACGAACTAACCCATCTGAACGACTCCCAGCTGGGAGTGGGAACGAAAGAGTTATAGTGGACGTCAAACTTGAGCTTTTTAACCTCTATACTCCTCCACGCATTCATGAACCGGACGTCCGCTGCGTTACCCCGTTGGAAGGAGAATTTTGTCCCGCAGCAAAGCGTAATTATAAATATCCCCACCTAGACAGATTGATGATGTTACGAGAACAATGGGGAACTACGAATATAGAGTACCAGCACAGTTTTATGAGAGGTCTGGTAACAATCTTCAGTAGATTCTGACCTTAATATAAGAGATCACTGGACACGAACATTAAATGTCCACAAGACACACGTGTTATGTTCCTACTGTGAGCTTTACGATAACTTTAACAAATGCAGGGTTCCCAGCAAAGATGGGAAGTGACTGAGTAAAAGTAATATAATTTCTTGTAACGAATACTTTTTAAATACATTTTTACTCTTAATCGTTACTTTTCCTAAAATGTAACTTTTACTCGTAATTTACTTCTTGTCCGCTTCTGTGGTGTAGTGATTAGAGTGATTATCTGCCACCCCCAGAGGACCGAGTTCGATTCACATATGCCACGAAAATTTGAAAAGTGGTACGAGTTCTGCAACGGGGTACACTCAGCCCCGGGAGGTCAACTGAGTAGAGAGGGGTTCGATTCCTACCTCAGCCATCCTCGAAGTGGTTTTCCGTGGTTTCCCACTTCTCCTCCCGACAAATGCCGGGATGGTACCTTAACTTAAGGACACGGCCTCCTCCTTCCCTCTTCCTTGTGTATCCCTTCCAAACTTCCCATCCCCCAACAAGGCCCCTGTTTAGCATAGCAGGTGAGGCTGCCTAGGTGGGGCAATGGTTCTCCCACCCAGTTGTATCACCGACCAAATGTCTCACGCTCCAGGTCACTGCCCTGGAGGCGGTAGAGGTGGAATCCCTCGCTGAGTCCGATGGAAAACCAACCCTGGAGGGTAAGTGGATTAAATAAATAAATCTATATATATAAAATAAGAGTTTTGTCTGTACATTGCTCAGAATTTGAAAAGAATGGTATTTCTGTATCGGTCATGTCCAAAGTAACAAGGAAATGCATTTTTTGCTTTTCCGTAATTTCTGTCTGTCTGTCTGTCTGTCTGTCTGTCTGTCTGCTCACGCATCACGAGAAAACGGCTGAAGAGAATTTAATGAAAATCGGAATGTAAAGTCGGGTGATGAACCACTACAATCTAGGCTGTAAATTATTTTATTCACGCTGAGTGAAATGGTAGTTTAGGGGAAGGTCTGACATTTAATTCTCAAATATTTATGTTATTAGTTGTCGTGTCTTAATGGAAATCGGTATGCAAAGTCGGGGTAATAAGTCGATATAATTTAGGCCGTAAATAATTGTTTTCACGCTGAGGGAAATCGCAGTTTAGGGGAATGCTTAAAATTTAATTTTCAAATATTTATATTATTAGCGGTGATATCTTAATTGAAATAGGTAGACAAAGATGGGAAATAAGCCGCTACAATATAGGCTATACATAATTGTATTCACGCTGAGAAAAATGGTAGTTTAGGGGAAGGCCTACAATTTAGTTCTGAAATATCTATGTATATAAAATAAGAGTTGTGTCTGTACATTGCTCAGAATTTGAAAAGAACGGTATTCCTGTATCGGTCACGTCCACGGTAACAAGGAAATGCATTTTTTACTTTTCATGAGAAAACGGCTGAAGAAATTTAATGAAAATCGGTATGTAAAATCGGATGATGAACCACTACAATCTAGGCTATAAATTATTTTATTCACGCTGAGTGAAATGGTAGTTAAGGGGAAGGCCTGAAATATAATTCTCAAATAAGTTATTTATGTTATTAGTGGTAGTATCGATAAATACTACATAACTAACATAACTTTAGTTATGTCGTAAGTTAGTGGTAGTTATGTAAGAAGTTGTTAAATTTCCGATCACTTACGTCTTATACATTGTTACCGTACCGCATATAATCACAGAGATATTCATGAATTCGGATTTTTGTTGCTAAGTTCATATCAGCGCCGAGTCAGGAGAAAATGGGTAAACAGAATTTAGTGAAAATAGGTATGTAAAATCTGAGAATAAGGAACTACAGTGTATGATATAAATAATTTTGTAAGACGCCCTAATATCACAGAGTCGAAAGAAAACTAATGTGAAGGCCTGCAATATATAAAGCTCATAAACTTTATCAACAATAACATTACATTGACCATTGTTTGTTGAGATGTGCTTTTTGTCTTCTGTTTCCGCTCATCCACGATAGATAGGATTACTGCAGCGTGCCGAGTTTTTTTTAAATTTGCTTTACGTCGCACCGACACAGGTGGGTCTTATGGCGACTATGGGATAGGAAAGGAATAGGGGTGTGAAGGAAACGGCCTAGGTACAGTCTAGTGTGACTGGTGTGAAAATGGGAAACCACGGAATACCATTCTCAGGGATGCCGGCAGTGGGGTTCGAATCCACTATCTCCCGGATGCAAGCTCACAGCTGCGCGCCTCTAACCACACGGCCAACTCACCTGGTCGTACCGAGTGTAACAGCCTGCCTGTATATTGGCGGGAAGTAGCTGGGGAGTTAGATAACTTTCTTCTTTAGCAGGCCATTCCTCTGGTTCATACATTTTCTGATATTACTGGTACGTAACACACTGGTTCATCATAGCATTCGAACTATTCAATCCCTACTCTGAGCCACTGATTGGAATGAGTAGTGTGCTATTTAACGGAATAATGACAGAGGAGTGTTCACGGCAGTCTGCGACCTGGTTGTTCCAGCTCTGGAACTTTGGACTGTTAGATCGGCACCGTAGTACTGTTCGTTGAAAGTGAGAAAGTGTGCGGTTTATCATTTGATCGAGTATTTTATATTATAACATTGCTTTCAATTGCTACATTCCTACTGGCATTTTTGTAATGACCTATGTTGAATTCAGTTAGAAAAAGCACCACGTCAGTCTTTCTGAGAATCCCGTAGCGAAGCACGGGTACATCAGCTAGTTAATAAATAAATAAATAAATAAATAAATAAATAAATAAATAAATAAATAATAACAATGTCCGTCTCTGTGGTGTAGTGGTTAGTAGAGGCCCGAGTTCGATTCCCGGCTCTGCCACAAAATTTGAAAAGTGGTACGAGGGCTGGAACGGGGTCCACTCAGCCTCGGGAGGTCAACTGAGTAGAGGTGGGTTCGATTCCCACCTCAGCCATCCTGGAAGTGGTTTTCCGTGGCTTCCCACTTCTCCAGGCGAATGCCGGGATGGTACCTAACTTAAGGCCACGGCCGCTTCCTTCCCTCTTCCTTGCCTATCCCTTCCAATCTTCCCATCCCTCCAGAAGGCCCCTGTTCAGCATAGGAGGTGAGGCCGCCTGGGCGAGGTACTGGTCATACTCCCCAGTGGTATCCCCCGACCAAGAGTCTGAAGCTCCAGGACACTGCCCTTGAGGCGGTAGAGGTGGGATCCCTCGCTCAGTCCGAGGGAAAAACCGACCCTGGAGGGTAAACAGATTAAGAAGAAGAAGAAGAAGAAGAAGAAGAAGAAATAACATTCTGTATGTCTGAATTCGGATCCAACACCTAGAACCAGTTGTTCATCCTCTCAGCATAATCACAAATATATTTAATCTTACTTAAACTCATTATTGCCCATTAATTTCCAGTTATGCGGTTTCATTTTTTCTCTATATTAGTTCCAATATAAATGAATCGTTTGTTCCAGAAACGACACTTCTCCAACGTACCAAATTGTTCAGAAAAGAGGAAAACTGTCTGTAGTGTGTAATGTCATATCTATCTTTCCGATATTTATTATGCTTATTCTACTAATGAAATGACTATGATAGATAGGTTATTTGTATCAATTAGTCCAATACGTTCCTTTACAGACTTTGTTGAAAATGGTGGAGACGTGCTCTTTCTGCAACAAACGCCATTATTGAGAATATAAGGAAGTGTAACATTGATTTTAATGTCATATCAATTTCAAAAGGAACTTTATCAAATAAAGTACAAATTTTGTACTGAGGAAATACAGTGTTTAAACCCATTATTTAATAGTTATTTGTAACACTTGTCCGCCTCTGTGGTGTAGTGGTTAGCGTGATTAGCTGCCACCCCCGGAGGCCCGGGTTCGATTCCCGGCTCTGCCACGAAATTTGAAAAGTGGTACGAGGGCTGGAACGGGGTCCACTCAGCCTCGGGAGGTCAACTGAGTAGAGGTGGGTTCGATTCCCACCTCAGCCATCCTGGAAGTGGTTTTCCGTGCTTTCCCACTTCTCCTCCAGGCGAATGCCGGGATGGTACCTAACAAGGCCACGGCCGCTTCCTTCCCTCTTCCTTGCCTATCCCTTCCAATATTCCCATCCTTCCATAAGGCCCCTGTTCAGCATAGCAGGTGAGGTCGCCTGGGCGAGGTACTAGTCATACTCCCCAGTTGTATCCCCGACCAAGAGTCTGAAGCTCCAGGACACTGCCCTTGAGGCGGTAGAGGTGGGATCCCTCGCTCAGTCCGAGGGAAAAACCGAACCTGAGGGTAAACAGATGATGATGATGATGATGATTTGTAACACTTACTTAATTGCACATATTATGATTAGACCACCTTGTATAGAAAAATAAACAGAAGAATACTCCTTTTATGTGCCTTTCCAAAGTTCGTAAAACAAAACAACACAATATAATACAAGTAACATGCAAGTCTCTTATCTTTGAACAATGCTTCTCACTTCTATTGCGCTGATGTTGCCCATGCAAACAGTTCATTATAAAACTCATGGTGTTCTTCTGGTATGTAAGATTCCAACTTCTTTATGTCTGCTAATTTCTTTTCATTCAGTGGAACACAGCCTTGTGGATAGGCAAGTCTAGTTGGTAACACGGGTTGCAGAAATAAGCAACTTGAAAGTATGAACGCACAGTACATCAATGCAGTATTTTCCTAAGACATAATTTGCCTCATACTGAAACTCCATAAATTGATTTAAATGAAACGAGACTTTTGCATCTCTTTTCACACCTCTTCCTAGCGACTGAAGTGAAATAAAAACAATACCTCTCCAGGAGGGGTTCTTTCTGCACAAAACGGAAACTTTCATTCGCGACTGACAGGCAGGGATATATGGTAGAAGTGTTTTTCATCATCATCATCATCATCTGTTTACCCTCCAGGTTCGGCTTTTCCCTCGGACTCGGCGAGGGATCCCACCTCTACCGCCTCAAGGGCAGTGTCCTGGAGCAGAAGTGTTTTTTCTGCACAAAATGGTAGCCCTTCGTGCATTAATCATGGCAGTATTAATAACTCATATAGTGTCAAAAAGTGGAGAAGTGCTGTTTCTGCAACAAACGATTCAAATTAGGGAGAATAAAACACTTCTAAGGAGGACATTACTTTATAGGTTACGAATGTTACGACCAACGGCAGAGAGTGACTGTGGGCTCGTGTTAAGACAAAGACCTGCGGCTCGTGAGAACGTAAGTTCGATTCCGAGATTGTGAGGAAATTTTTATTCAGTGCAAAAGTCTGGCCGAATTCCCAGTAATTTACAAACGATACCGTTCTTACATGCGCACTTAGAATTCTGTCGGGGCGAGATGTATTTATTGCGCATATATAGAGAATATATAGTCTATAGCTGTACATTTCGAA